>NC_059181.1:139464883-139767914 GCF_019923935.1 Bubalus bubalis | reverse complement strand
ACAGAGCTACAAAAGTGAAATTGCACATTTTCATCTCTATTACTTTTCCAGTTTCTCCATATTGTTCTTCCTGCTTTGCACAGTATCCCAAGATGAGATGTCCATAATGAAGTTACAAAGCAAAAGACAATTCTAGGGTATTATTGGGTTAGTTCAAAAGTTTGTTTGGGTTTTTCTGTAACATTTTATGAAAAAACCTGAATGAATTTTTTTGCCAATCCAATACAGATAGTATTCATATTCAATCACTGGCTTTACAACGTTGAAGTCTTACATATTAAGCTCTAATTAAATCCTTCTTTATAGAACAAAGTAGCTGTTTTGTGACTCCAGAGTATGTGGCCTTCAACAAAAGAATTCCTCTAAAATAACTCCGGGCTGTAGAACTTGAGTCAGATGTTATTTTTGCATCTGCTCCTATCCGGTACATTAAGAACACTGCCTTTTTTCTGAGGCCAAACACAGGGCAATGAGGTTGTTTCTAACCAAGCCTCGGTGTCGCTGGATCTGCAGAGGAGAAAGAGAACTATAACCATTTGCCAGCTACATCAAGCCAAAATGAACCCATCCCTAACTATGCAGAAATGGAAAGTAAAATGGATTTGGTTTGGATATTTCCAAAAGCTCAGCAAACCTCCATGCTTCTTGATTCCTTAATATTCATTAATACAGTTGGTGACAGGTTAGGCCTGCACATTTCACCATTTTCCCTATGATATTTAGAGCTTCGATCAGGTTTACTCTATTTAGTCTTCACAGCAGCTCTACTAGGTATGTATTAGTATTCTTATTTTACAGGTTAAAAAAAAAAACACAAAAACAACTGAGGTTCAGCCCATTGGATAGCTTGCCTAGAATTAATCAACTAGGAAGTACAGAATTGGTAACCCAGGTATGTTGAACTCCCAATGTCTGTTGCAAGATTTGATACTTAGCTATGATAGAAACTTTCAAAATGTGCTTTTTATAGAGATTTGCACAGTCTGTTCTCTGATGGGAAGAAAACATATATCAGTGCAATCATATTACAATACTCAGTAGTATGGGCTGAGAAGGGGAGGAGGTAGCTCAGACACATGGGAACATTCATCATCTGAAACAAAGTTCTATGAAACAACAATACCTTATAATTTTTTTAAAAAAGGAAAGAAAGAAAGTGAAGTCGCTCAGTCGTGTCCTACTCTTGGCAACCCTATGAACTGTAGCCCATCAGGCTCCTCCATCCTTGGGATTTTCTAGGCAAGAATACTGGAGTGGGTTGCCATTTTCTTCTCCAGGGGATCTTCCCGACCCAGGGATAGAAATCAGGTCTCCCGCATTCCAGGCAGACTCTTTACCCTCTGAGTTGCTGGGGAATCCATTTTAAGCAGTAATTTTATTTGGCTGCACTGGGTCTTTTGTTGTAGCATGTGGGATCTAGTTCCCTGACGAGGGATTGAACTTGGGCCCCCTGCATTGGGAACACCGAGTTTTAGCCACTGGACCACCAGGGAAGTCCCTACCTTATCACTTTGATTTAATCATCTGCCCATGATTTTTCACATAGTAAGTGCACAGTTAATATTTCACCAACAAACAAAATGCACTTACTTCAAAAGGCTTTTTCAGTCTTATAAGACCTAGAAGGTTCAGCCACAGATGATAATAATGACTGAGATTTATTGAGTACTTGCTCTGTGCCAGGCACTATTTTAAGCATATATTCCTGCATTATTTCATTTAATTTTCATAATCACCATGGACAGTCAATACTATTATTGCACTCATTTCACAGATGAGGCAACTAAGACTTCCTACCATAATCAATTCTGATCGTGTTTCTGCCTGGCTTAAAATCCATCACAAACAATGTTCTTTTTTTGTGAACAGCAGCTTTCAAAGGATTGTTGGTGGACCCCTGGGCATCCCTAAGACCCTTTCACGGGTTGACAAGGTCAAATCTATATTCATAGTAATACTAAGAGATGACTTGCCTTTTTCACTTGTTGACAATTTCACAGATGGGGCAAAGCAACAGACATTATTACTGCTGGTGCCCTAGTGTAAATCAAGGCACTGGCACCAAAATGTACTTGTTAGGAATTGCATTCTTTACCACCACACACTTACAGTTAAAAAACATAAAGCCAATTTCATATAATAGTGTCCTTCATAAATGAGTAAATATTTTTACTTTTTATGAAGTATAGACCCTTGAGTATGTTGGAGAAGGAAATGGCAACCCACTCCAGTACTTTTGACTGGAAAATTCCATGGACGGAGGAACCTGGTAGGCTACAGTCCATGGAGTCGCAAAGAGTAGAAGAAGACTGAGTGACTTCACTTTCTTTCTTTCTTGAGTATATATTTTTTAATCTTCAGTGTTATAAAATTTAAAAAGTACATAGTGCATTTCTGTTGTAGATTGAAGTATGATGGCTGCCTTGAGGAAAAGCACCTGTGTAATTGTTTGAATGGTGAGCTGAACTAGCCACTTTCCCCCATGGAACCCCACTTTTACATGAAAGAGCTACTGGCAAACAAACAAACTATGGTTAAACAGGCTTGGGTATTTTGCAGATATTTTCTTAGAAAATGAAATAAATGAGCCTGGCACTTCAAGGAAAAGACAGTATTTTGTGGCCATGATGAAATTCCCACTTTCAAGTGAAAATTAAAATTTTGGAAGACTTACATCTGCAACTTGAACATGAAAGATTCCCAATATATAAGACTTTTCTGATGAGACTGGTAGTGAAATCAATGAATGTGATTTGGTATATTGGATGTCAACACTTGGAAGGTCTGCATAAATCACTCAACCAATATTATTTAAACTACCAAAGCAATGTGCTATAAAATTTTGAGTGGGTGGAAGACTCATTCAAAGGGTATACCAATACATACTTTTCAAAATGAGTACATGAATTTTGTTGATATGGTTTCAAATTTCACATTGAAGTTAACATTTTAGAAGCTGCTATTCACTGAGTTTTGGTCTAGTTTCAAAAATGAATATTCAGATGAACCTAGTAGAGAACAGATTTGTGGACGCAGCAGGGGAGGGGGAGGGTGGGATGAATTGAGAGAGTAGCATTGACATATATACACTATCATGTAAAACAGATAGTTACTGGGAAGTTGCTAAATAACACAGGGAGCCCAGTCTGGCACTCTGTTTTGACCTAGAGGGTGGGATGGGGTAGGGGAGGGAGACTCAGGAAAGAGTATATATATGTATACACACATATACACACACACACACATATATATATAGGCTTCCTAGGTGGTGCTAGTGGTAAAGAACCCATCTGCCAATACAGGGGACAAAAGAGATGCTGATTTGATCCCTGGGTTGGGAAGATCCCCTGGAGGAGGGCATGGCAACCCACTCCAGTAACCTTGCCTGGAGAATCCCCATAGACAGAGGAGCCTGGCGGGCTACAGTCCATAGGGTCACAAAGAGTTGAACATGACTGAAGCGATACCAAGCACGCATGTATATATATACAATTATTACTGATTCATGTTGCTGTAAGCAGAAACCAACAGAAAACTGTAAAGCAGTTTTCCACCAATTAAAAAATAAATCAAATTAAGAAAAAAGAGAAAGAAACTAATATCCACAGTTATCCGAGATGGCTATTTAAATATCTCTCCCTTTTCCAACTATATATCTTGCTGAAGCCAAATTTTCTTAAAATAATTCAACCAAAACAATATAGCACAACACACTGAATGCAGGAAAAGAGATGAGAACCAAGCTTTATTTTATTTTATTTCAGTTCCGTTCAGTCGTTCAGTCATATCTGACTCTTTGCGACCCCATGTACTGCAGCACGCCAGGCCTCCCTGTCCATCACCAACTCCCAGAGTTCACTCAGACTCATGTCCATTGACTCAGTGATGCCATTGAACCACCTCATCCTCTGTCATCCCCTTCTCTTCTCACCTTCAATTTTTCCCAGCATCAGGGTCTTTTCAAATGAGTCAGTTCTTCAACAGGTGGCCAAAGTATTGGAGTTTCAACTTCAGCATCAGTCCTTTTTTTGTTTAACCAGAATTAAAGACATGCAAAAATGTTAAACAATGCCACTCTTCTTTCTGGTTTGTTTTAGAAAATACAGCTAATTTTCATTTTAAACTGTTAATGGGTTTATTTGTCTTAAAATGAATACGTAGTTTTAAACATTTCCTTGCTTTCAATTCTAATGGAGTAACTATCTGAAAATGTAACTCATAATAACAAAAACCTTTGGTGGTAGTTGGTGAGGGTTCTCCATAATTTTTAAGAGCATAAAGGGGCTCTAAGGCCAAAATTTTGAGAATGACCACTGTTTTAGAAGAACAAACTTTTTACCTCGGCCCACAAAGGTACGTTGGTCTCCTGATGACCTGGCTCCTGCCTCTCTCTCCAAACGAGTTGGGCTGGTGTCTCTCTCTAAGAGCCAGTCGCACTGGGTTTCTTTCGAGCCTCACCCTTCCATCCTTCCTCCTGCTCAGGACCATGCATGTTACCCTGTCTGCTTATAATAAGTCTGTCTCCTCCACTCCTCTACCCTTCACCCAACTGAAGCCTAGTCAGTCCTCAGATTTCAAATCTGCAGCTAGTTTTCTACTGCTTTGTAACAAATTGCCAAGACATAGTAGTTGAAAGCAATCTATTATTTCACGCTTATGAAGTCAGAAATCCAGATGGGCTTAACACAGTTTTCTGCTCCAGGTTTTACAAGACCTAAATCAAGGTGTCAACAGAGCTGTGCTTCTTTTTCTGGAGGTTCTGGGGAGAATCCATTTCCAGGCTCATTCAGGTTGCTGGCAGAATTCATTTCCAAGTGGTCATAGAAGTCAGGTCTCTATTTCTGTGCTGGCTAGTGGCCAGAAGTCATTCCCAGTTTCCAAAAGCCACCCACATTTCTTGCCTTGTGGTCCCCTCCATCTTTACACCAGCTGAGCCTATGCATAACATCAATCTCTGCAGCAATGGCCAATTTGATCATGAGCACAGTGGCAATGCTAGAGATGGCTGTGGAAAGAAGCTAATTGGTGTTTACTTGGTAATTAAAATCCTCCTTTCCTGAAGTTACCCTTTGGTGGACATTCACATGGGACACAAAGTATCTACAAGTGTTTTGACCATTCAGAGAGGTCTGCTGCTGCTGCTAAGTCGCTTCAGTCATGTCCAACTCCGTGCGACCCCATAGACAGCAGCCCACCAGGCTCTGCCGTCCCTGGGATTCTCCAGGCAAGAACACTGGAGTGGGTTGCCATTGCCTTCTCCAATGCATGAAGGTGAAAAATGAAAGTGAAGTCGCTCAGTCGTGTCCGACTCTTCGCGACCCCATGGACTGCAGCCTACCAGGCCCCTCAGAGAGGTCTATCCATGTACTTTTCCCCAAAATTGCTTTGTAACCAATTTCCCAACTGTGATCCTTTCAAGTCTTTGGACAACCAGTCCAACCACTGGACACAACCCATGAATAAGATACATAGTTGCACATCTGGCTATTTCTCCTTCCAAGCAGAGTGAACACACTGGTACACCTTTTGGAGTTCTGCCCACTGGAAGGATGTTTTTCCACCACTGTCCTTCAGGGATGTCCTGGAAAAAGGTTGCAATACTACAGCTGTCCGCTTTGGGATAGTGCCTGCTTATCGTGCAGAACCATCCTTAAACCAGGTCCAAGTCTTCTCTTTCTCTGTCAACTGATTGTGCCATAGGTGTGCCTATGTTGTGCCATAGGTGTGGCTGAGAAAGAGAAGGCCATGTAGCAGGAGTAAGGACAATGAGCATTTGAGCCACTTTTTCAAGTAACTCACTGTGCCTTCAGGGCCTGCTCCTGTCTGATCACGTTTACACCACTTCCATTTGATGCCAGATGCTGCTCTGCATGCCCAGCTTTATGGCTTGGTGGGTCAGATCACACCCAGTTCATGATGGGCAGCTCAGCCCATATGGTAACTTGGTGGCTCATAGGTAAACATTCAGTCCCTGCTAATATGCAAAGGGCTTCCCTGGTAGCTCAGCTGGTAAAGAATCTGATTGCAATGTGGGAGACTTGGGTTCGATCCCTGGGTCTTGAGAAGATCCCCTGAAGAAGAGAAAAGCTACCCACTCCAGTATTCTGGCCTGGAGAATTCCATGGAATGTGTAGTTCACGGGGTTGCAAAGAGTCAGACATGACTGAGCAACTTTCACTTTCAACGTGCAAAGAGCTATTTTTCAAAGGCCTTCCCTTGTGGCTCAGTTGGTAAAGAATCCACGTGTAATTTGGGAGACCTGGGTTCAATCCCTGGGTTGGGAAGATCCCCTGGAGGAGGGCATGGCAACCCACTCCTGTATTCTTGCCTGGAGGATCCCCATGGACAGAGGAGCCTGGTGGGCTACAGTCCATGGGGTCGCAAAGAGTCAGACACGACTGAGCAACTAAGCACACATGTATGTTTTTCAAAAGGAGACTAATTATGCGTGGACAATGGTAGATCCTTGCTTCAAAATCCTAAAGGCCTGCATGGCAATTCACCTATGGTGCTCTACCAAAGGCTCCAAACATCGTCCCTTGTCTGTACTAATGCTTCAAGCACCTTTGCCTCTGCTGGATCCTCTAGCCCACGTGGCAGAGCAACTTGCACAGCAGCCTGGACCTGGTGCAGAGCCTTTGGTTATAAGCCCCATTCAAAACTTTTTGAGTTATTTGGTAAACAGGCTGGAGTAATACATAAATAAAGAATATGTTGCCTCCAAACTCTGCCTGGCACCCTGGGATCCAAGTGCTCCAACTGCATTTAGGTTTCTCAGTTCATTGACAGTGGTTCCCACTGTAAGGTCTGGCTTACAGAAGAGTGATCACGGAGCTCTTCAATGATGCCTGAGTTCCCTTCACAAATGAATTCCTCACAATATGGGTGAAAAGTATGTCTTCTGGAAACTCCCAATACATATGAGCACATTTTAAATGACAATCCACTCTAATATTACAATCTTCCTAAACTTTTGGGTCCCTTCCTCTACAATAAACCAACGAATGTAGATTTCCAGCTCACCCCACAATGGGCCACCTTTTAGTCCATGATCGAGTCTACCAACCAACCAGACTGTTAGAGCCCTTTTCTTTCACCACTTTGTCAAGGGACATTAGGAGCAACCAGCTAACAGCATTATACTTGTTAGTGTTCCAAAATGTTCAAAAGTATTATATGGAAAGTCATCTAGCTCTCTGCTTCTCCTAAGCAGTCCATTAGGAGTATCCAGTGATGAAAGTGTTAGTCACTCAGTCATGTCCGACTCTGTGACCCCATGGACACAGTAACCCCATGGGCTACTCATGGTAGCCCACCAGGCTCCTCTGTCCACGAAATTCTCCAGGTAAGAATACTGGAGTGGGTTGCCATTTCCTTCTCCAGGGGATCTACCCGACCCAGGGATCAAACCCAGGTCTCCTGCACTGCAGGCAGATTCTTTACTAGGTCTGAGCCACCAAGGGAATATCTCTGTTGCCAGATCACACTGTGGACAATCAGTGTTCTTGTTACTGGAAATACTGTAGAGTCATTAGTGTATTTTAATCTAAACAGATTAAAGAATCAATTCCAGGAATCTTAGAAGCAATTCAAAAACTCATCCTTAATATTTTGTTTCTCTAGAACCACTCCAGACCAAAACCAGTCTAAGACCAATTTAACCATATAGCTGTGTGATAGTTTCTTCATTAATGCTAATTTTGAAAAATATGATTTTTATCACTTTCCTTGTTCCTATGATATGCCTTACCAACTGTTGCTCTTTTTCTCTATCCCTTTTTTATTTAAAAAAAAACCATTAAAACAATTTTACATTCCAAATGAATTATTTCTTATTTTTCTCTTTTCTAAAAATAAGAATGCCAATGTGTACTTCAAATATTGAATATTTTCCTATTGGAATCATCCTCCTCTTTATCTGTACCAGATACTCTTCTTGATGTAAAGAATTTTGATGCTATTAGTCACAGTCGTGATCTTGTCTTTTTTCCCTTAAGGTAACCGGTCCAATGATTTAATGGAATAATTAAGTGTTCCAAGATAATTGCTGTCATTTTTAATTCTAAAAGGAATCCCATTCAAGACTGTTTACAAACTATTTCCCCCGACACACCACGAAACTAGCACAGCCTTCACCAAGTCCTGGAACATCTGTTCAGTTTAAAGGCGAATAAAAGCAAAGAAAGAAAGAGAGAGAAGGGAGAGAGGGAGGAGAGAGGAAGGGGGAGGGAGGGAAGGAAGGAAGGTGGAAGGAAGGAAAGAAACAAAACTTGAATACATAACTCATATTTCCCAAAACCTCAATATCTTCTACTTCAGTCACCAGAGAAAATGGGAGCTACTGTTAGATCTGATTCATGGTTATCTATTTATTTCAGTTACCTTGGGACAATACTAGAAATTCATCTGGTGCTAGGGTATGTTCAATTCTTTCCTTCCTTCATTCCTTCTTTCATTTATTCTGTAACTACTTACCGTTGATTTCTTTATGCATAACACTATGCAAAATGCTATGTAAGATATAATGAAATTTAATGCAAGGCTAATTCCTATCAATGTTCTAAAAAAACATTAAATACCCTTGTGAAAAAAGAGACACATAAATTTAATTAACGTTTGTCAGAATTAAGGTGATTCATGCTTCAGAAGACCTAGTTCTCTTAAGTCCAGATTATGTATGATACTTTTAGGAAGCCATCAGTTGCTGAGATACCAAAAAAAAAAAAAAAGCCTTTGTGAATGTCAGATGAATACAAAATGGTACTTGCAGAATTCACTTTATCCCTGCCCCTCAAAACTCATCACTTTGAATGTGAAGGACATATTCTGGCAACCTATCAAATATTTGAATTATTTTTATGTCACTTAAATTTTCAAAGAACACACTATGTTACTTACTCTTCAATTAAACAAAGTTTTATGGAGTGCTACCATGTGGCTTCCCTGGTGGCTCAGATGGCAAAGCGTCTGCCTACAATGCAGAAGACCTGGGTTCGATCCCTGGGTAGGGAAGATCCCCTGGAGAAGGAAATGGCAACCCACTCCAGTATTCTTGCCTAGAGAATCCCCATGGACAGAGGAGCCTGGTGGGCTACAGTCCATGGGGTCGCAAAGAGTCGGACACGACTGAGCGACTTCACTTCACCATGTGCCTCACACTGTCCTGGTCCTGAGGATACAGCAGAGAACAA
This sequence comes from Bubalus bubalis, assembly GCF_019923935.1. NCBI lineage: Eukaryota > Metazoa > Chordata > Mammalia > Artiodactyla > Bovidae > Bubalus > Bubalus bubalis. The sequence continues at coordinate 139,758,723 of NC_059181.1, read as the reverse complement.
AAGTGACAAAAATTCCTGTTCTTCTGGAGCTTACCTTGCAGCAGAGGGAGATAAATGAGAAATCAAATAGAGACATGAAACAGGAAAATCTCATATAAGGATATGACATGCAGTTATAAGAAGAATTGGCATGCTCATTCTCAAATATTAGCTATTTTTTGTCCCATCACAAATGGAACTAACAGTTGTTTGCTGTTTCCCACTTTGCTCTTCATTTGTGCTATTAACAGGCTGTATCTGTAATATATAACCATCTTGTTTGAGGGATACTTTCATAGATTCAAAGATTCATTGAAATAGAGTCTATTTTCCCCAGATTCCACTGATCAGATTGTACTAGGATTGTGGCAAAAGTATCAAAATCTTGCCCACTCTTCAGATCCCACTTATTTGACCAATATCACCTTTGATAGATACCCCATATTTTTCTAAGAATTCCCATGAGTGCTGTCAGTTGATGACAAATTAGTCCTGGTTATCATTTACCACATCATAAAGAGCTTGCTGCTGCTACTGCTAAGTCACTTCAGTCGTGTCCGACTCTGTGTGACCCCAGAGACGGCAGCCCACCAGGCTCCCCCGTCCCTGGGATTCTCCAGGCAAGAACACTGGAGTGGGTTGCCATTTCCTTCTCCCAGTATATACACTGGAAAGTAGCATAAAGAGCTTAGAATCCACAGATGCAGACCCCAAATAATGTCCACTACAGTCTTCTCTGAGACTGGAACTCTGTTTTAATCACCGTGATCACTAACCTCCCCTTAGATATTGAGACTGGAAATGTATTAATACTATGCTTGATGTTGGGGATGTGGCACCCTGATGCTGAAGATCCATCTCACAGTTCTTACAAAGTTAAACTACTCTCCTTTCTCCATTATTTTTTAAATTAAAAGATGTTTAATGTATTGGCTGTGCTGGGTCCTCATTGCTACACATGCTTTTCTGCGGTTGTGGCGGGTGGAGGGCTCCTCTCTAGTTGCGGTGTGAGGGCTTCTCGTTGCAGAGCACGGGCTCTAAAGCGCTTGGGTTTCAGCAGTTGCAGCACGTGGGCTCAGTAGTTCTGGCATAGGGGCTTAGTTGCTCCGCGGCAAGTGGGAGTTTCCGGGATCAGGGATCGAACTCCTGTGTCTTTGGCAGGCAGATTCTTTACCACTGAGCCACCAGGGAAGGCCTCCTTTCTCCATTCTTAATTGCAGGTAGAGAGGCTGCCCACAGAAAAGTTATAGTCTGCTGGGGCACACACATTCTGTCAGGGCGGTATACCGAATCACCCCTCTTCTCTAAAGGCAAGCCCTTGGGGAGACCTGCTTGTCATTATAGATTCCTTATTCTTTCATTTTAAAATCTTTCTTGCAATCTGTTTTGTTTCTCTGTGCAGTGTGAGTTCACTTATGGTCATTGTAGTCCCTGAGACCCAGAAGGTGGACACAAGTTAAATTCTTTTCCTCCAGTAGGTTCTTCAATGTCTATAATGAAAAGTACAATGTTGGATTTTGGCTACCTAGCATCTTGATTTTCTCACAGAGAATGAACTCTTTCTTATGATATGCTGTCCTGATGTACCTTTGTCCATGGGGTAGGCACATAACCCAAGCTAAGCCATTGGACTTTCCCAAAATATTAATCTTGAGAAGAAATACCTAAGGGTAGAAAAATGACTGAAACGTGGTTATTTCAGTGTGCTCTCCCTAGCAAGACTAGTGAGTAGTAGTTCCTAATTCCTACCCCTGGAGCTGCTTATTTACTCTTTAAAAAAAAAAAAAACTTGGTTCCCCATTTTACTATAAGCTATTTTATTTATTTTATTATGAGTCATTTTATATTACTTCATTTTCTACTTAAATTAGCCAGAAATAGTTTCTGTTGCTTCCAGCCCAAATTTAAAATAGAGTCTGAATATGAAATAGCTAATGTAAGCAACTATGAGGCTGAACGGTTATCTCCTAATTCCACTCACCAGAAGCATTTGAGCCCCAATGCCTTCCAAGTCTATACACCTTATTACTAAAAATCAGACTGTACATCTTTTAAAGGCATCATAATCCACATCTCACATCTCATAGGTAAGCTAAAGCTTAGAGAAAGGAAGAGGCTTACCAACGGGTGGCCATGCCAACTATAAGCATGAAGTGTCTGTTGAGCACAGGCTTTCCTTTAAGTACTGAGGGCATGAGAGTTAAAGCTTCAGACATAGCCCATGGACAGATAAATGGATAAACAAACTGTGATACACACACACACACAATGAAATATTATTCAGTGTTAAAAATGAATGAAATTGTGGCACATGCTATAAAATGGATGAACCTTGTTATATTAAATGAAATAAGCCAGATACAAAAACACAATTACTGTATGATTTCACTTATATGAGTCCTTAGAATCATTAAATTCACAGATTGAGAGGAGAATGGTGGTTTCTAAGGGCTGAGAAGGGGAAAATAGGCAATTATTGTTTAATGAGTACAGAGTTTCAATTCGGGACAATGACAAATTTCTGGAGATAAAGAGAGGTGATGGTTGTGTAACAGTGCAAATATACTGAATCCCACTGAACTCTACACTTCAATGTTTAAAATGGTACCACAGTAAAAAAAAAAAAAAAGAAAGAAAGAAAGAAAAGAAAAACCAGACACAAATATAGTCCTTGGAGAGTTCAAAGTCTTCCATGGCATATAAGTCAAGTTTGTAAATAAATGAAAACTCATGGTGGAAAGTGTTAAGTACCAGTGCAGAGACATTGATACAGTGCTCTGGGATGGGAAAATTCTAGTTTGGTGTGTCAGTTGAGCTAGTCATGGAAGGACGAGTTGCTAATAGAGGGAAGAATAATCCAGGCAAAAAGTATAAGCAAAAGCATGTCCTACATACAGATGGGGCAAGGTTTGTGGGGGAGAAGGAAGAGTAATCCCATTAGGTTGTCATCAAAGGCTCATGCTGCTGCTACTGCTGGTAAGTCGCTTCAGTCGTGTCCAACTCTTCGCAGCCCCATAGACTGCAGCCTACCAGGCTCCTCCATGCATGGGATTTTCCAGGCAAGAGTACTGGAGTGGGGTGCCATTGCCTTCTCCGTCAAAGGCCCATAAAGCAGAGTAATAGGACATGTAGTTGGAAAACTAGATTTATGTCAAATAATAGAAGGTGTTAAAAGCCAGCCTAACTAGTATGATGAATGAAGAAAATCAATTGTCATGAAAGGTTTGGAAACACAGGAATGAACTAGCACAGTGAAATTGCAATTAGAAAGGAATCAATAGCAGAGATCTGAGAAGGTAGAACTGAGAAGCCTCGAATGTGAAAGTCAAGGCAGATGGAGGACTGAATACTTTCTAGGGAGAAGATGTTGAATGAATTTGGTGATATTCCACATGTAGGGTACTGTTGAGGCATCCAGAAATGATGGGTAGACCATGGGGAAAGGATAGCAGTAAAGATTTGGGAACCACCCTTAGGCAAATAATATATGAAGGCATAAGCTTGGGTAGCTCATCCACAGACAAGAGAAAGGCTGCAAGCAGAGACTCTCAGAATCCATTTGTCTGGGAAGGGGAGGGAAGGAAAGAGAAACAGAGGGGCACACAGCTGGAAGTGACAAAGTGCAGACTTTGCTTCTGTGTTCTTCTCTCCACACAGCTGCCAGAGCCGTTTTCCCCAAGGTACAAATATACTCATACCATTGCCCTTCTTAAAATATTTTAATGCAATCTCTGTAAAGATGTCATCTGTAGAGAACTTTGCCTGGTTACCTTATCAGCCCCCCTTTTTTCTTTTCTTTATTTGCTGTTTTTTCCCCCTAGTTGACAGTCACAAAGAAACAGTGTGACACAAAGCATCAGGTGTGGTTTTCCAGGCCTGTCCTACAGATTGTGAATTATATTCTTGAGGAAACTTTATTTTTCAGAGTGTAAGAAACAGTTTTGTAAAGAAGACTGAGGAAGAAGAGTAAGAGAGGAGAACTAGGAGTGCAGTGTCAAGGGACAGCTGTTTCTCAAAGTTTGGGTTGACTTTATCAGGACCACCTGAAGAATGAGTTAAAATGCAGATTTCTGAGCTTTGAACCTACCAACTCACAGTCAGTCTCTGGAGGGGGGGGGGGTCTAGGAAACATGGATTTTAAATGGTGATTTCCTTTGAGAGCCACTGGTCTTGGCATCTCAGGCAGCCTCAGGAGCAGGAGGGTCTGGACCACACAGCAGTAAATGGGTTATACATATGGTCCATGGTCTAAGATGGCAGATTGGAAAGGGTCCCTATTCAGAGGTGACTCAGTTCAGTTCAGTTCAGTCGCTCAGTCGTGTCCGACTCTTTGCGACCCCATGAATCGCAGCATGCCAGGCCTCCCTGTCCATCACCAACTCCCGGAGTTCACTCAGACTCACGTCCATCGAGTCAGTGATGCCATCCAGCCATCTCATCCCTAGGAGAGGCTAAGATACAAAATGAGGAGATTACCGCCCGCCCCGCCCCCAACAACAGAAAAAATCATAGCTGAGGATCAGAAACTAGTAGAAAGAGCTGAGGCATCTTTTAGTCAATAGCCATCTTCAACGGGCCATTGGCTGCTCTATGGTTGTTGCTCTGAGGCCTCTTAAAACATTGCCCAGCAGCCAAAATAAGGTTTCCTATAACCTCAAGATTCTCTGATGATTGAACCACCAGGTTTCCATTGTATGTATGCGTGCTAAGTCGCTTCAGTCATATCTGACTCTTTGCGACTATGTGGACTGTAGCCTGCCAGGCTCCTCTGTCCATGGGATTCTCCAGGCAAGAATACTGGAGTGAGTTGCCATGCCCTCCTCCAGGGGATCTTCCAGGCTCAGGATCGAACCTGTATGTCTTATGTCTCCCGCACTGGCAGGAGGGTTCTTTACCATGAGTGCCACCTGGGAAGCCCGGGTTTCCACTGAGAATAATGCTTTCTTATTGTGGTCACATCATCTGATGAGCACTGAAAGTGTTAAGAGTAGTATGGGGATGCTGGTTATGTTCTAAGTTTAGAAAGTATAATTCTCAGAACATTCACATCAAAGTAGTGAGTCAGCCTCCAGAATAACATCTTATGAGAGAAAGGAAGCTGGGGTGCAAGGGGAGTATGAGGCCAGGCATCTATAGAAAGAAAGAAATACAGTAAATACAGAATGTTGTTTGTAAAGTTCAGTTTCAACCGGGCAACTTCTGATTACAAAGCCCCGTGCGACACTTCCTTCAAAGCCTAAACAAGTACATGGAAGACAAGCACATATTTCAATGTTAGCATCCCAGGGCCTGTGGAATTGTTGGCAACAGAGCAACAGGATGTGGGGGAGCCAGAGGATTAGGTGGGTGGGAGACCGGGAAAACAACGGCAGGGGTAGCAAGAGTTGCCGGATAGGAAATTCCACAGCCAGTCCCATAAAGCTTTTTTTTTTTTTTGACAAGTAAAGGCTCCGTCTTCCTATATCTCCAAAGCATTATATATTACTAGTCAGGAGAGCCCAAATCTCTCCACCAGAGAAGCAGGGACCAAATTCCATGGCTGGGGCGGCAGAGCAATCGCAAGGGCATTTTCTTCCATTGCTCAGGAAAAATGTTGAAAGCAAGAGTTTAATAATGAAAGAACTTTCACAACAGTTTTCTTGGACTCCTGCTTGTCACTGCCCAGTGCTGGCTACATAAATCAAGGGTGTGGAAACTTTTTCTTCTGACCATTGGCCTTCAGGGGAAAAACAAGTCCAGGTCATATAAGTAAAAAAGTAACCTTGTTCTCCCCCGCAAGAGGAACAAATATAGGGTTTTCTCTTTGTCTGGTTTTTAAAATTAAAAGTTACATTCAGTTCAGTTCAGTTCAGTTCAGTTGAACAGTCATGTCTGACTCTTTGCGACCCCATGAACTGCAGAACGCCAGGCCTCCCTGTCCATCACCAACTCCCGGAGTTCACTCAGACTCATGTCCATCGAGTCAGTGAGGCCATCCAGCCATCTCATCCTCTGTCGTCCCTTCTCCTCCTGCCCCCAATCCCTCCCAGCATCAGGGTCTTTTCCAATGAGTCAACTCTTTGCATGAGGTGGCCAAAGTATTGGAGCTTCAGCTTTAGCATCATTGCTTCCAAAGAAATCCCAGGGCTGATCTCCTTCAGAATGGACTGGTTGGATCTCCTTGCAGTCCAAGGGACTCTCAAGAGTCTTCTGCAACACCACAGTTCAAAAGCATCAATTCTTCGGTTCTCAGCCTTCTTCACAGTCCAACTCTCACATCCATACACGACCACTGGAAAAACCATAGCCTTGACTAGATGGACCTTTGTTGATAAAGTAATGTCTCTGCTTTTGAATATGCTGTCCAGGTTGGTCATAACTTTCCTTCCAAGGAGTAAGCGTCTTTTAATTTCATGGCTGCAGTCACCATCTGCAGTGATTTTGGAGCCCAGAAAAATAAAGTCTGACACTGTTTCCACTGTTTCCCCACCCATTTGCCATAAACTGATGGGACCAGATGCCATGATCTTCGTTTTCTGAATGTTGAGCTTTAAGCCAACTTTTTCACTCTCCTCTTTCACTTTCATCAAGAGGCTTTTGAGTTCCTCTTCACTTTCTGCCATAAGGGTGGTGTCATCTGCATATCTGAGGTTATTGATATTTCTCCTGGCAATCTTGATTCCAGCTTGTGCTTCTTCCAGCCCAGCGTTTCTCAAGATGTACTCTGCATAGAAGTTAAATAAGCAGGGTGACAATATACAGCCTTGATGTACTCCTTTTCCTATTTGCAACCAGTCTGTTGTTCCATGTCCAGTTCTAACTGTTGCTTCCTACAGGTTTCTCAAGAGGCAGGTCAGGTGGTCTGGTATTCCCATCTCTTTCAGAATTTTCCACAGTTTGTGGTGATCCACACTGTCAAAGGCTTTAGCATAGTCAATGAAGCACAAGTAGATGTTTTTCTGCAACTCTCTTGCTTTTTCTATGATCGAACAGATGTTGACAATTTGATCTCTGGTTCCCCTGTTTTTCGAAAATCTGAAAGTTCTCAGTTCACATACTGTTGAAGCCTGGCTTGGAGAATTTTGAGCATTACTTTGCTAGCGTGTGAGATGAGTGCAATTGTGCGGTAGTTTGAGCATTCTTTGGCATTGCCTTTCTTTGGGATTGGAATGAAAACTGATCTTTTCCAGTCCTGTGGCTACTGCTGAGTTTTCCAAATTTGCTGGCATATTGAGTGCAGCACTTTCACAGCATCATCTTTTAGGATTTGAAATAGCTCAACTGGAATTCCATCACCTCCACTAGCTTTGTTTGTAGTGATGCTTCCTAAGGCCCACTTGACTTCACATTCCAGGATGTCTGGCTCTAGGTGAGTGATCACACCGTCATGATTATCTTAGTCGTGAAGATCTTTTTTGTATAGTTTTTCTGTGTATTCTTGCCACCTCTTCTTAATAGCTTCTGCTTCTGTTAGGTCCATACCATTTCTGTTCTTTATAGAGCCCATCTTTGCATGAAATATTCCCTTGGTATCTCTAATTTTCTTGAAGAGATCTCTAGTCTTTCCCATTCTGTTGTTTCCTCTATTTCTTTGCATTGAGTGCTGAAGAAGGCTTTCTTATCTTTCCTTGCTGTTCTTTGGAACTCTGCATTCAGATACTTATATCTTTCCTTTTCTCCTTTGCTTTTCACTTCTCTTCTTTTCACAGCCATTTGTAAGGCCTCCCCAGACAGCCATTTTGCTTTTTCTTTTTCTTGGGGATGATCTTGATCCCTGTCTCCTGTACAATGTCACGAACCTCTGTCCATAGTTCATCAGGCACTCTATCTATCAGATCTAGTCCCTTAAATCTATTTCTCACTTCCACTGTATAATCATAAGGGATTTGATTTAGGTCATACCTGAATGGTCTAGTGGTTTTTCCTACTTTCTTCAATTTAAGTCTGAATTTGGCAATAAGGAGCTCATGATCTGAGCCACAGTCAGCTCCCGGTCTTGTTTTTGCTGACTGTATAGAGCTTCTCCATCTTTGGCTGCAAAGAATATAATCAGTCTGATTTTGATGTTAACCATCTGGTGATGTCCATGTGTAGAGTCTTCTCTTGTGTGGTTGGAAGAGGGTGTTTGCTATGACCAGTGCGTTCTCTGGCAAAACTCTATTAGCCTTTACCTTGCTTCATTCTGTACTCCAAGGCCAAATTTGCCTGTTACCCCAGGTGTTTCTTGACTTCCTACTTTTGCATTCTAGTCCCCTATAATGAAAAGGACATCTTTTTTGGGTGTTAGTTCTAAAAGGTCTTGGAGGTCTTCATAGAACTGTTCAACTTCAGCTTCTTCAGCGTTACTGGTTGGGGCATAGACTTGGATTACCATAATATCGAATGGTTTGGCTTGGAAACGAACAGAGATCATTCTGTCGTTTTTGAGATTGCATCCAAGTACTGCATTTTGGACTCTTTTGTTGACCACAATGGCTACTCTATTTCTTCTAAGGGATTCCTGCCCACAGTAGTAGATATAATGGTCATCTAAGTTAAATTCACCCATTCCAGTCCATTGTAGTTCGCTGATTCCTAGAATGTCGATATTCACTCTTGCCATCTTCTGTTTGACCACTTCCAATTTGCCTTGATTCATGGACCTGACATTCCAGGTTCCTATGCAATATTGCTCTTTACAGCATCGGACCTTGCTTCTATCACCAGTCACATCCACAACTGGGTATTGTTTTTGCTTTGGCTCATCCCTTCATTCTTCCTGGAGTTACTTCTCCACTGATCTCCAGTAGCAATTTGGGCACCTACCAACCTGGGGAGTTTCTCTTTCAGTATCCTATCATTTTGCCTTTTCATACTGTTCATGGGGTTCTCAAGGCAAGAATACTGAAGTGGTTTGCCATTCCCTTCTCCAGTGGACCACATTCTGTCAGAAAGTTACATTACACTGGCAAATTATCTTTTTTTTTTCAACCCTTGTTCTATGTTATAGCCACTTAATGGAGGGTGGGCAAAGATGGATGGAGGAAACAGGGAAGATGATACCAGAACAAGGATTGGATGAGGAAGAAAAAAATGGATATTCACCTAGTGACAGAGGCGTGAGGTGAAAAGATACAGATGGAGACTCCTGTGGAAGATGGTGGCCGGACCCCCTGAGGGCTTTGTGTGGACAGTGGCCTTTGAAAAATTGGTGAACGTTTTAGCAGTTTAAAGCATTTAGCAAATTTCAGCCATATTTTCTGCATTATAAGATCACATTTCTGCTTTTATTGTCAAATTTCAAAATTGATTTTTCAAAGAAACCTTTATTTTCTCATAGAATCTGAAAGGCTTTGCATGTTTGAAAAAGAAGGTGTTCTTTTGTTCCTGGAGGTGTTTTAAATTTACTAGCTAGACCTCCAAAGTCTTGATATAAGGAAAATAAATTGCCCGGTTATCTTATTGGCCCCCCCTTTTCTTTTTTCATTTCTTTAATTTGCTTATTTTGTTTTCTTTCTAGTTGATTGTCATGGAGAAACAGTGTGACCCAAGCTGAACTAAAAGTCCATGTAATTACATTTAGGATCAAGTAGGCATTTTTCATAACTGGATTTCATAAATTAAAAATCTTCTTTCTGATAAGGCCTTACTGGATCAGTTGACATTTATGAAACACTCAATTATCTAGAAATGGGTTAGCGTTTCCTTGGTATTGAATCTGTCATTTAGGTCACTGCCATGTTAGTGGCACTTGTCAATGTAGTATAGGTCTCTGTAGTTCAGCTTTATCCAGGGTTACATCATTGAGAAGCAAATTTTAAAAGATGCAATACAATTAAATGTTGCTCCTTTCTTTTCCTTTAAGATATGCATAAATATAAAAATAAATTTTAAGATATGAAATATGCACATAAAATGGATACCTTTTCTTCAGTCTCAAATTTTGTTTTGTTTTGTTTTGATTTTTTTGAGTCTCAAATATTGAACTAATCTTCATGGGTTTCCCTTCCCTGGCTGAGCTACAGCTGCCTTACATTCACCTTGTTCTTAAACTCAGTAGAGTCTCATAATCCTGCTAGTGTTTATCCAAACTCTTGTGTTGCTATTTACACAAAGAAACAAACTTGTCTGCTTGTGGAGCATCAAAACCTTGTAAATGCCTACTCTTTCTCACTTACAATATCATGTCTTAAATTGCCAGCTTTTTCTATTCCTTCTATGGGTCTACTGTGGACTCATTTAGGACCTTCTGATTTTCAGTTCAGTTCAGTTCAGTTGCTCAGTCATGTCTGACTCTTTGCAACCCTATGAACCACAGCAGGCCAGGCCTCCCTGTCTACCGGAATTTATCCAAACTCATGTCCATTGAGTCGGTGATGCCATCCAACTATCTCATCCTCTGTCGTCTGCTTCTCCTCCTGCCCCCAATCCCTCTCAGCATCAGAGTCTTTTCCAATGAGTCAACTCTTCGCATGAGGTGGCCAAAGTACTGGAGTTTCAGCTTTAGCATCATTGCTTCCAAAGAAATCCCAGGGCTGATCTCCTTCAGAATGGACTGGTTGGATCTCCTTGCAGTCCAAGGGACTCTCAAGAGTCTTCTCCAACACCACAGTTCAAAAGCATCAATTCTTCGGTGCTCAGCTTTCTTCACATTCCAACTCTCACATCCATACACGACCACTGGAAAAACCATAACCTTGACTAGACGGACCTTTGTTGGCAAAGTAATGTCTTTGCTTTCTAATATGCTGTCTAGGTTGGTCATAACTTTCCTTCCAAGGAGTAAGCGTCTTTTAATTTCATGGCTGCAGTCACCATCTGCAGTGATTTTGGAGCCCAGAAAAATAAAGTCTGACACTGTTTCCCCACCCATTTGCCATAAACTGATGGGACCAGATGCCATGATCTTCGTTTTCTGAATGTTGAGCTTTAAGCCAACTTTTCCACTCTCCTCTTTCACTTTCATCAAGAGGCTCTTTAGTTCTTCACTTTCTGCCATAAGGGTGGTGTCATCTGCATATCTGAGGTTATTGATATTTCTCCCAGCAATCTTGATTTCAGCTTGTGCTTCATCCAGCCAGCATTTCTCATGATGTACTCTGCATAGAAGTTAAATAAGCAGGGTGACAATATACAGCTTTGATGTACTCCTTTCCCAATTTGGAACCAGTCTGTTGTTCCATGTCCAGTTCTAACTGTTGCTTCCTGACCTGCATATAGGTTTCTCAAGAGGCAGGTCAGGTGGTCTGGTATTCCCATCTCTTTCAGAATTTCCCACAGTTTATTGTGATCCACACAGTCAAAGGCTTTGGCATAGTCAATAAAGCAGAAATAGATGTTTTTCTGGAACTCTCTTGCTTTTTTGATGATCCAGAGGATGTTGGCAATTTGATCTCTGGTTCCTCTGCCTTTTTAAAACCAGCTTGAACATCTGGAAGTTCGCGGTTCACATATTGTTGAAGCCTGGCTTGGAGAATTTTGAGCATTGCGTTACTAGCGTGTAAGATGAGTGCAATTGTGTGGTAGTTTGCACATTCTTTGGCATTGCCTTTCTTTGGGATTGGAATGAAAACTGACCTTTTCCAGTCTTGTGGCCACTGCTGAGTTTTCCAAATTTGCTGACATATTGAGTGCAGCACTTTCACTGCATCATCTTTTAGGATTTGAAACAGCTCAACTGGAATTCCATCACCTCTACTAGCTCTGTTCATAGTGATGCTTCCAAAGGCCCACTTGACTTCACATTCCAGGATGTCTGGCTCTAGGTGAGTGATCACACCATCCTGATAATATGATTTTAGGCTGCCATAATGTTCCCTCTTAAGTCCATTCAATATCCAAAGAGTTACAGGGAGTTTTAGAGAAAGGTTTGGTTTACTGGGCTGCACTACATTAAAAATTTTAAGCTTATCACTTTTACCAGAAAGTACCTAAGTCATAAAAGAGTTTATCCTTTTAAGTTTATTTTTAAAACCTTTAAACTATTGGAATACACAAAAATATTTAAACTGTAGTTTCTAGTTAATATCTTCACAATGAACATGTGTCATTCTGCCTATTGGTACTTGCCCCAGTAGTTGGATGATACTAAGGCAAAACTTGGATTTAGTGTTTCTCTTGCAAGTTTTTGCTCATTTGGCTTTCAATCCTTAACCTTTATTCTGCTGCTCATTAATATACACTTCTAGGACAACTTCGGTGACTCATCTAAGAGTTTACAATAAATATTGACAATAATCTATCTTTGGATCTTCTCAAGGGTACCTGATGAACCTGTGCAGAGAGGAACTCTTCCTCAGTACTAATGTCAGTTTCTACTCAGAAAAGAGCCAACATTTGCAGAGAATAAATATTTTGTTTGCAGCTTCCTAGGTGGCTCAGTGGTAAAGAATCCACCCGCCAATGCAGGAGAACCAGTTTAGATCCCTGTGTTGGGAAGATCCCCTGGAGAAGGAAATGGCCACCCACTCCAGTATTCTTGCCTGGAAAATCCCAAGGACAGAGGAGCTAGGTGGGCTACAGTCCATGGGATTGGGAAAGAGTTGGACATGACTGAGCAACTAAACAACATATGTTTTGCTTAGCCTAAAATCTAATGTGAGCATCATAAATGCCTTTGCCTTAAAGATAAGTTCTAAGTCCTAGAGAAAGGACCTTATTTTCGTTTCAAATCAAAACACGAAGAGGAACTCCTTTCTTTTTAAAAATCTTTATTGAAATATAGTTGATTTACAATGTTGTGTTAGTTTCAGGTGTACAGCAAAGTGATTCAGCTATATATGTATTATTTAAAATATTCTCTTCCACTATAGGAGGAATCCTTTTCTGATCTCTCCCTCAAACCCCTGCTACCCAACACCACTTCATTCTTCAAGTAAGAGTATATCCCCAGAGGAAGGATAAAATAATTTTCTGCTGCTCTGAATCTCCATCTTTGTGAAGAACAACAGGAAACAATTAGCTCTTTTCAATTTATTGTTGTTGTTAGTGGACATGGAGCTGCCTATATTCCCATAAATTTTTGAGCTGCAGGTGCTCTGAGATGAAATCTGAATTTATTTATTTTTTTGCCCATAAATTAACCTGGAAAGTTCTATCCCAAGTTATTGGCTGTTGTTTATATTAAATCTTTGCAAAACCTGGTTGTCAAAAGAAGGAGAAGAAGGAGGAAGAGGAGGAGGAGACATGGAGCAGGAGAGGGAATCTATCATATATCTACCTTAGAATCTAGGAAAACAAACAATTGACATCCCCCTTTTTGTGAACAGAATTAATTAATCCTCAACTTTTGTGTATGTTTTTGTTCTTGTCTTTAAATTTCCGGGGGGAAAAAAAAGTGTAACAAATATTAGTATTTTTGCCACTACTAAGTAGATAGGAAAGAATGGGGAGTAGTAGTTACTAGAGGCAATAGATGAGAACATAAACATAGTAAATGCCAGTCATGTACCAGTCACTCTGCTAGCCACTTTTTAAAATAATATTTTATAGCTGTGTGGCTTTTTATTTTATTTTTATTTTTTGGCTGCATTACGCAGCATGTGGGATCTTATTTCCCTGACTAGGGATTGAACCCTTGCCCCCTGCATTATAAGTGCAGAGTCTAAACCACTGGACCACCAAGGAATTCCTTAGCTACTTAAAAAAATTTATAGAGATATAATTGACACACAATAAACAGGTCATAATTAAAGTGTCCATTTTGATAAATTTTGGCATCTTTACACACTCATGAAACCATCACTACAATCAAGATAATATTCATTACCATTCACTCCCCAAAGTTTCTTCATGAACCTTTGACTCTGTGCCCCTCCTCCCTCCCCTCTTCTCCTCCTGCTCCAGGCAATCATTCTTCTGCTTTGTGTCACTACTGATTAGTTTCTGTTTTCTAGAATTTTCTATAAATGGAATCATGCGGTATGTGCTTTCATTTGTCTGGTTTCTTTCACTCAGTATAAATATTTTGAGATTATCTAACTTGTTGTATGTATCAATAGTTAATTCTTTTTTAGTGCTAAGTAGTTTCCCATCACATTTTGTTTACCTATTCACCTGGTGATGGGTATTTGAACAGTTTCCAAGTATTGGCTATACAAAGAAAGCTGCCATGAACATTTTTATACAGGCCTTTGTGTGGAAATACGCTTTAACTTCTCTTGGGTTAAAGCAGTGGAGGGGCTAGATTGTAAGTTCGAGTTTGATTTTTTAAACAAATCTCAAAATATTTCCCAAAGTCGTTGCACTGTTTTTTAAATTCCCACTAAAATTGTAAAATAAAATTGCAATTTTAGTGAGTGTGAAGAAGTAAATGGTAGTTTTACTTTACCTTTCTCTAATGACCAATGAGGTTTGTCACCTTTCCATGTGCTTGTTTGCTGTGGGTATATCCTCTTTGATGATGTGTCTGTTCAAATATTTTTACCATTTTCATTAGTTTTTATGTCTGTTTTGTTTTATTATTTGGTACTGAGAGTTCTTTTCTGTACTTCTAGCATTCTGTATTTTCTGCCATTCTCTGCATTGCCCTAGTTCGTTTATGTAGAGAATGGTCTCTAACTTGTTTTATTATTTGGTACTGAGAGTTCTTTACTGTACTTCTAGCATTCTGTATTTTCTGCCATTCTCTGCATTGCCCTAGTTCGTTTATGTAGAGAATGGTCTCTAACTTGGTCTTTTAAAAATTTTAAAATTTTTTAAGTTTTTTAAAAATTTCCTGTGTTTACCAGCTTGCAAATTATTATGGATTTTTGGATCCAGGTCTTTTATTTGGATACAAGTTTTTCGTATGTTTTACAACTCTTTTCTCCTAATATATGGCTTGTCTTTTCACTCTCTTCACAGTGTCTTTCAAAAGCAGAAGTTTTTATGTTTGATAAAGTTCAATTTACCAATATTTTTATAGGTGTGTTTTGGGGATTGTATCTAAGAAAAGTTTTACTACTAAAAGTTTTTGTTTCCTCTTTTCACTTAGAAAAAAGTTCAAACATCCAAAAATATTGCAAAAGTCAGATAGCATACAGTATACATGTATAACCTTTATCTAGCGTCATTCTTTTTAACATTTTATCTCATTTGCTTTATCATGTACTTGTCCCTCCTTCTCTCTCTCCTGCTCCTTTCCTCCCTCCTCTCTCTATTTCTGTCTCTCTCTTCCTATCCACTCTTTTCCTAAACCCCTTGAAGGTAACTTACATACATCATGTCTCTTTACCACTAAATACTTCAGTGTATGACTCTATAGAAGGCAATGGCACCCCACTCCAGTACTCTTGCCTGGAAAATCCCATGGACGGAGGAGCCTGGTGGGCTGCAGTCCATGGGGTCTCGAAGAGTCGGACACGACTGAGCGACTTCACTTTCACTTTTCACTTTCATGCATTGGAGAAGGAAATGGCAGCCCACTCCAGTGTTCTTGCCTGGAGAATTCCAGGGATGGGGGAGCCTGGTGGGCTGCCATCTATGGGGTCGCACAGAGTCGGACACAACTGAAGTGACTTAGCAGCAGCAGCAGCAGCAGCATGACTGTATAGGGAGGTCACCAACTTCATAAATTTCCATAGATATGCTACTTTTATCTAATCTAATATCCATGTTCCATTTTGCACTATTTTTGGCTTACCTCATAACACACTTTATAGTATTTCCCTTCCTCCAGGGCAGAATTTAGTCTAGGATCAGGTATTGTATATGGTTGTCAGGATTTTTAGCCTCTTTTAATCTGGAACATTCCACAGGCTGTCTAGATTTTGTATGACATTAACATTTTCAGCATTTCTTTCTGGGGGAGCTTTTGTCTGACCCATAACCAGATTCATGCTGTGCATTCTAGGCGTGAAGGCTGCATCAGTGCTGTGATCTTCTCAGGGCATCACTGAAGGCACACAATGTTCATCTGTCCCTCAATAGTGAAGTTAACATCCATCACCTGACCAAAGAGTTGTCCAGTTTCCTCACTATATAATTACTACCTTCCCCCTTGCAACTAGTAAGCAGTCCGTATGAAGACACTCTAATTCCATGCAAATATCCTGCTCCTCACCAAAATTTCCACCTAGATTTAGCATCCATTGATTTTCATTTTATCCAATATTCGTTATGATGCTGACATCATATTTACTAACTTTTCAACTCCAGCACCTTGTCCATATTTCCCAGATAGCATTTAGTATTCGACTCTTGGCAATAGCTATCCCTTCTCCCTGGTTATTTATTATTGATAGGACCTCATCATTTCCTAGTTTTTCCACAATGGTTTATAATTATTACTTAATTATCATTATGCTCAGATTGTCCCAGATTTGGCCAGTGGGAGCTCATCCAAGTCAGCTTCTGTGTCCTTGTGACACGTTCCCTTTATTTTTTGAGCACTGCATTGCTTTCTGTTATGACAAAATGTCCCAGGCTCATCTTGTACCTTCTCTGTTCTCACCTCAAAATCAGTCATTTCTCTCTGTTGTCTTAATTCCCATAGGTGGAGATTGATGTAGAGACCAAGGTCTTGGCTCAGATTTCCAGTATTTATTACCATGCAAATCATTAGTTTATAAGTGTAAGTCTACATAGTGAAATAGTGCTAAACAGCTGTTTGGAGAATTACTGGCCTAATATGATTGTATGACTTTTACTCCAAATTATGTCTTAAACATTTGTTTTCTAAGATAATGCCATGAGTCTGTTGACTGCAATGCAAATCTGAACACAGAATTTGAGAAAGCAGAGCTGCAAGAGCCCTTGGTGATCAGCTATTCTATCACGTCATTTTAAAAATGAAGAAACTGAGTCTCAGACAAGATAAGAGTGTTATCTAAGGTCAGAAAATCAGCCAAAAGAAGCTATCATCTGATTTTTATCCAGTGCTATTTTCATGACACTACATTCACAGCTACGTTTTCTTTCACCAAAAAGTTAAAAAATGGTAATCATACAATATTTTTAAACCAAAATACTTGAATAAAGGAAATTCCTGTGAATTCTAAGGTTCTACAAGGACTCTAAGAATAGTTAATAGTTAATACTTTGGTTCTAGTCTGGGTGAAACTCTCCATCCGGTGGTCAGCGTTAAGCACAATTTCTTTAACAACTTTATTAATCATTTCAAAGACGAGGGCAGCTATTCATCAGCTTTGCAGCTTTTAGAAAAATAAGCCCAGAGCTAGAATCTTAATTATCTAAGCCCCATACTGGCCTGTCCACTGCTTTTGCCTCCATTTACCAGACAAAGTTATTGAAACTCAGGGAGCTTAAGTAACTTGTCTAAGATCAATGCATGTAATGACGATAAACAGCATTGTGTTTTTTTTTAAATCAAAGTAGAGTTGATCTACAATATTATGTTTGTTTCAGGTGTACAACAAAGTGATTCAGTTATATATACAAATATATATGTATATTCTTTTTTTATTCTTTTCCATTATAGTTTATTACAAGATATTGAATATAGCCCCCTGTGCTATATGGTAAATCCTTGTTCATTTTTATACAGTGGTGTGTATCTTTTAACCCCATACTCCCAGTATATCCCTCCGTCCTTCCCCCTTGGTAACCATAAGTTTGTTTTCTATGTCTGTGTTTCTGTTTTGTACATAACAAATTCATTTGTACTATTTTTTAGATTCCACATATAAGTAATATTGTATAATTTTGTCTTTCTCTGCCTCACTTACTTCACTTAATGTGATAATCTCTAGGTCTATCCATGTTGCTTCAAATAGCATTATTTCATTCTCTTTTATGGCGGAGTAGTATTTCAGTCTATATGGGTATCACATCTTCTTTATTCCTTCATCTGCTGATGGACATTTAGGTTGCTTCCTTGTCTTGGTTACGATAAAGAGTGCTGCAATGAACATTGGGGTGCATGTATCTTTTGGAATTCGGGTTTTCATCTTCTACAGATACAGCATTTGATGCATTTGATATGACACCTGGTGTCTCTAAATCCTTATCCCTATAACTGGTGCCCTGTTGTTCACCTCTGCAACATGAGGGTAGGGCATATAGGCCATCCCCAGAAATGACTGAATATATCAGCTCAGGGAGAAGCAGAAGCCTGGAGAAATGAAAAACTGCCCTGAGTTTCACTGACACAGATGTCTGAGGCTGGCAGGGAGCCTAAAATAGAGGAGTTAATAAGTGCTGCTACATTAGCTTGTGGAATGAGAAGTGCAAGCCAGTGGAATCCCCTTTGCTGGAGGTGTTCTAGGATAGATTATATAACCTTCTCTCTGGAGTTACTTAAGTGATATGCACCTATGTAGACTGGTTTATACTATGGTTCTAGACTTTGGATCACAGAGCTCTTGGAGGGTAGTGAGTGGGATGGTGCTGGAGAAGCTGCCTAGAGTTATAAGCCCAATAAGTGTTATAGAGAGATTGAATAAATGATAAACCTTTCACATACATATCTACTCATCCTTCAAATGTTTCTAGATGCTATTATAAGATAAGACCATTGTACTGAATTCATAGGGGATTTTTTTGGTCACTATGCATTTTCTCATTCAACAGATAGCAAAAGTCCACAACTTTTCTTATGCTCATATTCTAAAAGGCTTTTTATGCTCATATTCTAAAAGACAAAGCCTTTAGACTATACAATTATCAAAATTTCCTTATGCAAAAGAAAATTTTCTCACTCAGAAATGAATTTCTGTATACTTTTACATAACCCACTTTCATCCCTGAAATAGCAAAGACATCATTCAGGGATCTTCAGGTCCAAAAAAGGCAGAACAAATTGGAGAGAGTTCTGAAAAGTGTAGTGCCATGATTAAATAAAAGATCGATTACAGAGACTTCTTATAAAAAATAATTGAAGTGTACATGAGTTTGAATAAGCACCAGCAGGGAGATAAACAGTCGGGGTTTATAAACACCCTCTCACAGAGAGGGTGAGAGCATCATGATTACCCAGGAGATGTAAATGCCAAGAATATAGAAGTATTATTTTGCTGCATGGGAGCTAAAGTAGGCTATCTGGGATTAAAGTAAAGAAGAACAGGAAGTTTGCATTTCCCACTGGTACTTCCTGTTTCACAGTGATCATGACACAGTGAAATTCAGAATAGAAAAGTTAAGAAATAAATCCATTGTGCATTCAATATTTTGAAAGGAGAACCATAGAAAAGCTGTGGATTTCAAGGAGAAAACCAAAGAGTTTATGCATTCAATAACTTACAAGATGTCGAAAGACTATTTTAAAACAACTTGTTGGAAGACAAATGTATGCCAGAGTTCAAAAATTATCACGTGCTTGGAAAAGAAAGTCCTGTATGGCTTGCTGGGCTGTGAGAAACTGCCAATGTTATTTTTTAATTGTGTTTTAACCATATAACATAATATTTACCAACTTAACCAGTTTTAAGTGTACAGTTCCCTAGTGTTAAGTATATTCATGTGGTTGTGAAACAGATCTCCCAAAACTTTTTCATCTTGCAAATCTGAAACTCTATACCTATTAAACAGTAACTTCCCATTTCCCCCTCCCCCCAGCTCCTGGCAACCACCGTTATACTTCCTGTTTCTATTAATTTGACTACTTTTAGATACTTCATATAAATGGAGTCATACCGTATTTGTCTTTCTGTAACTGCTTTATTTTGGTTAGGATGATGCCCTCAAGCGTTACCCATGTTGTAGCATGTGTCAGGATCTCTTTTCATTTTGAGGCCACATACTGTTTCATTTGGAGAAGGCGATGGCACCCCACTCCAGTACTCTTGCCTGGCAAATTCCATGGACAGAGGATCCTGTGGGCTGCAGTCTATGGGGTCGCGAAGATTCGGACACGACTGAGCGACTTCACTTTCACTTTTCTCTCTCATGCATTGGAGAAGGAAATGGCAACCCACTCCAGTGTTCTTGCCTGGAGAATCCCAGGGACGGTGGAGCCTGGTGGGCTGCCGTCTATAGGGTCGCACAGAGTCGGACACGACTGAAGCGACTTAGCAGCAGCAGCAACTGTTTCATTGTGGGGGCTTCTCAGGTGGCTTAGTGGGAAAGAATCTGCCTGCTAATGCAGGAGATGTGGGTTCGACCTCTAGGCCGAGAAGATCCCCTGGAGGAGGAAATGGCAACCCACTCCAGTATTCTTGCCTGGAGAATCCCATGGACAGAGGCACATGATGGACACAACTGAGCACACATGCATGCACGCACCGTTCCACTGTATGTACATACCACGTTTTGTTTATCAGTTCATCCATAGATGAACACGTGGACTGCTTCCACCTCTTAGCTATTGTGAATAGAGCCTGCCAATGTTTTTTACTTGTATTTGTCATCTGAGGTTTAATCCATTTATATGAACACATATGCGTGTGTGTGCTTTGTTCCTCAGTCATGTCCAACTCTTTGCAACCCCATGGACTGTAGCCCATCAGGCTCCTCTGTCCATGGAATTTTCCAGGGAAGAATACTGGAGTGTGTTGCCATTTCCTCCTTCAGGGGATCTTCCCGACCCAGGGATGAACGCACATAATGTTTGCTATTTCCTCCAATACAAGGGATAGAGGATTAACTGTTCAAAACTGGTCTTTTCCCGTCTTTAGCAAACAAGCCAAAAATTTAAAAAAATTCTACCACCAATAGCCAAAAGAAGCAAGCAAGCAACAAACAAGTAAATAAAAATGCTGAGTATCTGAGTAGTCTGTCACCAAACAGCAATAGACCCACTGGGTGCTTATTAAACTATACTGTTAAAGTTACACTTTGTCTTGAAAATAGAAGGGAATTTTATGCTCAAATATCACAGATTTACAAATAGAAATTATCTGCAAATTCTTTGTTTATTATATAACTCTTTAGAAAAAAAAGTTGGATAATACAGCCTAGATAGAATTCAGGTTGTTTTTGCATTTACTTCCTTCTGAAACAGTGGTTGTCAAGCCTGGCCATGTATCAGAATCTCCTGAAGATCTTAAAAATATGTTTTCTTGATTTCCATTCATAGTTACTGAATAAAAGACTCAGGTTGAGAGCCAATGCTTCAGTTTGATCCACAGACTCTGACTAGAATGGATCATGTGGTCAGCAAGTCATCCTCCTTTGTTATCATGGAATCTAAAGCCCTTTCAAGAAGCCTCTAGTTTCACAGAGAACTCTGGTCAATACTCTGCAATAACCTAAATAAGAAAATAATTTGAAAAAGAATAGATACATGTGTATGTATACCTGAATCACTTTGCTGTACACTTGAAACTAACAATGACAACAAAAAAATAGACAAGGAGAAGAAGATGAAGCCTCTGGCTTTTTCTTTATCAGAGGCTTCTTTTTCATCAGAAATGAATATAGCCATTTTATTTCTCTGTGGCTCTAAATGATTTCTGTGGTGTCTACCCTGTCAGCACTCTGTCATTATGGGCATCCACTTCCATGCCCAATGCCCATTGATCTACACAACCACCCTTGATTTTTCGTGTTACTACCCCCAATACAATGTCCTTTGTTCCCATCTCTGGATCAGAACCTCTGTGATTTCCAAAATGGCATTTAGTCAAACTGTTAAAGTATTCGTTGAGAGGTACCAATAAGTTGCTCCACTGTTCCCAAGTGACATGTTCCTTTTGTAGAGGCTTCCAATGACCATGCTTTTTACTTTACAGGTTATCTTTCGCTCTCTCTCAAAGCCAGTACCATTTTTGTTGCCTCATCTGGGAAATATATATTTTAGACAAGATGAGAAAGGGAGGGAAAGAAAGATTTAATATCTTTCTCATTATGCTTGAAATAATCAAATCCCTGGCCTATGCTCACCCATACCCAGCTACAGATGTTTTCCAAATTGTCACAAGTTTGTCATTTTTCCCCCTCCCTTAAATGTTCCCAAACTAACAGGACATTAAATGAGAAAATGCCTCTCCATAAAATTTGCTTATTTTACTATTTGTCTCCCTCAACATAGCATCCTTCTCATCATTTGTAATGTGCAATCAATCGCATACCCCTGGGAAGGTTGTTCATTGGTCATTTACATGATTAAAGAATGGAGAAAATGAGACACTTCAAAGAATAGAGGTGTTTTAATAACCTCCAATTTGAATCTCTTCTTACTATCTACCCCCTGCTGACATAATATAACGAATATCACTACCTTCACTCTCTGAAAGCTTGGTTCAGATTTCCCCCTGTGTGATGCAGTGTTTTATTTACTAAGGATGCTAGAAATATGTCAGGCCATTAAGCCCTATGGGAATCCCTATTCTGGCTGAAACAAGAAGATTACCATGGATACGTCTCTGCTCCACCGGATGATCAGTAACAGCTGTTGAGCCAAGCTTGGGAGCCCTCTCAGACTGTTTATCACACAAATTGCATTAGGTAAAACCATAAATGCCACATCTCACTAGTGTCAGAGGAATTAGACATCTTACAGTAGCTTTGCCTGAAAGCAGAGTAGTCAACAGTTCCCAGAATTTCCCAAACCTATTTGAAGTTCCCTGACCTTCAGTGACTGTCCTTGCTATCCAATGAGATGGATGGAATTCCTCTGTAATTGATCTCCACCCAAAGTCCACCCCAAGCCATGAGGTTAGCAGGTGGGGGAGAACAAGACAGTGGGGGGGAACCACCTTCAGAGGGCAGCTTAGAGTCCTTGGATTTTTTTATATTATATAACACAAATATAGGGCTTCTGCCAAATACACATTGAGTCTTGTAAGTGTCAGATTGCAACTACAATATGTCATGATCAACTTGCTTTATGAAAGTATGGCAAACCTTGGAGAATCAGAGCTGAATTGACAGCCAGCAAAGAAGTAAAAGACCTTGAGTGTCCTGTAAGAGTATGATAAGCAAATACTGTGGCTACATATCATTCACAGGGAGCCCAACCCCCAGGTTAATTTATTTGTGAACCTCACCACTTCTACTGTGCTTCATATTCCACACTTGTGACCAGCAACCTGCGCTCTACCACAAGTGAGTTTCTCCTGTTGGTAAGGGGGAAAGTGGTGCTGGGGAAGTGAAAGTGATGGAGTTCATGTCAAAAATACTGATGATGAGTTAGTTAGATTCTACTTCGGAGTGATGATTAACTCTTCACTACCTAAAAAGTCTGCTCTTAGACTTGCAGCCAAGGTGGAGTCTGGGTTCTTTGATATAAAGTTAAAGAAAGACAAGCAAAGTCATTTTTTCTCATCAGTAGTGTCCCCATGGAAGGTCTTCCTTGACAGCATCGCTCTATTTAACACACCTTAAAAGAACTCTGCCCAGATAACTCTCTACAGGTGTCATTTTGCACTAGGCAAAACAAGACTTACTTTTGAAAAAAAGCTTCAGGGATATTGAGATACATAGTAGGGCAGGGTTTGTGGAGATAGTGAAAGTACATAAAAGTAATAAATAAAATGAAGTTCTAAACAAACAGTTCTATAAAAGAAAAGGCCAATGAAGAAAACACATTACCAGGGATGTCAAGAAATCTCCCATTTTCTCTTTGAACAATGCAGTCAGTCTCCAAATGTATATATCAATGCTGACAAACCTGCTTTAAGAGCTCCTAATGACAGCATTAACACAACCTGGAAAAGACATTTAGCATTAATTATATGAAAATTAATCAAATTAATGAATATTGATGAAAATCAGAGCTTTGAGCTGTAAGAACTCAAGCAAATAAAGCTATACGTAGAGACCTGATTAGCATCAAAAAGGAAGCTCCTAGATTAAAAGTGAGAGAAGTAGCTCTAAATTCAAGTTTAAAAACTCATGATCACAAATGAAGGAAGAGCTGTGTATGTTTCTTGATTAAGAAAGCAAATAGAAACAAAAAGCATGCATGCACTCTCCAACATCAAATTGGTTAGCACAAACCTTCCAACTAGAAGGAAGAGAAGTCCCAATGACAGTAAACACTTACTGAGTGGGGGCTTTATCATCAAAGTTCGGTGCACACCCAAGGATTTTGCAAGATTTTTAAACACAAGGATCAAAGACAAAAATCTGAAAGGAAGCAAAACAGAAAATTCTTACAATACCAAAATAAACACATTGCTCTATTTCAAGATATAGCATAAGAAACATTAAGAAAAGGACAGGAGATGAAAGTGATAATAGAAGTCCTAGTCATTGCAGAATGTTGAAGCTCATTGGACTGTTAACTCACTTAAAACGTGACATTTTTCTGCAAAGATTCCTGGACTGGGATTCTAAAAAGCTAGGAACAGAGCTGGCTTTATGAGTGTGTGACTTGTGCAGTCACACAGGGTTTCACACTTCGAAAGGCCCTGCACTTGGTTTAATGCTCTCCTGTTGCCATCTTGAAACTCTTAATAGTTTTGGAACAAGGGACCTCACATCTTCAATTTGCACCCAGCCCCACAATTTATGTAGCTGACAAGCTCATAATCGAGGAATTTTTGAAGATAGGGAAAAACATGGCCTACTTAAAAGTATTAGAAAGTGGTCATTATTTTTAATTTCTAGTTTCTGTAACAGTTCTTGAAGCTACTGGTTCATCTATTAGGAAAGTTACCCCATATTAAAGATCTTATTCTGAGATCTCCCCGTTCCCTTACTGTTAGTTTTTTTAAAAGATGAATATGCTGTATATTTATGGTTCCTACCACTAAATTCAGTTTCTAATATTTTTGGTACTCAAAATGGATTTTTAACCAAAGATGTTATCAATCCTTTCATAAAGTAATATTGAAGATTTAGAATCCATACCTGAAGTGGAAATTGTTGAAATCTTCCTAGCACAATTAAAAAGTTTCTAAAGAAAAACAACCCCATGTGGTTGTATTACAAGAAATGCATGACAAATTGTCCTCTCAGTCACTACTGAATTATAAATACTTTAAACATCAGCTTATTGCTTCAGGGATCTCAAAAGCAAGAGGTGATACCTTCTAATTGCTTTAAAAATCCCCATTTGATGTTCAAGGACTTGAAGCAGAGAATTGTATCTTAGCTAAAGGCAATCAGCTAAACAAATCATTACCAACATGCTCACTTTAAGTGCCATGTGCCCACAAAAGCATTTTATACCTCAATCCTTTGAAAAATACATAAAATTTGGTGATGGGCGATGGATAACTAGCAGACTCTTTAATGCCCTGCTAAATGCAAAAATAGATCCATCCTCTTTTCCTGTCACTAATTTGGAAATAAGTCACTGGGGAGTCTCACACTGCAATCTCAGCTGTCCAGTGGACAGACCATCTATAGGAGAATATTTTTTTATTCAACCATCAAAAAATTACTCCATATTGGATTATATTCTAACTTTCTCAATTTGAGCATGTCTGTGTCAGCTGAAAAATAACATTGGCCAAAATTGCTTGAGTCTCTTACAAGCTTTCTGGAAATAGAAACATTTAAAAAAGGGTTTAGAATGCAAGCGTTGCAACTCCATTTTGTGAAGTGACAAAGTAGTAGTCAAGCTTTAGCAACAGTTGCTTTTTATCTTCACCCTAATTATACATGTGGGGTATCATGTGATACGCTTAAGATGCATTTAGTCTAATGGTTAAAAGGATCTGTGCTATTGCCATCTTAAAATGTGTGAAGCTCTGAGAAAAGAAAACTGTTGCTTCTGGCTGAGAAGTAGGTGCTCTCACCAGGAGGACTTCTCCATAATTCTCCATAATAACACTAATGGTGGCCAATTTGTATTTTATGCTTAACCTATGCCTAATACTTTGTACACGTTACCTCCTGAATCCCAACCTGACTTTAAAGATGAAGAAATGAAGACTAACTAAGACACCTGATGAATAAAAGGCAGAGCCAGATATAGAAGAAAGGAAGTCTGTCTGACTCTCAAGCCCCTGTTTTTGACCAGTCCATTCCACTGGCTCTCAGCACATGGCTAGAGATGCTATGAGCAGAAAGAAAGAGGTATAGTTCCCATGAGGCAGGTAGGGTCTAAGACATTTAAGTTTGAAACATCCACTTAAACTATGGATTTTGTCTCTTTTCTGCTCAAAAACCTTTTTCTGGCATAGCAGATTTCTTACCTGGAATTCCAAGTTCTCTGTGATCTGGCCCCACCCACATGTCTACACTTATTTTTTCCTACTTTTTTTCACGTATTTTCTGACTCAATCATTAACTGAACCAAAGAAAGAAAGAAAAAAAGCAGTAGGGGCCCCTGAGCTAGTTCCTAAACTGTTTTAAATGAAATACTCCCCTTCCTCCTTTCTCAATCACTAGTGACTTTAAGCGTTTTGGGGGTCACCAACTATTTGCCTCCTCAGACTTTGCCACTAAGAGTCTTTGAGGACTATTCCAACCAAACTGGTATCACAGAGAGAAACATGTAAGTACATACACCTGAAGGAATTATTTCATTTAGCAAACATGTAGTGGGACTGGACTGGGTCCCAGGGGCCAAAGCAAACACAGTCCCTGCCTTCCAGGAGTCTTCAGTCTAGAATCTCATGATCTTTTCCAACTGCTGCCCTAATCTTTTCACCTTTGTAGTTACACTTCTTGAAAAGTCTGTATTCATCGCACACACTGCCTTATCTCCAATTCTCTCCATAAACCACTGCAGTATACCTTTTTCCTCATAGTGAAATCCTTTTTAGCAAACCATTAACTACTTCTCCCACCTTTTTAGTATAAACTAAACAGAACTGGTTAGTCTTATTTCTTAACATCTCTGGAGTATTTGGCATTATTGACCTCATCTGCCTACTTGAAATTCCCTTTCCCACCCCCTCCCCTTTTTACGGCATAATGCTCTTCTGGTTTTCCTCTCCATCTTTCCCTACTGGGAAAGATACGGGTTCCTCTTAAATGGTGGTACGCCTCAAGGTTCTGCTCTTATCTCCCTTCTATGCTCACTCTATTTTTTAAGTATGATTCTGAGATCACTTGGGTCATCATGCCCTAAGGTGCTCAGTACAAATGTAAATTTAATTAATCGCCTCTTATGACTTCCCTGGTGGCTCAGATGGTAAAGAATCTACCTGTAATGCAGGACACCCGGGTTCAATCCCTGGGTTGGGAAGATTCCCCTGGAGAAGAAAATGGCAACCCACTCCAGTATTCTTGCCTGGAGGATCCCATGGAAGAGGGGCCTGGCAGGATATAGTCTATATCGTCCATGGTGTTGCAAAGAGTTGGACATGACTAAGAGACTAACACTTATCATTTGAGAATCTCACAACATCCCAACACTTGCATTTTAATTCAGCATCCTAGGTGATCCAGATTATACCTTAAATACTGAAAATCAATGTGTTATGTACACACTATCTCCTAGACAATGTTCATTTTCTCATGGCTTCAGTTACCAGCTATATACTGGATGTGGAGAATGGTAAGTTAGTGGCTGGAAGACAAGGAAATGAGAAATTTTCCTTGAGCTGGCTTCTGGTATCTCTGTGAAGCAGGAGTTGAAATTATATTCTGAAAATGAGAGCATAGGTTGGGAATGGAAAAAAGCAGCAGATCAGGGAAATACAGAAACTCAGTGAGTAATGTGGAAGACCCAGTTGAGACAGCAAGCAAATTAGGAAGGTATCATGAAATTCTCTGTATATTGCAGAATTTGTTTCCCCAGCAGCCTTGGTATTGATGTAGAGAAAGCAAATCGATTGATTGATCCAGAAGTTGAATTTTTGCCAGGAGGTATGAATATAAAATTATGTTTCAAGGAAGGGAAGATACCAATAAGAATATGGACGTTATAGACCATAGGATCCAGGCTACATAGAAAAGAGAGTAATGAGAGGGGACCAATAGAGGTCTTGGTACCATCAGAGTACAGGTGTAATAAGAGCAACAGAATGAAAGAACTGGAAAAATGAGTGTCTATTGATAGAGTGGGAAATAGTAATATAAGATGTCAAATATGAAGCAGTTTTTGGTAATGACAAAGTACAGAATGCTGCCATGGAAGTGGGGAGTTAACAAAGATAAAGGAATAATGGTGTTGGAGAAGACTCTTGAGAGTCCCTTGGACTGCAAGGAGATCCAACCAGTCCATCCTAAAGGAAATCAGTCCTGAGCGTTCATTGGAAGGACTAATGCTGAAACTGAAACTCCAATACTTTGGCCACCTGATGAGAAGAACTGATTCATTTGGAAAGACCCTGATGCTGGGAAAGACTGAAGGCAGGAGAAGAAGGGGACGACAGAGGATGAGATGGTTGGATGGCATCACTGATTCAATGGACATGAGTTTGGGTAAACTCCGGGAGTTGGTGATGGACAGGGAGGCCTGGCATGCTGCAGTCCATGGGGTCCCAAAGAGTTGGACACAACTGAATGACTGAACTGAAACTGAAAGAAATAGAGGCCAGTGTATTAGAAAGGTTGTCCATTTTGGACATTGGTGTAACCAAGGATGAAGGTGGCGGGTCTGAAATGGTGAAGGCTGTGAGTCAAAGTCCCTAGTGAATGAGGGAACATGGTCAATGGCAGCAGAAGGGACTGAGTATCTTGTGTACTGGAAAACATCTAATTTATTTGTCAGATTTTTTATCGCAATATCCAAGATTTTTCATAGTCTATACCAACCTAAATTTCTCGCCTGATGACAATGTATTCATCTTCGTACAACCTTCATTTCAGCCTCAATGGCTATTGCCATTCCATGAACCAATGGCATATGGTGCATTATGCATTTCTTTATTCCTTCTCTGAACTTCAGCAGTACTTGACTGGAGCCACACCTACAATTAAGTGCTTTTATTACAGTTATTTGCATACATGCTTTCTAACCCTACTAGTATCTTTGATTTCAGGGATGATGTCATATTCACCATTGTAACACCATTTTAGCACCTAGTACAGGGCTTTTCACACAGTAAGTAGTTGACAAATATTCAAATATTTGTTGAATATTGATAAGGTTGTAAAATTATGAATGGAATATGTCTCAGCTAATTACAGAACTACTAAGTTAGTTAAGCAAAGATACATGTTTATTCATTCTCATTAAAGAAGTAATTTACTTTTTATGGCTGGAAAGTTCTACAAATTAAACATTGGCAGAAGAAGAATCTGCACAGAGTCTGGCTCAATAAGATACAGAGTTTTTGATAAGAGGTGAACAGTCATAACAGATTAAAACATTCTTGTAACTCCAAGCACAATATTGATTTCCTAGGATGTAGGTGTCTCTTTAGAAAATGTCATTGATAAGAAGGTTTGAAGGTAATCTATAGCCTATGAACACATCAAAGAATAATGTAAATAGGATGAGATGACATAAAATAAAATGAGACATAAATATCCTCTTTATTATGTTCCCTGTACATTGTGTGCCTAATGCCTAATATTAAGATATGTTATGCAACCTGATTTTATGTTTCACTTTCTAATAAGTTAATGTTAATCTAATATCTATATGCATAGTTGTTACATAGACTATAGATATAGGTGGCTCAGGCTGTAAAGAGTCTGCCTGCAATGTGGGAGACCCAGGTTCAATCCCTGATTTGGAAAGATCCCCTGGAGAAGGAAATGTCAACCCACTCCAGTATTCTTGCCTGGAGAAGGCCATGGACAGAAGAACCTGATGAGCTACAGTCCATGGGGTTGCAAAGAGTCAGACATGACTGAGCTACTAGCACACACACATTATATCCAGTATATATGTTATATATGCACATATTTTTAAGTAGTATATGTACATATTTTTAACTTAAAATAACATTCCTTGATATTTTCAGCATAAAATTACTCATTGAAAACCTAAATTTGTGAGATAAAATAGATAGATCTCCTTTAAGATTTTTCTTTTAATTATAGAGAAATATAACAATCTATTCAGGAACACTCTCTTTTCTCTCAGAGCAATCCTGAAAACACATAGGTCAAATTCAGTAATAATGAAATCAGAGGGTCGAGTCCTTTTATTGTCCACTGTTGCTTAGAATAAGTAAGCTATAAACTGCACGTTTTTTCTTTAAAAATTGATTTGTTAAGATATGATTAACAAATAAAAAGCTTGCATATGTAATGTATATAATGATGAGTTTGGAGGTAAGTATACATTCATTGAAACCATCACCACAATCAACACCTCAAACCTACTTATTATCTCCAAAAGTTCTCTCTCACCTTATTTGTTTGTTTAATATGATAAGGACACCTAACATAAAGTTCACCCTTTTTGGCAATTTTTAAGTACTATTAGTTATCTAAAACAATCAAACTTACAGAAACAGAAATTAAAATGTTGGTTGCCAGAGGGTCTGGAAAGAAGAGATAGAGAGCTATGAGTCAAAGTGTACAAGTTTCAGTTATGCAAGACGGGTAAGTCCTAGAAATCTAATTGCAGCATATACATAAAAACCGGAGCTTTGAAATTTTTTGTTATAGAGGTTTTGTTACAGAGATGGCACTTTGCTAGAGATGTACTTTTACTTCTAGCATAAGGGTTAGTGTTTTCTCCCCCAGAATAAGAGGACCTTGGAACATGAACAAAGAAAAGTGTAGAAGTAGCAGAGTTTTTGGAGAAGGCGATGGCACCCCACTCCAGTACTCTTGCCTGGAAAATCCCATGGACGGAGGAGCCTGGTACGCTGCAGTCCATGGGGTCGCAAAGAGTCGGACACGATTGAGCGACTTCACTTTCATTTTTCACTTTCATGCATTGGAGAAGGAAATGGCAACCCACTCCAGTGTTCTTGCCTGCAGAATCCCAGGGACGGGGAGCCTGGTGGGCTGCCATCTATGGGGTCGCACAGAGTCGGACACGACTGAAGCCACTTAGCAGCAGCAGCAGCAACAAAGTTTTAGTTCGGAATTTAAGAGAGACATATAGATTGCAGGAGTTTACAAGGATAAAGGTGCAGTTATCATTAGGTGAAAAGTATTAAAACTAAGAACTTGTTTATATTTAAAGTTGAAAACTAAATTCCACATGTAGCCCATTCTCAGGTGTTCCTAACGTATTATGGTACTTTTCATAATAATGGAGACCATTTTACACCTAGAGTTTTGTCTTGGGTATGATATAGTCAAAGGAGTCCTGAAACCACCCCACAACTAACTTTTTTGCCAATATCAGAGCTGATACCTGCTCCAAACATGTATTCTTCAGAAGGGCCCACTGAGCTCCCTTAATGTGGAAGAAGCAACTATAGGAAATGGCCACCAACAAGGGCTAAAAAGAGGATTTTCTTTTTTTAAATAGATAAGGCTGAAAATTTTCACCTTGGTAAGCTAGCTGAAAACTGCACGTTATGGGAAGGCGAGATGGAGAAGTAAATTTGATTGAGCTTAGTAGAGGAAAGGTCAGAGAACTTCAGTAGGACAGGTCTGGGAACCATGGTGCTGGGAGGTGCACAGAGTAAGCCTTGGACAGTCAGGAACAATGGGCAGACAGGGTGGCAGAGGCCCCAAATGGACAGCAGGATCCCAAACCACAACTGTGTGCTTTATCATTTTTTCAATTAGATTTTTGAGAAATAATTTACATAAGGTAAAATTTACTCTTTTAAAGTACACATTAGTGAGTTTTGAGAAACATAATCAGTCATGTAACTACAATCCTAGTCAAGATCCAAGCTATTTTCACCACATCAAAGAGTTCATGTGTGCCCCTTTGAAGTCAGTCCCCTCTCACACCCTGGTCTGTTTTCTCTCTCTGTGGCTTTGCCTTTTCTAGAACTGCATATAAATGGAAACATATAAGATGTAGTCTTTTGTATCTGAGTTCTTTTGATCATCAGGCTTTTGATACCCTCCAGTGTTGTGTTAGTAGTTCATTCTCTTTTTTATTGCTGAGTCGTAGTCCACTGTACAACTGTACCACAATTTGTTTATCAGTTCCCAAATGACAGACATTTGATTAGTTCTAAATTTTTGGCTTTTATGAATAAAGCTTTTGTGCACATTTGCATACAGATCTTTGTTCTGAATTTCTCTTGGGTGATTAAGAATTGGATTAATAGGAGACATGCATATATATGTATGTATGTGTGTATCATAAGTGCATGCTTAATAAGAAATTGTCAAATTGTTTTTTAATGGCTTACTACTTTGCATTGCCACCAAAAATGTCTGAGAGTTCCCTACTTACTACCACAGGTAAGTTTTGTCTTGTTTTAGATATTAGTCATTGCAGTAGGTGTGTAGTGGTATCCTATGGTAGTTTTAATTTGTATCTCCTTAATAACTAATGAGAGTTGACTGTGAAGAAGGCTGAGCGCCGAAGAATTGATGCTTTTGAACTGTGGTGTTGGAGAAGACTCTTGAGAGTCCCTTGGACTGCAAGGAGATCCAAGCAGTCCATTCTGAAGGAGGTCAGCCCTGGGATTTCTTTGGAAGGAATGATGCTAAAGCTGAAACTCCAGTACTTTGGCCACCTCATGCGAAGAGTTGACTCATTGGAAAAGACTCTGAAGCTGGGAGGGATTGGGGGCAGGAGGAGAAGGGGACGACAGAGGATGAGATGGCTGGATGGCATCACTGACTCGATGGACGTGAGTCTGGGTGAACTCCGGGAGTTGGTGATGGACAGGGAGGCCTGGCGTGCTGCGATTCATGGAGTCGCAAAGAGTCGGACACGACTGAGCGACTGATCTGATCTGATTGATCATCCATGTATTTTCTTTGGTTAATGTCTATTCAAATATTCTTTCTTTTAAAAATTTAATTGCTTATCTTCCAACTATTGATAGCAAGAGTGTTATACGTTTCCTGAATACAAATCTTTTATCACACATGTTTTGCAAATATTTCCTCCCAGTATGTGGTTAGCCCTTTCCTTTATTACTTTCTTTTTTAATAAAGACTTTCAAAGACTAGCAATTTTTAACTTTTATGAAGTCCAGTTTATCTATTTATAGCCTCTTATAGTTCATGCTTTTATGTCAAATCTGATTTCATCAAAATTTAAAACTTCTATTCTTCAAAGGTAAATGTTAAAAAAATGAAAATATAAACCACAAAATGGGAGGAAATAATTGTAATAAAATATTTGCTGAGGAACTTGGATCCAGTGTGTGTCTATATCTATCTATTTATAGATATATCTGTATATATCTATATATATGTATGTTTATCTATAGATGTATCTATAGAAAGAAAGAGACAGAGACAGAAAGAGAAACTCCAGCATAAGAAAGCAAACAACCTAATTTGAAAAGATGGCAAAGAAGATATAAGGATGGCAAATAAACCATGCAACATGTTCAGCATGGTTATTATTAGGTAAATTCAAATTCAACTCTGTCATGACAATAGGAAAAACTAGAAATGAAAAGGCAAGGGAAAAGAAGAAATTGAGAAGAGCAAAGGGGCCAGTGGAGGAAAGGTAAAGACAGGACAGAGAAGAGGAGAAGGAGGTGGATGGCTTGAGAGGAGAGGATGTCAGCAAAGGAAGGGAAAGAACAGAAAGCCCCATCAGCACAGGGTCCATTTGGGTCCTAGGAACACCTTTCAGGGGGCTTGCCATGTGGCTCAGCAGTAAAGAATCTGCCTGCCAAGGGGAGACTCAGGTTCAATCCCTGGGTCAGGAAAATCCCCCAAAGAAGGAAATGGCAACCCACTCTGGTATTCTTGCCTGGGAAATCCCATGGACAGAGGAGCTTGGCAGGCTACAGTCCATGGGGTCTCAAAAGAGATGGACCTGACTTAGCAACTAAACAACAACAGCTATCAGAGCACTAATGGAGTCTATCTCCTTTCTGTAGGGTAGGAGTTGCTCCCCATCTTCCCATTGGGATTCCACTGTGGGCCAATGGGCCAAAATCTTTTTGAGATTCTCAACAGCTGGGATCTTCAGAGTCAGTGGCTTTTGAGTATAGTATCAATCAATCCATGTTGAGCAGTTATTTGCATTTGTTATTTGGTAAGAGGAAATCAATTTGAATACAGACAAGGTATAAGATGCCTTCATTCCATTAGACAAAAAACTATTAATAGATAAGCCCCCTGCTTGAATTAACAATTGAGAATGACATCCCAGACATGTGTAACTCTAGTTTATGACATACTTTTTCTCCTTCCCTCTTCAAGGCATAAGATACAATGTCCTGTCAGTAAAGACACTTTCTAATTGAGGTGGCAAGAAAGCAAAGGTCTTTCGTGCAATTGAAGATCAGGGCAAAAAGTACCATCCCTGGGGTTCTCCAGGCAAGAACACTGGAGTGGGTTGCCATTTCCTTCTCCAATGCATGAAAGTGAAAAGTGAAAGTGAAGTCGCTCAGTCGTGTCCAACTCTTCGCAACCCCATGGACTGCAGCCTACCAGGCTCCTGCACCCATGGGATTTTCCAGGCAAGAGTACTGGAGTGGGTTGTCATTGCCTTCTCCTTTGGTACAATTAATGATTGCTAAATTTAGGGTGGGTTTTCAGAGGTATTTTCCCCTCCAGCCCTCCCCCAATAGGGCAAATGGCAGATAAAAATCTTTTACTGATGGTCAGCAAGTTATCACAGAATACTTGTGTGGAGTCTGAGTTTTGTAGTCAATGGTTTATTTAGCTACTTTCTTTAGGGGCCTGCATCACATCAAAGAAATACTTTGTAAAGTAAGAAGCAAGCAACTAGCCTCAGGAATAAAAGATTCAACATGCTATGCTTACCAACACCATTTAAATCAGCAAACAGCAGCTAATGATGTCAGCAGCCATATCTTGTGTGTTGGAAGACACAGGGACCAGTCTAATAGAAGATTCAGTCAGGATAGCTCTTGGCATGCGGCTCCTCCCTAAGGTCCAGTTTAGATGGAAGTGGTGCCCCAGCATCTCGGGTGCCCAGGAGCACTGCCCTAGCTTCCCAGCTGAGCTCCTTGTCAGTAGGCTGCTCTCAAAGTGGCTGCCTTCACTGTAATATCGTCTCAGTTTCTCTTCAGAGAGATAACTGCTTTCACACTGACCTGCTGCAGAGCCGTCCTGGGGGTTGGGCCCTGGACTACTCTGCTTTCTCCCTCTCTCCTGTTCCCCTCCGCAAGGATATCACTTCAGCGTTGTTCTGGGACACTTCTGAATTATCAGCTTGAACTCTGCTCGCCCTAAAAAATTCATGCAGAAGCTCCCCAGGCAGTTTTCAAGAGCCAACCTCTGTCTGCTGCAACTGCCACTCTAGCCTCAATCAGAGTGGCCTCTGCTCCAATCTCTGGAGCTGACGGTGTGAGGTCCTGGGGTCAGACACGTGTTCTGCTGGGATTGAAAGCAGAACCCCCCAGGCTTGACTGGGAAACATCCCTGTTGAGCCAGGTTGCCTCTGTCAGTGGCAAGTCTATGGAGGAATATACCTTGCTATCTCCTTGCTGGGCAACCTTTACCTAGGCTACTTGGATGAAGAATGTACACTCTAAATACGTAAATTTCATTTTTGTTTGTCAGTCAGACCTCAGTAAAGCTCTGGGGGAGAAAAAATAAATTTAAAAAGAAAAGCAGTATTTTATACCACTGAACTGTACACTTAAAATGTTAAGATGGTAAATTTTATAGTATATGTGTTTTACCACAAAAAAAAAATTGAAAAAAAATGCAAGAATTCAGCTTTCAGTTCAGTTCAGTTCAGTCGCTCAGTTGTGTCCAACTCTTTGCGACCCCATGAATCGCAGCACGCCAGGCCTCCCTGTCCATCACCAACTCCTGGAGTTCACCCAGACTCACGTCCATCGAGTCAGTGATGCCATCCAGCCATCTCATCCTCTGTCGTCCCCTTCTCCTCTTGCCCCCAATCCCTGCCAGTATCAGAGTCTTTTCCAATGAGTCAACTCTTCGCATGAGGTGGCCAAAGTACTGGAGTTTCAGCTTTAGCATCATTCCTTCCAAAGAAATCCCAGGGCTGATCTTCAGAATGGACTGCTTGGATCTCCTTGCAGTCCAAGGGACTCTCAAGAGTCTTCTCCAACACCACAGTTCAAAAGCATCAATTCTTCGGTGCTCAGCCTTCTTCACAGTCCAACTCTCACATCCATACATGACCACAGGAAAAACCATAGCCTCGACTAGACGAACCTTTGTTGGCAAAGTAATGTCTCTGCTTTTGAATATGCTGCTTCATAGCCCACATCATTATGCAATAGGCAGCATAATAGTTAATGGTATCAGTTTTGCAGCTGGCCATCTTAGTTTCTACGCCAACTCTGACCATGGGCAAGTTACTTCTCTGGGCCTCAGGATCCTCATCTATAAAATGGGAATATTGAAAAAGAATAGGTATGGATGTCAGTAAATGAATCACTTTGCTGTACACCTGAAGCTAACACAACATTGTTGATCAACTACCCACCAATATAAAATAAGTTAAAAAACAAATAAAATGGGAACAATAATCATAACTACCTGACAGGATTGCTGTGAGCATTAAATGAATGAAGACTTAGGAAGCACTTAGAATAAGGCCTCAGCATTATAAACACATTGTAATTCTTAATTATTATTACGATCCTTGGTTACTTGTCATAACCTCTCTATGAACTTTCAAGGTCACAGACAGATCCCTCCTACTGAAGCAAACACACACACACACACACACACACACACACACACACACACATCCTTTGTGCACTCTCAGCAGACTCTAAGGTTCACACCGATTTCATGAAAAAACCCCAAGGTTGGAAAATGAAATGTCAGCCTAGGACCAAACAACTACTTTGTCAATCCCTGATGGACATTAACCAGTTCCCTTTGGCTGCAGGACAAAGTTCTGCATTTTTCTTTTAATGGAAGGAGGTTAATCCAGCCTAATCATAACACACTTAGACTGGACAGATTTACTGATTTGCTTACGTTTGGGAGGATATGAATCTTTTAAAACACTTGCATAAAACAATTGCCCTTTGAACTACAGACTACTAATTTAGTGAGTTACTTCACTATTTCTAGATGCTCTGATAACTGAGGTTAATGAGACAGCCACACAAACAGACAAGAGGCTGGATCGAAGTAGGAAAGGCAAATTCATAATCTAGGACAAAATGACCAGAAATTCAGACTCTATCTCCAAGGTAGTTCTGTCCTTTTTTATATTATGTAAAGTGCTGAATTTAATATGAGGTAAAGCACAATATTATGTAAAGCACTAAGGATGTGCGTCAATTGAACAGCGTAATATCCAAAAGAGATATCATCAGGAACAGAAAACTGAGCAACAGTCTGCAAATAAGGAGCAGTGAGTGAAACCCTGACAACCGACTTCTCTTTACAGCAAGACACTGAGGACGAAAAGGGGCTGCCACAGACTGAATATCTATTCCAGGCTAAATTCTATACACACCTGGCCACACCACTTTCTCACAACATTATATAAGGTATTATTATTCCCATTTTTCAGATGCAGGAAATTGAGCTTGTGAAAGATTGCCCAACATGCCAGAGAACCCCCAGCCAGAAAGTGGGTGAACTGTGGTCTAAAACTGAGCTTATAATCCAAAAGATATCTTGGTTTTCTAAAAGCACTTTATGATTGGTTACTGTTGGTGAGGAAAAAAATGCTTTCATTTTTTGTAAGTTGACCTTACTGAAAAACTTGCAAAAACAAACTTAGCTCAGTTTCATTGTTGTTGTTTAGTCCTTGAGTCCTGTCCGACTCTTTGCGACCCCATGGACAGGAGCCCTCCCGACTCCTCTGTTCATGGGACTCTTCAGGCAAAAATACTGGAGTGGGTTGCCATTTCCATCGACAGGGAATTTTCCCAAACCGAAGATTGCATCTGCATCTCTTACCTCTCCTGCCCTGGCAGGCACTGGCAGGCAGATTTGTTACTGCTGAGCCACCAGGGAAGCCCTTGCATTATCTTACTGATTATAATTATTTTCTGATTGTATCTTTTTACTAGCTAGAAGATTATACTATTTGCAAATAATGCTGTTTTTTTTTCCTCTGTCTTTTCCCCCAATCAAGACACTTTTTTCCTTTTATTCCTTTATAGCATTGGGCAGATACCTCATCAGTTCAGTTCAGCCACTCAGTCATGTCCGACTCTTTGCGAACCCATAGACTGCAGCACGCCTGGCTTCCCTGTCCACTACCATATCCAGGAGCCTACTCAAACTCATGTCCAGTGAGTCGGTGATGCCATCCAACCATCTCATCCTCTGTTGTCCCCTTCTCCTCCCACCTTCAATCGTTCCCAGCATCAGGGTCTTTTCTTTTATATATATATATTTTTTTTTTTTATTTTATTTTTAAATTTTACATAATTGTATTAGTTTTGCCAAACATCAAAATGAATCCACCACAGGTATACATGTGTTCCCCATCCTGAACCCTCCTCCCCCCTCCCTCCCCATACCATCCCTCTGGGTCGTCCCAGTGCACCAGCCCCAAGCATCCAGTATCGTGCATCGAACCTGGACTGGCAACTCGTTTCATACATGATATTTTACATGTTTCAATGCCATTCTCCCAAATCTTCCCACCCTCTCCCTCTCTCACAGAGTCCATAAGACTGTTCTATACATCAGTGTCTCTTTTGCTGTCTCGTACACAGGGTTATTGTTACCATCTTTCTAAATTCCATATATATGCGTTAGTATACTGTATTGGTGTTTTTCTTTCTGGCTAACTTCACTCTGTATAATAGGCTCCAGTTTCATCCACCTCATTAGAACTGATTCAAATGTATTCTTTTTAATGGCTGAATAATACTCCATTGTGTATATGTACCACAGCTTTCTTATCCATTCATCTGCTGATGGACATCTAGGTTGCTTCCATGTCCTGGCTATTATGAACAGTGCTGCGATGAACATTGGGGTACACGTGTCTCTTTCCCTTCTGGTTTCCTCAGTGTGTATGCCCAGCAGTGGGATTGCTGGGTCATATGGCAGTTCTATTTCCAATTTTTTAAGGAATCTCCACACTGTTCTCCATAGTGGCTGTACTAGTTTGCATTCCTACCAACAGTGTA
Source organism: Bubalus bubalis (assembly GCF_019923935.1). Classification (NCBI taxonomy): domain Eukaryota; kingdom Metazoa; phylum Chordata; class Mammalia; order Artiodactyla; family Bovidae; genus Bubalus; species Bubalus bubalis. Next base: position 139,720,003 of record NC_059181.1, on the reverse strand, counting down.
AGAGGGTTCCCTTTTCTCCACACCCTCTCCAGCATTTATTACTTGTAGACTTTTGGATTGCAGCCATTCTGACTGGTGTGAAATGGTACCTCATAGTGGTTTGGATTTGCATTTCTCTGATAATGAGTGATGTTGAGCATCTTTTCATGTGTTTGTTAGCCATCTGTATGTCTTCTTTGGAGAAATGTCTATTTAGTTCTTTGACTCATTTTTTGATTGGGTCATTTATTTTTCTGGAGTTGAGCTGTAGGAGTTGCTTGTATTATCTTCTCCCATTCTGAAGGCTGTCTTTTCACCTTGCTAATAGTTTCCTTTGATGTGCAGAAGCTTTTAGGGTTAATTAGGTCCCATTTGTTTATTTTTGCTTTTATTTCCAATATTCTGGGAGGTGGGTCATAGAGGATCCTGCTGTGATGTATGTCAGAGAGTGTTTTGCCTATGTTCTCCTCTAGGAGTTTTATAGTTTCTGGTCTTACATTCAGATCTTTAATTGAGATCTAATCTTACTGCATTGTGGTCAGAAAAGATGCTTGGAATGATTTCTATTTTTTTTGAATTTACCAAGGCTAGCTTTATGGCCCAGGATGTGATCTATCCTGGAGAAGGTTCCATGTACGCTTGAGAAAAAGGTGAAATTCATTGTTTTGGGATGAAATGTCCTATAGATATCAATTAGGTCTAACTGGTCTATTGTATCGTTTAAAGTTTGTGTTTCCTTGTTAATTTTCTGTTTAGTTGATCTATCTATAGGTGTGAGTGGGGTATTAAAGTCTCCCACTATTATTGTGTTATTGTTAATTTCTCCTTTCATACTTGTTAGCATTTGTCTTACATACTGCGGTGCTCCTGTGTTGGGTGCGTATATATTTACAATTGTTATATCTTCTTCTTGGATTGATCCTTTGATCATTATGTAGTGACCTTCTTTGTCTCTTTTCACAGCGTTTGTTTTAAAGTCTATTTTATCTGATATGAGTATTGCTACTCCTGCTTTCTTTTGGTCCCTATTTGCATGGAAAATCTTTTTCCAGCCCTTCACTTTCAGTCTGTATGCGTCCCCTGTTTTGAGGTGGGTCTCTTGTAGACAACATATGTAGGGGTCTTGTTTTTGTATCCATTCAGCCAGTCTTTGTCTTTTGGTTGGGGCATTCAACCCATTTACGTTTAAGGTAATTACTGATAAGTATGATCCCGTTGCCATTTACTTTATTGTTTTGGGTTCTTTTCAAATGAGTCAGTTCTTTGCATCAGGTGGCCAAAGTACTGGAGTTTCAGCTCAGCATCAGTCCTTCCAATTAATACTCAGGACTGATCTCCTTTAGGATGAACTAGTTGGAACTCCTTGCTGTCCAAAGAACTCTCAACAGTCTTCTCCAACACCACAGTTCAAAAGCATCAATTCCTCGGTGCTCAGCTTTCTTTATGGTCCAACTCTCACATCCATACATGACTACTGGAAAAACCATAGCTTTGACAAGATGGACCTTTGTTGACAAAGTAATGTCTCTGCTTTTTAATATTCTGTCTAGGTTGGTCATAGCTTTTCTTCCAAGGAGCAAGCATCTTTTAATTTCATGACTGCAGTCACCATCTGCAGTGATTTTGGAGCCCCCCCAAAATAGTCTGTCACTGTTTCTATTCTTCCCCCATCAATTTGCCATGAAGTGATGGGACCAGATGCCATGATCTTCGTTTTCTGAATGTTTAGTATTAAGCCGACTTTTTCACTCTCCTCTTTCAATTTCATCAAGGGGGTCTTTAGTTCTTCTTCACTTTCTGCCATAAGGGTGGTGTCATCTGCATATCTGAGGTGATTGATAGTTCTTCTGGCAATCTTGATTCCAGCTTGTGCTTCATCCAGCCCAGCATTTCACATGATGTACTCTACATATAAGTTAAATAAGCCACGTGACAAAAGACAGCCTTGACGTACTCCTTTCCTGATTTAGAACCAGTCTGTTTTTCCACGCCTGGTTATAACGGTTGCTTCTTGACCTGCATACAGATTTCTCAGGAGGCAGGTCAGATGCAATACTTGGATGCAATCTCAAAAACGACAGAATGATCTCTGTTCATTTCCAAGGCAAACCATTCAATATCACAGTAATCTAAGTCTATGCCCCAACCAGTAATGCTGAAGAAGTGGAAGTTGAATGGTTCTGTGAAGACCTACAAGACCTTCTAGAACTAATATCCAAAAAGGATGTCCTTTTCATTATAGGGGACTGAAATGCAAAAGTAGGAAGTCAAGAGATACCTAGAGTAACAGGCAAATTTAGCCTTGGAGTACAAAACAGGTCAAAAGCTAACAGAGTTTTGCCAAAAGAATACACTGATCATGGCAAACACCCTCTTCCAACAACACAAGACTCTACACATGAACATCACAAGATGTTCAATAGCAAAATCAGATTGATTATATTCTTTGCAGCCAAAGATAGAGAAACTATATACAGTCAGCAAAAACAAGACAGGGAGATGACTATGACTCAGATCATGAACTCCTTATTGGCAAATTCAGACTTAAATTGGACCTAACAGAAGGAGAAGATATAAAGAAGAGGGGACAAGAATACACAGAAGAACTATACAAAAAAGATCTTCATGACCCAGAAAATCACAGTGGTATGATCACTCACCTAGAGCCAGACATCCTGGAGTGCGAAGTCAAGTGGGCCTTAGGAAGCATCACTATGAACAAAGCTAGTGGAGGTGATGGAATTCCAGTTGAGCTACTTCAAATCCTAAAAGATGATGCTGTGAAAGTGCTGCACTCAATATGCCAGCAAATTTGGAAAACTCAGCAGTGGCCACAGGACTGGAAAAGGTCTGTTTTCATTCCAATCCCAAAGAAAGCCAATGCCAAAGAATGCTCAAACTACCACACAATTACACTCATCTCACACGCTAGTAAAGTGATGCTCAAAATTCTCCAAGCCAGGCTTTAACAGTATGTGAACAGTGAACTTCCAGATGTTTAAGTTGGATTTAGAAAAGGCAGAGGAACCAGAAATCAAATTGCCAACATCCTCTGGATCATCAAAAAAGCAAAAGAATTCCAGAAAAACATCTATTTCTGCTTTATTGACTATGCCAAACCTTTGACTATGTGGATCACCACAAACTGTGGAAAATTCTGAAAGCGATGGGAATACCAGGCCATCTAACCTGCCTCTTGAGAAATCTGTATGCAGGTCAAGAAGCAAGAAGCAACAGTTAGAACTGGACATGGAACAAGAGACTGGTTCCTAATAGGAAAAAGAGTACATCAAGGCTGTATATTGTCACCTTGCTTATTTAATTTATATGCAGAGTACATCATGAGAAATGCTGGGCTTGATGAAGCACAAGCTGGAATCAAGATTGCTGGGAGAAATATCAATAACTCAGATATGCAGATGATACCACCCTTATGGCAGAAAGTAAAGAAGAACTAAACAGCCCCTTGATGAAAGTGAAAGAGGAGAGTGAAAAAATTGGCTTAAAACTCAACATTCAGAAAACTAAGATCATGGCATCTGGTCTCAGCATTTTATGGCAAATAGATGGGGAAACAGTGACAGTCTTTATTTTCTTGGGCTCCAAAATCTCTGCAGATGGTGACTGCAGTCATGAAATTAAAAGATGCTTGCTCCTTGGAAGAAAAGCTATGACCAACCTAGACAGCATATTAAAAAGCAGAGGCATTACCAACAAAGATCTGTCTAGTCAAGGCTATGGTTTTTCCAGTAGTCATGTATGGATGTGAGAGTTGGACTGTGAAGAAAGCTGAGCGCCGAAGAATTGATGCTTTTGAACTGTGGTGTTGGAGAAGACTCTTGAGAGTCCCTTGGGCTGCAAGGAGTTCCAACCAGTTCATCCTAAAGGAAATCAGTCCTGAATATTCATTGGAAGGACTGATGCTGAGCTGAAACTCCAGTGCTTTGGCCACCTGATGCAAAGAACTGACTCATTTGAAAAGACCCTGATGCTGGGAACGATTGAAGGTGGGAGGAGAAGGGGTCGACAGAGGATGAGATGGTTGGATGGTATCACCGACTCAATGGACATGAGTTTGAATAAAGTCCAGGAGTTGGTGATGGACAGGGAGGCCTGGAGTCCTGCACTCTATGGTGTCACAAAGAGTCGGACACAACTGAGCAACTGAACTGAACTGAAGACTTAAATTGAGGAAAGTAGGGAAAAGCACTAGACCATTCAGGTATGACCTAAATCAAAATCGTAATGATTATACAGCAGAACCGACAAATAGAATCAAGGGATTAGATCTTGACATAGACAGAGTGCCTGAAGAACTATGGACAGGGGTTCATTACATTATACAGAAGGCAGTGATCAAGACCATCCCAAAAAAAAGAAAAGCAAAAAGGCAAAATGGTTGTCTGAGGAGGCCTTACAAATAGCTCAGAAAAGAAGAGAAGTGAAAAACAAAGGAGAAAAGGAAAGATATACCCATTTGAATGCAGAGTTCCAAAGAATAGCAAGGAGAGATAAGAAAGCCTTCTTCAGTGATCAGTGCAAAGAAATAGAGGAAAAGAATAGAATGGGAAAGACTAGAGATCTCTTCAAGAAAATTAGAGATGCCAAGGGAACACCTCATGCGAAAATGGGCTCAATAAAGGACAGAAATGGTATGGACCTAATCGAAGCAGAAGATATTAAGAAGAGGTGGCAAGAATACACAGAGGAACTGTACAAAAAAGATCTTCATGACCCAGACAACCATGATGGTGTGATCACTGACCTAGAGCCAGACATCCTGGAATGTGAAGTCACATGGGCCTTAGGAAACATCACTATAAACAAAGCTAGTAGAGGATATCTCATACTTTAATACTAACAGTGATATTGTCCCTGATTTTTTTTCTAAAGGGAATGCCTCTTAAGATTTCTTCATAAATTATGAGGTACTTTGCAAGTTTTTGATATATCCTTTACCAGCTTAGTAAACTTTCCATCCCCATCTAAAAAAAAACAGTTTGGTATCAAAAACTGTATTTACTACATCAGACCACCAGTTCAATATTTATGTTTGATAAAACCAATATCCACAAGAAAGACTCAAAGCTACCTATGCCTTCTCAGTAGAATAATTGTCTGGGAATTTCACCACTGCCCAAGGACCCTGAGTAGTATATGCAAAGGATGAGGTGGCAGATAAAGTAGAGAGGGGAGATCAATGAAGCACAGAGGAATCAAAAGAAAAGCATTAAGAATCAAAAGAATGGGTCATTGACAACACATTACCTTAGTGAAGCAGTTTTAAACTTGAATTACTAGATCTCTCTATGTCTTTGACCCTTTACTTGGATCACATCTACTCAAATATGACCCAACAGAAATGGCCATTTTACCTAACTGAAGCACCTGGAGTAATGGGAAAAAAACGTTGAATTTGGGTTCTGGTCTCAGCCCCATCACTGTGGAAGCAATTCGCAATTTCTCTGGACTTCAGCTTCATCCTGTTAAAAAGAAGGTGGGGGGATTAGGATTTCTGGAATGATGGAGCAAAGAACTCAGTTAACCCTCTCCAGCAAAATAGCAAACTGTTAAAATTTATATAGAATAATCATTTAACATCTTGGGATATTGTCTTCAGTTCAGTCCAGTTGCTCAGTCGTATCCGACTCTTTGCAACCCCATGAACCACAGCACACCAGGCCTCCCTGTCCATCACCAATTCCTGGAGTTCACCCAAACCCATGTCCATTGAGTCAGTGATGCTATCCAACCATCTCATCCTCTGTCGTCCCCTTCTCCTCCTGCCCTCAATCTTTCCCAGCATCAGGGTCTTTTCAAATGAGTCAGCTCTTTGCATCAGGTGGCCAAAGTATGGAGTTTCAGCTTCAAAATCAGTCCTACCAGTGTATAGCAAATACAGAAACATTCATTGAAGCAAGGTCTGCAAGAACAGCAAAAGCCTTGCTCACCCCTCACAGTTCTGTGTTGCAGAAGCTCTAATTTGGGTACATGCCACCAGGAAGACAGGAGCTCCCTATATCCACAGTTTCCAGTGTGGGGCTTGACCAGGGAGGGTCAGGATGCTGGTGTTTCTCATCTCCCTGACATCATGTTGTACAAACTCTATTCCAGTGTGGCCAAAAGAACTGGCTTCTTCTTCCCCCCACCAAGTCCCCACTTGTAGGGTGGAAGCTGTACCCCAGGTACAGCAAGCCAAGGATACTGGCCTGAATTACCCCAGCTTGCTCACAGGATGAATGTTTTGAGCCTGGAGAGGCAAATGAAGAAGATCAGAAGTTGCCACGACTGCTCAGTATCAGAGAAGGCAATGGCACCCCACTCCAGTACTCTTGCCTAGAAAATCCCATGGACAGAGGAGCCTGGTAGGCTGCGGTCCATGGGGTCGCTGAGGGTCGGACACGACTGAGCTACTTCACTTTCACTTTTCACTTTCATGCATTGGAGAAGGAAATGGCAACCCACTCCAGTGTTCTTGCCTGGAGAATCCCAGGGACGGGGGAGTCTGGTGGGCTGCCATCTATGGCATCGCACAGAGTCGGACACGATTGAAGTGACTTAGCAGCAGCAGCCACTCAGTATCAATCTTATAGGGTGAGGATGTCCACCTGGGAATATTTGTCTGGCCTCTACTTTAATATAGTGGCATAGGGATTCTTTCCAGAGGGAAAAGCAAACTATGAGGGTGAAGAGCTCCAGAGCTCTCATTCAAAAGGTGGAAAGAGTGAGGGAACTCTCCAGGGCACCTTTTATAAGGGCACAAACCCTGTCCATGAGGGTTCCATCCTCATGACCCAATCACCCCAAAGTCCCTGCTTCCCCATATTATCACTTCATGTATTAGGATTCCAACATGTGAATTTTGTGGGGACACAAACATTGAGACCACACCATGCAAACTGAAGAACAGAATTTTTGAATGAAGAAAATTGAACAGACCTTCAGAGAAGTGTGGAGCATCATTTAGTACACCATACTACCGCTGTTGTTTTTCATCATTTCCCTACTGCTTTCACTTTATGCTGGTTATTTCCTTAAGACTGAGGATGAAAATATACAAATAGTCACGCTTCTTCATTTCCTAAACACAACTGTTTCATGACAGGCTTAAAAGAACAAGAGTTGATTTGTCTGTTACTTGTAGCCATGATTGCCTCATATATTTGCCAATTTGTGAACTGAAGGAGCAATCCCCTTGGGAGTAGAGCTAAGTTGTAGATTTCTAAAGCTAGCATTTGGGAACAAATATGCCAAAATTTAATTCATATTTCAGAATTTTAGGTAAGCAGAAATTTAATTGTTGCAGTTATCTCTTACAAACTTCAATAGCTGTTATGTATTTATTGTCACCTTTCTAGAAATTATTTATTGTGTTTAAACATATAAAACTGAATAATTAGAATAATTATCTCTAACCAAGAAAACAAAAGGCAAAGCATGAGAGAAGCAAATTATTTCTAGACTCCTCCCCTAAGTCACTTTCAGAGTCCTATTTTAATAGTTTACCCAGAGACAGGCTTAAGAGTACCAGTTTTGCTGAAGGCTGGTTACCTAACAGCTCATCCTCTCAAATTACTGACCAAGGACTGGTCATTTTCAGAAATGGGACTTGAAACAAAATGGAAAACATTATGCTCCATTTCTTCTATAAAATTATAATTCTGTCACAACATAGACCACTATGTGTAGGTCTGGGGAAGAGTCAAAACAGGAGAGTGAAATGAGAAAGTTTGCTCATAATTTTACATAAGGGAGAGTAGCAGAATGACATACCAAAGAGAAAAGGTGCCTTCAATATGAAAAGCAAAGGAGGGTATAAAAAATATATATGAAACTCAAAACGGCACTGTGTTGTATAGAGAAGGCCACCCACCACGTGATTGTCACATGTGCTGAGCCTTATGTGCTTAGTCACTCAGTCGTGTCCAACTCTTTGCAACCCCATGGACTATAGCCCACAAGGATCCGCTGTCCATGGGATTCTCCAGGCAAGAATACTGGAGTGGGTTGCCATGCCCTCCTCCAGGGGATCTTCCCAACCCACGGATTGAACCCAGGTCTCCTGCATTGCAGGCAGATTCTTTACCGTCTGAGCCACCAGGGAAGCCCTAATATCTCATTCTAGAACCTGGAGGAGAATGGCACCCCTCTCCAGTACTCTCACCTGGAAAATCCCATGGATGGAGGAGCCTGGTAGGGTGCAGTCCATGGGGTCGCTAAGAGTCGGACACGACTGAGTGACTTTACTTTCACTTCTCACGTTCATGCGTTGGAGAAGGAAATGGCAACCCACTCTAGTGTTCTTGCCTGGAGAATCCCAGGGATGGGGGAGCCTGGTGAGCTGCCGTCTATGGGGTCGCACAGAGTCAGACACGACTGAAGCGACTTAGCAGCAGCAGAACCTGGAGAAGGTGTTAGGATAGATGAAATTACAATGAAGTAGTAAAAGAAATGACAATCAGCATAGAATAGAAGTTAAGAATACAAATACAAACTTAAGTCATTCTGCCTGGTTTCAAAGCTTGTATGGACAACTTACTAGCTGTATGACCTTGGGCAACTTACTTACCTTCTCTTTGAAATGGGGTGACAATAATATCTACAAATATTCTTTGTTATGAAGATTAGAAGAGTCAGTATTGCTATAAAAAATAGGCTCTATGAGTGTAGTGTTCATTGCTCAGTCTTTTCCGACTCTGCGACCCTATGGACTGTAGACGTCAGGCTCCTCTGTCCATGAAATTCTCCAGGCCAGAATACTGGAGTGAGTAGTCATTCCCTTCTCCAGGGGATCTTCCCAATCCAGGGATTGAACTCAGGTCTCTTGCATTGCAGACGATTCTTTACCGTCTGAGCCACCAGAGAAGCCCCAGTAAGCTCTATGGAAGTACTCAAAGAATTTAAAAAATAATTTTAATAATGATGACTTTATTTTTTCAGAGAACATTAGGGTTCACATATCACTTATACAAATATTATCTTGGTTAATACCCTCTGGGATATGCGTAAATAATCCCATTTTAGAGGTGAAAAAATGAAGTGCCAATAATGACAACAATCACTAACATATATCTGGCATCTATAGTGTACCAAGCACAGTACTAATCCCTTTACACTTGAGTGTGTGCTCAGTCCCTCAGTCGTGTTCAACTCTTTATGACCCCATAGACCGTAGCCCTCCAAGATCTCTCCATGGGATTCTCCAGCCAAGAATACCAGAGTGCATTGCCATTTCCTCCTCCCAGGAATCTTCCTGACCCAGGACCACATCTCTGGCTCTCCTGCTTTGGCAGGTGACATCAAAATATAGTCATGCCTAAAACTTGATCATTCTAAACACAGGTATTAAAATGAAGGCAAATAATGCAACTAGGGATTACCATACTAAGTGAAGTAAGTCTCCTGCAGCTTTCTCTTTAATCCTTAAAATGTCTCTACAAGGTAAGGACTTTCCTACATATGTATATGTAACATATATGTATGTTGTGGTGGCTCAGGTGGCAAAGCATCTGCCTGTGATGCGGGAGACCTGGATTCGATCCCTGGGTCGGGAAGATCCCCTGGAGAAGGATATGGCAACCCACTCCAGTACTCTTGCATGGACAATTCCATGGACTGAGGAGCCTGGTAGGCTACAGTCCATGGGGTTGCAAAGAGTCGGACACGACTGAGTGACTTCACTTTCACTTTCTTTCTTTCATACACATCATATTACATATATACATATAATATATGCAATTAGACATTATTTTATATGCATGTTATTTGTCCAAGTTATTTGAGAATAATTCGTAGACATAATGGCCCTTTATCCCTAAATACTTTAGTGTAAATTTCCTAGGGGTTTCCCGAGTGGCCCAGTGGTAAAGAACCTACCTGCCAATATAGGAGACATGGATTCAATCCCTGGGTTGGGAAGATACCCTGGAGAAGGAAATGGCAACCCATTCCAATATTCTTGCCTGGGAAACCCCACAGACAGAGGAGCCTGATGGGCTACAGTCCATGGGGTCACAAGAATTGGACATGACCTAGAGACTAAACCACCACATAATTTCCTAAAAGCAAAGACAGTGTCTGACATAACAACAGCACTATGATCAAAATCAGAAAATTAACATTAACACAGTATTTTTTACCTGTCTACAGACCTCATTGGAAAAGTCCCTGATGTTGGGAAAGACTGAGGGCAGAAGGAAAACAGGGTGTCAGAAGATGAGATAGCTGAATGGCATCACCAATGCAATGGATATGAACTTGGGCAAACTTTGGAAGATGGTAAGCAAGAGGGAGGCCTGGCATGCTGCAATCCATGGGTTAGCAAAGAGTTGGACATGACTGGGCGACTGAACAACTACAGAGCTAGTTCAGATTTTGCTACTTGTTTCAATAATGTTCTTTTTAGAAACAAAATTCAGAAACACATGCTGCATTCATTCAGCTGTCACGTCTATTCAATCTCCTTTAACCTGAAACACAATCTTTTATGTTTTAAGACTTTTTAACAGCACTGACTAGATAGAATATCCCTCAGTTTATGTTTGTCTGAGGTTTGAAAGTGAAGTGAAAGTTGCTTAGTTGTGTCTGATTTTTGCGACCCCAGTGGACTATACAGTCCATGGAATTCTCCAGGCCAGAATATTGGAATGGGTAGCCTTTTCCTTCTCCAGGGGATCTTCCCAACCCAGGGATGGAACTCAGGTCTCCTGTAATGCAGGCAGATTCTTTACCAGCTGAGCCACCAAGGAAGCCCAAGAATACTGGAGTCGGTAGCCTATCCCTTCTCCAGAGGATCTTCCCAACCCAGCAATCAAACCAGGGTCTCTTGCATTGCAGGCAGATTCTTTACCAGCTGATTCCTACTTATATTCAGATTATGCATTTCGGGCAGGAATAACTCTGAAGCGAAGTTGGGTTCTTTGTGCATCTTATCAGGGGACACATGATGTTGATCAGTGCCATTAGTGGTTATGTTAACTGTTAACTTTTTAAATTTATTTTTTATTGAGTATAGTTGATTTCCATTGCTGTGTTAATTTCTGCTGTACACCAAAGTGATTCAGTTATATACATTTATAAATTATTTTTATATTCTTTTCCATTATGGGTTATCATAGGATATTGAATATAGTTCCCTGTGCTATACAGTAAGACCTTGATGTTTATCCATTCTATATATAATAGTTTGCATCTATTAACACCAACTCCTACTTCATCCTTCCTCCATCTCTTCTCCCTGCTGGCAACCACAGGTCTGTTCTGTATGTCTATAAGCTAATTTCTATTTCATATATAAGTTCATTTGTGTCACAGTTTAGGGGCTTCCTTGATCAGAAGAAGGCAGTAGGTAAAGAATTATTTACCTGATGGTAAAGTATCTGCCTGCAATGCAGGACACCTGGGTTCCATCCCTGGGTCAGAAAGAGCCCCTAGAGGAGGGCTCGGCAACCCACTCCAGTATTCTTGCATAGAGAATCCCATGGACGGAGGAACCTGGTAGGCTACAGCCCATGGGGTCACAAAGAGTCGGACACGACTGAGCGACTTCACTTCACGCACGTCATAGTTTAGATTCCACATATAAGTGATATCATATGATATTTGTCTTTCTCTGGCTTCTACATTTATTAGTTGGCTTCCTACTCTAAGAAGGATCTTCCCCTTCTCCTTTTATTTCTTATATTAATATGGACTCATGGATTCTTATTTTATTTAATGAAATAAAATCCTTTACTATCCTTTATTTAGAAACTTGAATTATCCTTCATCTGGTTGGTGGAAGTCCCTAACAAATGGTTCCTGTTTCCTTTTGACATATACCCTTCATGCTCTGGACAGTTTCCTACTTTCTGGCACACCTAGGTATTACAGACTCATCTTGCTTTTTTTTCCTGCCCAGTCTTGAAATCAGCCATTTAATGACTTTGGGTTCCTTTGAGCATTTGGAAATACCGGGCATTAGATGTGCCCAATGTTTCTTGGATGTTATTCCTTCTAGGCCCCCTCTGTGAGCAAAGCTAGAAAGTAGACACATATATTCACCCATATACATCTATATCTATTTACATATCTATATATTAGTACACATTCAGTTCAGTTCAGTTGCTCAGTCGTGTCCGACTCTTTGCGACCCCATGAATCGCAGCACACCAGGCCTCCCTGTCCATCACCAACTCCCAGAGTTCACTCAGATTCACGTCCATCGAGTCAGTGATGCCATCCAGCCATCTCATCCTCTGTTGTCCCCTTCTCCTCCTACCCCCAATCCGTCCCAGCATCAGTCTTTTCCAATGAGTCAACTCTTCGCATGAGGTGGCCAAAGTACTGGAGTTTCAGCTTTAGCATCATTCCTTCCAAAGAAATCCCAGGGCTGATCTCCTTCAGAATGGACTGGTTGGATCTCCTTGCAGTCCAAGGGACTCTCAAGAGTCTTCTCCAACACCACAGTTCAAATTAGATCACTCTAAATCCCATGGCACCCCACTCCAGTACTCTTGCCTGGAAAATCCCATGGACGGAGGACCCTGGTAGGCTGCAGTCCATGGGGTCGCTAAGAGTCGGACACGACTGAGCGACTTCACTTTCACTTTTCACTTTTATGCATTGGAGAAGGAAATGGCAACCCACTCCAGTGTTCTTGCCTGGAGAATCCCAGGGACGGGTGAGCCTGGTGGGCTGCTGTCTGTGGGGTCGCACAGAGTCGGACACGACTGAAGCGACTTAGCAGCAGCAGCAAATCCAATCCAACAATACATGGTTCATTCTATCTTCCCCATCTTCTGCCATTTTTAACTTCCTTCTCCAACAATGAGAAACCTGGCTGACTTTATCTACAGTATATCTATGTATTTGGTCAATCCTAGAATACACAGAAAGTAATTCTGTATGGCAAACCCATGCCTCTGAGTAAAAGAAGCCTACAAACTAGAGTTTAATTTTTTTTTTTAGGGTTCTCTCCATCTTCACCCTGAGGTCATTGTCCAAATATTGTGTTCAAAAAGTTACTGGAGGGCAGAAGGAGGGACAGACTGGCATCCCTGCTTCCAGAAGTGTCTCTGCACTAAGCAGCTTGTAGGCACCGGGCACACGCCAAGATGCCCCAGAGGAGGGTCAGCGCAGTCCAAAGTGCAGTGAAGAGAGAGCCCAAGAGATGTGCGAGGTTGTCAGTTAAACTTGTTGCTGCAAATGTGAAAATGAATCCCCAGAAGGCAGCAGGAAAGGCTAAATCCTTAGGCAAGAAAGTGCAAACAAACGGGAAAAGGGAAACAAATGGCAAACAGGCTGAAGAGACTAACTAAGGAGCTGAAGACTGACCTGCCAGAAAACAACAGAGACCAAGCAGCATCTGGCCTCTCATGAAGCAGGAGAGAAAGAAGCCAAGTCGGATAATGAATGAATGAACCTTGTATCTCTGCACCATCATAGGACTATTTTTCTCAACTATTTTGTAAATGCAAGCTTTTTAAAAGTAGCCTTAGAAACCTTCTAAGAAGGGAATGCCTCTCCATCTCATTTGTTAAGTGCAAATGTTTTTATTCCAAAAATGAAATCATTTGCTTCATTTTTGGTTTTGATTTGCTTTGGTTTTTGTTTTGGTACAAACAAAATGGGGGAATATTGAATTATGGGTGGGTTTGACTACCGTAGGTATACATCTAATATTTTATAGATTGAGAGGAGGTAGATTTTATATCCTATAATACAAAGTATGTGAAATGGCAATTTGGAACCACAGTCATGCATTTAACATCTTCATCATTTTAAATAATTTCTATCCCATGTTGTTTTTAATAGAATTGCTTCTTAAAGAAAAACATTCCTTAACCTTGGTTTTCCCTGTCAGAATTGTGTGCACTTTGTAATGTATTTTTGGTTGGGATAGTTTGGTTTTCCTAATAACTTAGTTATATGCTGTGAAAGATAAAAAAAATCATGTATGTAGTGTGTATGATATTAAATTGTGAACCAGTGAGACACAGTGCAGCAGCTTAACAAACTTTTGAAGGTATTGGTACTTGATACCCTTTTAAGGAAAATTTGCCTCCAAATTTTAAGCTGAAAATCACTTAAATAACTATTTAGAAAAAAATTACAAGTACATGGCTTTGTATATTTTTGGTGCATTCATTAAAACTTGAACAAATTGTTTATCATATCTGCATACCGAGCTTCAAAACAACCAACAAAACTGCATAAATTAACAAATTAGTTAAAAAGTTATTTGAATTAGTGTAGTTATGTTATTCATTAAAAATAAAATCTACTACATCTGTTACTATTCATGTTCCATTGTAGGGTTTTCCCCAATCCTTGTTGATTTTCTGTTTATGAGTGTGTGCAACATTAACATGGTTCAAAAAGGTAGAAATATTCACAAAGGAATCGTCAGAGAAGTGTCACATTTACTTTTCCACCGTGTTCCCACCAACCCTAGAGGAAACAGATCTGTTAGTTTCTAGTTTGTTCTTCTTGTGTGTTTTGCATAAATGACCAGATGCATGTACATTTTCTTATTTCCCCTTATTTCTCAAACAAAATGTAGCATATTGCAAAGCTGTTTTACACTTTGCTTTTTTTAACCTAACACTATCTCCTGGAAATCACCCCATATCAGTTCATAGAGATCTTCTTCATTATTTTCTGAAAATTTTTATTTTATGAAACTGCATAGTACTCCACTGTATGGAGGCACCATAGCTTAGGCAACCACTTATAATATTTTGCAGCTATAAATAAGGCTGCAATGAATAACCTTGTGCATGTCTATTTTTGTATTGGTGGAAATGAATCTTCAAGGTAGAGTGGGCTCGCTAGGTCAGAAAGCAAATGCACTCGCAGCTTTGTTAACTATTTCCAAATTTCCCTCCATAAGAGCTGTACCAATTTGCATTTTAACCAGAAAAGCATGAGAATGCCCATTTACTCACAGCTTCACCAACACAGTCTTTCTTTATACTTTTTTGTTTTTGAAAATCTGGTATATGAGAAATGGTATTCCAGTGTAGTTTTACTTTGCATGACTCATTATGAAGGAAATTGAATATCTCTTTATATGTTTAAGGACCATTTTAAAAATTGGGTGTGGGTAATTTTCTTTTCATGTCATTTGCCCATTTTCTAACAGATTTGCAGCCTTTTCTTTCACTGTTTTATATGGTAGAGATATCAGCCCTTTGTTTATGATATATGTAGCAAATATTTTCTCCCAGTTTCTCTTAGTTGTTTTTGCTTTGTTTCTTAATATTTGTTCATTTTTATTTTTTGGCTGTGCCAGGTCTTAGCTGCGGCAGGTGTGGCCTTCATCGTGGTGCACCGGCTTCTTTCTAGTTGCAGCTGGTGGGCTTAGTTGCCCCTCAGCATGTGAGATCCTAGTTCCCTGACCAGGGATGGAACCCTTGTCCCTGCATTGGAAGGTGGATTCCTAACCACTGGATTTCCAAGGAAGTGCCCCTCTCAGTTGTTTTTTGATCTTGATTGTGATGGGGGTGTGTGGTTTACATGCATCAGTTTTTATGTAATCAAATTTATCCACCTTTTCTTTTATTTCCTCTTCATTTTAAGTCATATTTAGCAAGCCTTTTCCCACATCTAGTTAAAGAGGAATTCACTCATGCTTTTTTCCCCCTAGGATTTGTTTGCTTTCATTTTTTCCACTTAGATCTCTGATCCATATAAAATTAATCCTAGCATTTAATGTAGAGTTGTATTCTAGTTGTATTCTTTTTCCAAATGGCTAACTAGTTTTCTCAGAATCATTTATTAAAATCTCCATCTTTCTTAATAAGAACTCTACTGTCTTTTCCTTGATAAGGACACTGAGGCTTAGAAAAAGTGAATGGCTTACCCAGTGCTACACAGGTGAGAAAATATAATCAGACATCTCTCTCTGAGGGGATGATGAAGACCTGAAGGGTAGGAGGGCTACTGCTATGTGAATATTTGGGGGGAAAATGACCCAAGTAGGGGTAACAGCAAATGCTAAGACCCTGAGGCAAGAGCAAAATTGGCCCATACAAGGAGAACGTGTCTGGAAAATGATAAGCATGGGAAGAGTGTATGAAATGATGGCAAGGTTGGCAAATCCTTGGTGAGGATTTTGATTGGACTACAAGTGCCATGGGAAATTTCTGTAATAGTTTTAAGAACCTAAGTAGTGAGCTCTCACTTGTGTTTTTGAATAATCAGAGCTGGCTACTGTCTGAAGAATGGACTGAGAACTGGGAGACCAAATATGAGCCTGTTGCAGAATTCCAGGAGAGAGATGCTGGTAGTTTGCATCAGCATGACAGTAGAGATGGAAAGTGGTAGATAGATTCACTTATCAATGAATGTAGTGAAGTCCAGAGCAACAAAGGGCTTTGCTTTGGCAAACTGTGCCTCATCCCCTACCATTCTAGCAATGGTCATTTGAGTTGAGCTCTACAGTGATAAGCAGACAAACTTAAGATGCTTAACCTACTAGATCTTTATTAGCTTCAAGTATGAAATGGTATACAGACAATTGTGTTCATCTTTGACACTTCATGGTTTATTAAAACGATGACTGCAGGCTTTCCTGGTGGCTCAGTAGTAAAGAATCTGCCTGCCAATGCAGGACACATGGGTTCCATCCCTGGTTCTGAAAGATCCCTCATGCTACAGAGCATCTAAGCCCTTGTGCAGCTAAGCCTGTGCTCTAGAGCCTGGCAGTTGCAACTACTGAACCCAGGTGCCACAACTACTGAAGCCCACACGCCTATATCCTGTGCTCCCCAACAAGAGAAGCCACCGCAGTGAGAAGCCCACACACTGCAATTAGAGAGCAGCGCTGGCTCACTGTAGCTAGGGAAAAACCCACACAGCAGTGAAGACCCAGCACAGCCCAAGATAAGGAATAAAGAAATAAAACTTAGCAAAAAGACAGAGATGAATAACAAGTGTTAGCAAGGATGTGGGGAAATAGGAACCCTTGTGCCCCTGTTGGTGGGAATGTAAATCGGTGCAGCCACTATGGAGACAGTATGAAGGTTCCTCCAAAAATTAAAAATAGAACTACCATATGATCTAGCAATCTCACTTCTGGTTATATATCCGAAGGAAATGACAACAGAATATTGAAGAGATATCTACACTCCTATGTTTATTACATTATTTACAATAGCCAAGATATGAAAACAACCTAAGTGTCCATTACTGGATGACTAAATAAAGAAAATGTTGTGCACCACCCCCCACACACACACATGGAGGAATATTATTCAGACTTGGGAAAGAAGGAAGTTCTGACATTTGTGACCACATGGAAGGACCTTGAGGGCTTTATGCAAAGTGAGATAAGAAAAACAGAGAAAGACAAATACTAAATGGTATTACTTAAATGTGGAGTCTCCAAAAGTCATACTCTTAGAAACAGGAAGTAGAATGGTGGTTACCAGGGACTGAAGGATAAGGAAAATAGGCAGAAGTTGGTCAAAAAGTTAATCTAAACTTCCATTTGGAAAATAAATAAGTTCTGGCATCTAATGCATAACATGGTAAGTATAGTTAACAATACTCTATTATAATCTTGAAAATTGCTAAGAGAGTAGGTCTTAAATATTCTCACCACATGCAAACTAGTACAGCCACTATGGAGAACAGTGTGGAGATTCCTTAAAATACTGGAAATAGAACTGTCATATGGCCCAGCAATCCCACTGCTGGGCATACACACCAAAGAAACCAGAACTGAAAGAGACACGTGTACCCCAGTGTTCATCGCAGCACTGTTTATAATAGCCAGGACATGGAAGCAACTTAGTTGTCCATCTGCAGATGAATGGATAAGAAAGCTGTGGTACATATACACAATGGAATATTACTCAGCCATTAAAAAGAATACATTTGAATCAGTTCTAATGAGGTGGATGAAACTGGAGCCTATTATACAAAGTGAGCCAGAAAGAAAAACACCAATACAGTATGCTGCTGCTAAGTCGCTTCAGTCGTGTCCAACTCTGTGCAACCCCACAGACAGCAGCCCACCAGGCTCCGCCGTCCCTGGGATTCTCCAGGCAAGAACACTGGAGTGGGTTGCCATTTCCTTCTCCAATGCATGAAAGTGAAAACTGAAAGTGAAGTCACTCAGTCCCGGAGAAGGCAATGGCACCCCACTCCAGTACTCTTGCCTGGGAAATTCCATGGACAGAGGAGCCTGGTAGGCTACAGTCCATAGGGTCACAAAGAGTCGGACATGACTGAGCAACTTCACTTTCACTTTCACTTTCATGCACTAGAGAAGGAAATGACAACCCACTTTGGTATTCTTGCCTGGAGAATCCCAGGGACGGGGGAGCCTGGTGGGCTGCTGTCTGTGGGGTTGCACAGAGTTGGACACGACTGAAGCGACTTAGCAGCAGCATACTGTATTGGTGTTTTTCTATGGGGTCTATGGGGTCTATGGGGTCGCACAGAGTTGGACTCGACTGATGTGACTTAGCAGCAGCAGTAACACATATATATGGAATTTAGAAAGATGGTAACAATAACCCTATATGCGAGACAGCAAAAGAGACACAGATGTAGAGAACAGTCTTTTGGACTCTGTGGGAGAAGGCAAGGGTGGGATGATCTGTGAGAATAGCATTGAAACATGTATATTATCATATATGAAACAGATCACCAGTCCAGGTTTGATTCATGGGACAGGGTTCTCAGGGCTCGTGCACTGGGATGACCCAGAGGGATGGGATGGGGAGGGAGGTGGGAGGGGGGTTCAGGATAGGGAACACATGTACACCTGTGGTGGATTCTTGTCAATGTATGGCAAAACCACTACAATATTGTAAAGTAATTAGCCTCCAACTAAAATAAAGAAATTAAAATAAATAAATAAATATTCTCACCACAAAAGAGAAATGGTAATTAGGTAAGGTGATGGAGGTATTGACTAATTGTGGTGGTCATCATATTGTAACATATATATATCAAATCAATATACGGTACACTTTGACTTACACAATCTTATGTAAATTATATCTCAAGAAAGCTGTAAAAAGAATTTAGTTCATATTGTGTAAACAAAATTAAAAGAAAAACTAAAATTACAGGTTGAAGCAAATATAAGATTCTCATTTTTAATTTTTTGTTAATAAGAAAAACTTCATTATTTCCATTGGTTGATGTTATAATGAGTGAATATTATAACTTACAAAAAGCCTTTATACTAAAAAAAAGTCTTCTTATTGCTTTTTACTAACTATTATTAATTATATTGTGTTAAGCTTTAAAATAGTAGTCAAAATAAGCACTTCACCCCACCCCAGATATCTCCACATCCTAATCCTCAGAACTGGTGGATATGTTACCTCACATGAAAAAAACTTCAAAGTTAAGATTAAGTCCTGGATCTTGTGACTGGGAAATTATCCTGAATTATCTATGTAGGCTCAATCACAGAGGTCTTCATAAGCAGAAAGGCAACGTGACTATGGAAGCAGAGAGAGAGAGAGAAAGGGAGAGAGATTGGAAGCTAGCTTTGAAAATGAAAGAAAGGAACGAAGAGCCAAGGAATTCAGGTGGCCTCTAGAAACTAGAAAAGGCAGGAAAGGGATTCTCCCTTAGAGCCTTCATATGGAACCAGTCTTGCCCACACATTGATTTTAGCACAGACTCATTTCAGACTTCTGATAACCAGAATTGTAAGAACCTAAATAAGTCACTAAATGTGTGGTAGTTTGTTAGAGGCAATAGGAAATTAATACAGATTGACTATAATAACTTCTTAGATTAGTTGTTCATTTGGACAATCAAAGGATTAGATTGCCTTTTTAGGCTGAAATTTGAGTGGTGTACATTCTGATTAATAGAATTTTCAGTTTTATCTTATTTAGTTAAATATGAAAAATTTTAAATACAGAAAGTACAGAAAATAATATAACCACCTATGTATCTGTTAGCTAGACTTAAGAAACGACATTTTGTCATATTTGCTTTGGAACTCTCTTCCTTCTTAAAGCATAAAATATTACTGAAAATATGTTACACTCTCCAACTTTTCCCCTTCCCTTCTCTAGAGCTTGGTATATGTAAATACAGTGTATATTATTACATTACACTATACATGGATGTATTCATAAACATTTTGTTTCTGTGCTTAAGCCTATGTCCAGCTATGTGCTGGAAATTGACACTAAGATGCTCAGTTGCCTCTTTCCTTCAAAGTATTCTCCTGTCATAAACTTGCCGTTTCTATCCACCACACTATGAGTTCAGTTCAGTTCAGTTCAGTTCAGTTCAGTCGCTCAGTCGTGTCCGACTCTTTGCGACCCCATGAATCGCAGCATGCCAGGCCTCCCTGTCCATCACCAACTCCCGGAGTTCACTCAAACTCATATCCATCGAGTCGGTGATGCCATCCAGCCATCTCATCCTCTGTTGTCCCCTTCTCCTCCTGCCCCCAATCCCTCCCAGCATCAGAGTCTTTTCCAATGAGTCAACTCTTCGCATGAGGTGGCCAAAGTACTGGAGTTTCATTCCTTCCAAAGAACACCCAGGACCGATCTCCTTCAGAATGGACTGGTTGGATCTCCTTGCAGTCCAAGGGACTCTCAATTCTCCAACACCACAGTTCAAAAGCATCAATTCTTCCGCGCTCAGCTTTCTTCACAGTCCAACTCTCACATCCATACATGACCACTGGAAAGTTACATAGACACAAAACCATTCTTGTCTTTCTCAACTGCTTAGCCACCAAGTCCTACTGATTAATAGAAATAACAAACACCTCTACATGTTCTTTTATTTCAGTTACTACCATCATTATTTAATTCAAATTCTTCTTGTAAAATATCAGAACTAGTCTCCTAAGTATTTTCTTTCCTATAATTTCTCCCACATGTTTGTCCTTACTACACAAAGTCACCAGATTTTTCAAAACTTCTACTTGACCTTGTTGTCAATTCCCTGCTCACAAAGCATCAAGGACTCTCAACTGGACAAAGCACAAACGCTTTGTGATACAGTTAAGTCTCTGTGCTTTCTGACTCCAACCTATAGCCCTTTGTTCACATATCTGTTAAAGCCCTAATTTCATTGTTGGGTAATTACTCATTATTGTGCCTTAAACCCTCACCAAACTATGAGTTCCTAGAGGCCAGGAACTGCTGAATTCATCCTTGGCCTGGTTCAGGTTTCATGTTCAATACACAGAAGTTTACCTGAATAACGCTGTAATTTTAAATCACAGAAGTCGCTTGAGAGTGGAGTAGAAGGGTGAGTGGTCCAGTATGGTACTTGTCCTTTGCATAAAAGAGAGCTGTTTTCTCATTTTTCTTCCTCTCTTCCTTTCTCATATGGAAACTAAACTTTTGAGGTGCTGCTCTATAGTTTTCTTTTCTTACAATGTCCTTGTCTGGTTTGTTAGCAGAGTAATAACTGGCTTCATAAAATGAGTTGAGAAGTGCACTGTCTTCTATGATCTTTTGGAAAACTATGTGAAGTATTGGAGTTAACCTAATTTAAACATTTGGGAGATTTTACCAGTGAAGCTCTTTGGAACTGGGCTTTTCTTTATGGTATTTTTAAAATTACAATTTTAATCTGTTTATTTGATATAGGTCTACTCAGATTCTCTACCCTGATATCTCAGTTGGTAAAGAATCTGGTTTGATTCCTGGGTGGGGAAGATCCCCTGGAGAAGGGAAAGGCTACCCACTCCAGTATTCTGGCCTGGAGAATTCCATGGACTATATAGTCCATGGGGTCGCAAAGAGTCGGACACAACTGAGTGACTTTCACTTCACTACTCAGATTCTTTACTTCTTTTTAAGTCACTTTCTGTAGTTGGTGTCCTTTTCTATGTTAGTTTATTGTCCTGCAATTGTTAATAATTTGTTGTTTAGTCACTAAGTCCTGTCCAACTCTTTTGCAACCCCATGAACTGTAGCCCGCCAGGCTTCCCTGTCCATGGGATTTCCCAAGCAAGAATACTGGAGTGGGTTGCCATTTTTCTTCTCCAGGGGATCTTCCCCACCTAGGGATCAAACCCTTGTTTTCTGCTTGGCAGGCAGTTTCTTTACCACTGAGCCACCAGGGAAGCCCAATTGTTAATAATAGACTTGTATAATAACCTTTTTTATTTCTGTGGCATTGGTAGTAATATCTCTCATTTAACCACAACTTTAGTAATTTTAGTTTTCTCTCTTTTTTTCTTGGTCAATCTAGCTAAACTTTTGCCAGCTTTCTCTGTCATTGCAAAAATCTAATTTTGGTTTAGTCAATTTTGTCCATTTTTTTTCCCTATTCTCCATTTCACTCATTTCTGCTCTAATCTTTGGTATTACATTCATTTTGCACACTTTAGGTTTAGTTGGCTCTTCTCTTTCTAGTTTCTTAGGTTAGAAGTTTGGACTATTTGTTTTAGATCTTTCTTGTTTTTTAATTTACAGCTATAAATTACCCTTCAAGCTTAGCTTTTGCTGCATTCTGTAAGTTTTTGTTTGCTGTGTTTTCATTTACATTCATAGTAACATACTTTCTCTTTTGTTTTCTTTTTTGACCTGTTGTCTATACAGTGTGTGTGTATTTGATAGTGTGTTAGTCTCTCAGTTGTGTCTGACTCATTGCGACTCCATGGACAGTAGTCTGCCAGGCTCCTCTGTCTATGGAATACTCCAGGCAAGAATACTGGAATTGGTATCCATTCCCTTCTCCAGGGGATCTTCCCGACCCAGGGCTCAAACATAGGTCTCCTGCATTGCAGGCAGATTCTTTACCATCCGAACCACCAGGGAAGCCTTGTTAACAGTGTGTTGTTTAATGTTTACATGTATGTGGCTTTCCTAGATTCTCTTCTGTTACTGATTTCTACTTTTACTCCATTGTTGTTGAAAGATGTACTTTGTGTGGTTTCAATCTTTTTGAATTTACTGAGACTTGTTTTATGGTCTACCACATGGTCTATACTGGGGAATATTCCCTGAATTCTTGAGAAGAATATTTATTCCGCTGTAGTTGTGAGGCACATTCTGTAGATGGATGTTAGGTCTAGTTGGTTTACTAGTTGATTGTTCAATTCCTCCATTTCCTTGTTGATCTATCTATTATTATTCTATTGATCTACTGTAATTGTTATATCCATGGTTGCAAGTAGGGCGTTGAATTCTCTGTTATTATTGACCAATTTGTCTCTTCATTTCTGTCAGTTTTGTTTTATGTATCTTAGGACTGTTAGGTGTCTTCTGTTGTCACGTGTCTATATAT
This sequence comes from Bubalus bubalis, assembly GCF_019923935.1. Classification (NCBI taxonomy): domain Eukaryota; kingdom Metazoa; phylum Chordata; class Mammalia; order Artiodactyla; family Bovidae; genus Bubalus; species Bubalus bubalis. Next base: position 139,696,804 of record NC_059181.1, on the reverse strand, counting down.
TTATAATTGCTATGTCTTCTTGAACAATCAACTCTATATCATTATGAAGTGTTCCTCTTTTTCTCCATTAACAATTTTTGTCTTAAAGTCCATTTTGCATAGCTATTCTAGCTCTTTGTAATCATTTGTATGGTAAATCATTTTACAGAACTCTGGAAATTAACAAAGACTTTCAGCAATCCAGAGTTCAGCAAAAGTTGTTTCTGAAAGTTTTTCCAGTTTTTTCATTGCTTTTAGGAAAGAAATTTCAGAGGTCCCCACTTTGTCGTTTTTGCTGATGTCACTTCTTGATTCATTCTATAAGCACATTTAAATATTTTCCTAAGCATCAAGTTTTGGAATAATTTTGGTATTAATGTCTAATATTATTGTGTTGTGATCTGGGAACTTACTCTATATGAATAACTTTATTTTGTTAATTGATGGAAGTTTTTGTTTTAACCTGGAATTTAAGAATTAGAAAAATCCATATTTAACTGAAGTTTAAATGGAAGCCTGCTTTAATTTCATTTTTTGCTGAAACTTTTTAAGTATATAAATTTACTTTCATGGACCACTCAGGACAGAGATATTAATGAATATCAACACAATAATTTTATGCTGATTGAGGATTTTGCAATGTTCAAGGGTTATCATTCAAACATGTGCTATAGTGTGTAACAGACCTGGATTCAAATACCAGGCCTATTACTACTAACTATGTGAACTTGGCGGAGAAGGCAGTGGCACCCCACTCCAGTACTCTTGCCTGGAAAAATCCCATGGATGGAGGAGCCTGGTAGGCTGCAGTCCATGGGGTCGCTGAGGGTCGGGCACGACTGAGCAACTTCACTTTCACTTTTCACTTTCATGCATTGGAGAAGGAAATGGCAACCCACTCCAGTATTCTTGCCTGGAGAATCCCAGGAACCAGGGAGCCCGTCTATGGGGTCGCACAGAGTCGGACATGACTGAAGCGACTTAGCAGCAGCAGCAGCAGCAGCAGCATGTGAACTTGGACAAGTGACCTAACTTCACGGCCTCAGACAAGTGACTTAACATCACTAAGCCTCAATTTTCTCATCTACAGAATTAAAATATGCGACTTTTTAAAAATAGAGTTATTGTCAAGATTAAACAAAATGGCAGATGTTCAGGATGACTGGAAGAGAGGATACGTGAAGAAATAAGTGTAAAATGTTACCCAGGGCCAGACCACAGAGATGGGCACATGCAAAGTGTTTCATAAACCTTTATTGCTTTCCCTATTTCCTTATATAGATATCATAGGAAAATGGTAGAAAACTGTGCTCAATGTAAGACTAAGACATCCTTCCTTCCAGAAGATTTGGGGGTATTTGTTAACGAAATTGGCTGACTTCCATCTGTTTTTTGTTATTTGCTTCTCTCTGTGTAAAAGTTAATAACAGCAAGATTCCAGTAACTTGAGAGTTCTGATTGGTTGCGTTCCAATGAATTGAGTTTTTACCTACCACTAATAACTAAGAGTTGAGTTTAACTTGAGAAATAGCCTCATGATTCTTTGAGTATATTATTTGCAAAGGAAAAGTATTAAAACTAATCACTCACTCAAAGACCTATGATAAATTCTGTATTTGATTATTTTAACAGTCTTGCGCAGCATCAAGTATTATACTTCTATGAAGAAATTCATTCAGTAAAGTTTTCTTCAAATGAGCTAAAATTAAGCTTTTCCATTCATTTAGCTTCCTTTGTTTAAATGTGTTTTATGTTGAAATACCAGTAGAAGAAGAATAAAAGATCTTAAGTCAATTTGGGAGTAATTTAGCAGCAGCAGCAGCAGCAGTTACTGAGAATTCTTCTTTCATTATATTTAAATGTAGTCCTCTCTTCAAGGGTTTTAACCTCTTTTCAATAGCACCATTAGGCATTAACATAGGAAAAGTGAATCAATAGTAAATCTCAAGCCTCCTTATTCTACTTTTAAGTCGACATTCACCTTTCTATTCTTTTAATCTATCTAAACTCAAAAGTGCATTCCTTTCAATTTCATTCTCTTCAACTCTTTCTTATGTTCCCTTATAGATATGTCAGGAATACAATAGCATTGGTTTTATGTAGTGTGTAAATATATATAAATATTTATCCCTACTTATCTACATACACATACATCTTATTCTTGAATGTCCGCTTTGGGGTCTAAAAAATTTATCCATCTATCTCATTTATTTATCACAAAAGCCCTTTGAAATCAGTGCTTTTAACCCCAGTTTTTGTCTTTAGAAATAAGGGAGCCTAGATTTTCTTTTCTTTTTTTTTTTTTTAATTTTATTTTATTTTTAAACTTTACATAATTGTATTAGTTTTGCCAAATATCAAAATGAATCCGCCACAGGTATACATGTGTTCCCCATCTTAAATTGAGTTTCTTACCCTTTCCTCACTATTTAAATAATATTCTATATTTTTTAAACATAGAAATAAGTGTTGTCCCTTTGGGGGTCATGCATTTATTCCAGTGGGATTCTGAGGTTCCCACCATTTTGACCCACACTTTCGGGAACTGACTTCAGGGCTGATTCTAAGACTCTCAGTGGTATAAAAATTTGGTCTTTTGAGAGTGGATTTAATTTTTGGAAAGGATATACTGTCTCCAAAAGCCAAGCCTGATGAGCAACTGGGGGTGGATCAAACTGGGTAATGCTGTTTTTGTTCATTGATACGGTGTGAATCTGAAGGAATGAGTGTGCTTTTTTTATATGACTCAGATACAGGCTCTAAAGGCATTTTCCCAAAGGTGCTCCAAAATGTGAAGTACTGGCATTTAAGAGGTTACTTTTGAAAGACAAAAGTCACTTGTTTTAAATGCTGAGAATTTTATTGAAACAAAGCAGGCTCTTTGCTTTTTAGGCAGGCAGTGGTCATTACAGCACAGGGGACCAGCCTGTTCTGTGATGATTTAAGTATAATTTTACATTCACTGACTGCACCTTCTATAGAACAAAGGCTCCAACCACTCAGTAGGAGTCACTTATTTTGAAAACTCTGGGCTTTGCCTACTTAAATAACACATAACCTCTTCAATCTCCTTAGTAAGCACTGGTTCAAAATGAAGAGTGGACTGAATGTCCTGCTGCTGTAGAAATTGAAGTCACTCAGTCGTGACCAATTCTTTGCGACCCCATGGACTGTAGCCCACCAGGCTTCTCTGTTCGTGGGATTTTCCAGGCAAGAATACTGGAGTGGGTTGCCATTTCCTTCTCCAGGAGATCTTACCAACCCAGGGATTGAACCTGGGTCTCTTGCATTGTAGGCAGACGCTTTACCGTCTGAGCCACCAGGGAAGTCCTGCTGGGCTGCTGTAGGAAATACCTTAATGAAGAGAAGTGCCTCTGTTAATCGGATTGAAGAATCTCAAAAGTTGGGTAACTTACTCCAAACCTCCCAAATATAAAGAACTGGTTGTAGATTTATCCCATGCTAGGACTGAGTGCTAGTAGAACTCAGTTCAGGACTGAGCAACAAATGGAATAGGCAACATTCAACATCCTTTCAATCCTGGGTGGCCACAGTGTGAAAAAGGACTTTAAGGGTCCAGTGACAGAAACATGCTGGAAAATAAATAATGGGATTCAGGAGAAATCACACTCAAAAGCAGTAAGGAGCAGTCACAGCTCTGTGGCATCTTTCTTCTTTGCCACCGAAATGTAGCCAACGCTTCATGGCAGGGTGTGCAGCGCATTGCACGCAGCACATGGCACAGTGCCTTCCTGAGGGTCACTAGATTTTCATATTCCTTTGAAGAAACCCTGATGCCTCTCCTTCTAATGCTTTGTCTGCAAAGTACAAGCATATAGACATTAGCCTTGCTGGAGTTCTTAGAAGCTACAAACCCAGGGTTGCCAGCTTTGGGTTTTTCTATTATATTATGCAATGACACAATCAAGGTGCTCAGTTCTTGAACCATTATGCAGTAAATGAGCACACAGGTACTCCTTTAAGAATGTCCATTAGTAATTCAAGTTTGTTCTGTGGCATATGTTTCCTTAAAAGAGAAAGAGCCCTTCAGAGGGACGGTACTGGCCAGAGAGGGCTACCACTAATGTATGCTTTGACAAGTGACTTTTACAGCTAAAGTTGGACTACTCTTTTCCTTCTGGCTTTGATCTAAGCCTTAGTCATTCATTACACATTATTATAAACCGTCGATTTAAATTCCACTGCCTTTCCTCATACTATCCTCCTTGGTCTTCCTTTCTAGGCCCATTAAAGGAATTGTTTCTTAGAAACAGTATGAAAAGAAACCAACAGCCCTGCGATATCTCCATATTTCCTTCTTTCTCCACCTCTTACTTACCTCTCTCTCTCAAAATCACTTGCATTATGAAGTCTTCCATTTGTGCCTGAGTGTGTGAACCTTTTAAATTTCACATAATACCAAAAACATAAGAAAAAAACTTTAATAAATGTACTACTTAAGCATATGCCATTTTAAACGTTAACTTTTCCTCTGACCTTATGTAAAATGTAAAGATCTAAACAGTATCATAATCACCCTCCCACTTAATTGTCACCAAGGCAACCAGAACCTTCAAGCAACTGGCAAAAGTTTCCACTGCAGGTAAAATCTGGGGAAGCACTGCCCAGGAAGCCTGCATTCCAAAGCTGACTGTCTAGGTCTTCCCACACATGGGAAACGCTGAAGTTACTCAGAAATAGATTACATGTGCTAATTGCAGCCATCGATGGTTTTGGAAGAGAAGGAATTCTGTGACTTTCACCTGCTGATTGTGACACATTATTGGTTTGTGTGCATCTGGGGCAAAGGGTTCAGGGTGGTATAAAAAGGGTTGCGTTTACTAAAGAAATATTGTTCCATACACGAATTGTCTTTAAGGTGCTAGAAAGTGGGTTTCTTCTTTTCTTTTTTAGAGTAAACAATGACACAGACTAGTGGAGAAGTGCAAATGTCAATTTCTTTCTCTCTTTGCCTTATGAAATAGAAAAGCAAATCTTAGCCCTTAGGATGAAGTGGACAAAGATGGAGGGTACTGGGGGAGGTAGCAAAAGGAATATGAGAGATCTAACGCATTCATCTCTAATTTCCTACATTCTTCTGAATCATTCTGTTCTCTATTCTTGGACCTATACAAAATTTGGTTTTCATCGGTGTTGGAAAGTACTGATTCAGCTTGTCGTGGGGCACTCTCAGAAGATATATAGTCCAGCCCTTCTCACTGTTCTTTTGTTCTTTCCTTCATTTATTTACCAAACATTTTAAAACACTCACTCCATTCAAGATGAAAGTGATACAAATATAAATAAGGCATAGTCCCTGCTCAGAAAGAGTTCACAGCCTAGTGGGGGGAGGCAGAGATGTAATAACAGAAAGGGAAGGGATTGAGTTGTGTCCAAAGTACAGTGGAGGCACAAAAGGGAGAATGATTACTTTTTCCAAAGGAAGTTTAAATAATGATAATAATCCAAAGAGCAGGTGACACCATTACTGATGAAGAAACGAAGCACAGAGAAGGGAGGTGAGTTGCCTAAAGTCTTGTGGGAGGCAGACTGTGACATCACCTTACCATCGTCACCGATGTCACACCTCAGCACAGTAATAATACATTTTAGCCTTATTCCTATACATTAGTGAGGATACCGGAACCATTCACTCAAAGAACAACACAAACAAAATTATATTCTCCTGTGGAACACAGGATGCCAGAGAGAATGATTAGAGGGAAAGATTCAATACTTCCTCTCCTTTTACTTCTTCTTTCTTTTACTTCTCCCCAGCATTATTCTGCTCAGCCAGAGCTACCCAAGACAGCCTAGACTTGGGGCTTCATAAGTCTTTGTCTAAATAAGCTGTCACAAAGGTTCAAGGTGTATTTGTAAGAGTGAAGTCTTAGAGTTGGTAAAAGATTGTATTTCTAAACATCCATAGCTGAGAACTTACACCAATGAGTGCACATGTCACCCTCATCTGGGAGTAACAAGGAGTCCACTCTGCTGGGGCAGCATCAGTAGAGAGGAGTTTTACTGCATGAAAGGAATACAGTCTTCCCTTCTCTCACATTAATCTAAACACCTCATTCCCCAACGATGCCACTCTCTGGAAACGTTACTCAAGTTACTTACAATACGGAATTCAAGGGGCTCCTTTATTAAGCCTTCATCTGAGGGTTTTGCTTCACAAGGTTTGAACATTAAGAAAAATAACAGCAACAGCGGACACAATCTGGTAATCTGTTTTTATCATTACTTGTTAATAATAAAGACAAAGTTAAGAAATAATTAGCTCACTTCTTACTGTAGCATATTTGTGAAATACGCCCATATCCCTTTTAGAGATAAGATATGTATATCAGAGGCCTTCCCAGGTGGCTTAGTGGTAAAGAACCCGCCTGCCAATGCAGCAGATGTGTGTTTGATCCCTGGGTTGGGAAGATCCTCTGGAGTAGGAAACAGCAAGTCACTCCAGTATTCTTGCCTGGAAAATCCCATGGACAGAGGAGCCTGGTGGGCTGCAGTACATAGGGTCACCAAAGAGTTGGACACAACTAAGCAACTAAAACAACAGCAACAATGTATACCAGAGGGAATAAGATGGTGGATGATTTATCTAAAGAATATGAAAAATATAATAAATCGGTAGTGCTAGAGGCAATGACACAGACACTCAGACTATATCTCAGGAGCAGAGATGGCTTGGGGTCCGTGTATCATGACATGCTAAAGCTGAATGCTATTTTATTGCTCTATGTTCTCTTACCCAAGACTTCGACTGTCTTATTGGCTAATTTTACTTGTGTGAAAGAGGGAGACCAATGGATCCAGCTGCCAAGACAGACAGTGTGGACATGCGGTGCCAGGTTCATGCCGTAACTGGTGATCACACCTCAGAAGAACCTTGCAACATTTCTTGTAATCCCAGTGGGGCCTCCCCTGAGAGGAGACAGCAGTTATGTGTAGTGGCTTTCAGATGTAAACAAATGTTCACGGGGGACTGGCTTTTAATCAGTCAAGTCATTTCATTCATGGCTTGGGTCAAACTGGAGTGAAGGCTTCTGATCAGGGAAAGTGAGCGCATCATTTACTGTGTCAGCCAGGGTTTTAAGAACTTAGGCACATTTCTCTTTTCCTTCAGAGATCTGACTGTACAGTATAGTTAAGGCTCAGAAAGCACTTTAGAAACAGACTGTATCTTAAAAATAACTCTATATCTCCTTTTGTACTTATCTCAAGTACACTAGTATGCATTTGACCATTTTCCATGGCTATTATTTCTTATGACTCAGTGCCATATGCTGGAAAGGGGTAACATAGAATATTATGTTTTTTTTTTAATTTTATTTTATTTTTAGACTTTACATAACTGTATTAGTTTTGCCAAATATCAAAATGAATCCGCCACAGGTATACATGTGTTCCCCATCCCGAACCCCCCTCCCTCCTCCCTCCCCATTCCATCCCTCTGGGTCGTCCCAGTGCACCAGCCCCAAGCATCCAGTATCGTGCATCGAACCTGGACTGGCGACTCGTTTCATACATGATATTTTACATGTTTCAATGCCATTCTCCCAAATCTTCCCACCCTCTCCCTCTCTCACAGAGTCCATAAGACTGTTCTATACATCAGTGTCTCTTTTGCTGAATATTATGTTTTTACGGGAACTGTGGTAGTACCATATTGCTTCTGTTTCTCTGTCTCTATCTCTTATTAACTGTTCTTCACAAAATGCTCTAAGATGATAACAACTGAGAAAATCATTTTAAAAATCCATAGAAAAGACATGTTAAAACTTTATATCAAAACGAGTTAGAAACTATAGTATCATTTCTTCATTCATTGGTTGGAATGAAACCAAAACTGTGCAAATGAACGGGCAGATGTGGAAAATGTGCGCTGTATACACCAAAGGATCCTGAACCATGATAACCTGCAACTCCCTTGTCTCACTGAAAATTTGGTAAGACCACAATTCCTCTGAAGAGCTGTGGGCAAGATGTCAATCCAAAACAAAGAGAGATGCTAGGCACTTTGTGGCATAAAAAGAGGTAAGTCAAATCCTTAAGGAGAGCTGTATAAGCTAGTTTGGGAAATGAGATAACATGCAGAGGAAAAAAAAAAACCATGAAATCATTAGGCAAGCAGTCTGTGACTGATTATTAAGCTGTGAATCAAAGTAGGGAATGGTTAGGGACAAGTTTTCTGGGAGATTGAAGACTTCAAGGAGTCCTTGCAGAAAAGTAAAATTTGGGTTTGGGTTCCTTGGAGGAGTCAAGAATTGTGCCAGGACTGAAACCTAGACAGTGTATTCAAACACAGAGATATAACTTTGCTAACAAAGGTCTGTATACTCAAAGCTATGGTTTTTCTGGCAGTGATGTATAGATGTAAGAGTTGGACTATAAAGAAGGTTGAGTGCTGAAAAATTGATGTTTTTGAATTGTGGTGTTGGAGAAGACTCTTGAGAGTCCCTTGGACTGCAAGGAGATCAAACCAGTCAATCTTAAAAGAAATCAACTTTAAATATTCATTGGAAGAACTGATCTGAAGCTGAAGCTTCAATACTTTGGGCACCTGATGTGAAGAGCTGATTCATTGGAAAAGACCATGATGCTGGTAAAGATAGAAGGCAGGAGAAGAAGGAGCCGACAGAGGACAAGATGGTTGGATGGCATCACCAACTTGATGGACATGAACTTGAACAAGCTCCAGGAGATGGTGAAGGACAGGGAAGCCTGGTGTGCTGCAGTCCATGGGGTCACAAAGAGTCAGACACGACTAAGCAACTGAACAACAGCACTCATTTAACATTCCATAAGTGGTAGGCACACTTGTAAGTGCTTTGTAATTCATTTGTCATAATCATTCTATGAAGTAAGCACTATCATTACTCTCATTTTTACTGGGGAGGAAACTGAGGAACAGAGAGATTAAGTTACTTGCCCCAAACCACCCAGCTAATGAGTGGCAGAACCAGGATTCAAATCCAAACAGTCTAGATCCAAGTCAATACACTTAGCCACTACAGGATGCTACAATTTGCTGAACTTTTCTGAGATCAGTTTTCCCATTTAAAAAATACAGAAAATAATTCCTTTTGGTCCAATTGTGAGCAAAGATTAGACAGGCAGTGAAAGGAAAGCACTCCGTAAAAAGCTGCTGCTTTTCTTAATTTCCTCTCTTGGAAACTCAGCCTTTTTCTGGTTCTTAGAAGGAACCCTGACTTGGTATTTTCCAGAATACCTCTCCACTTGGATCTTCTACCCCTGCTTGATTCTTGAGCCCATCACCATATTCCATTTGTTTTTTGAGTGCTCTCTTAGTACATATTATGTCCCCAGCCTCCAGTGCCTACCTCACTATATGGAGTAAGTAAACCTCCAGAATATAAGCCGTCCTGGTCAGTAGTTACAGAACCATACTTAGTTATGTTAAGACAGCACATCTCTGAAGTAATTGGAGACAATGGCACCCCACTCCAGTACTCTTGCCTGGAAAATCCCATGGATGGAGGAGCCTGGTAGGCTGCAGTCCATGGGGTCATGAAGAGTCGGACACGACTGAGCGACTTCACTTTCACTTTTCCCTTTCATGCATTGGAGAAGGAAATGGCAACCCACTCCAGTGTTCTTGCCTGGAGAATCCCAGGGACGGGGGAGCCTGGTGGGCTGCCGTCTATGGGGTCGCACAGAGTCGGACACGGCTGAAGTGACTTAGCAGCAGCATGTCCACTATAGGCACTTATGTACTCAGCAGGTACTTCATAAATATCTGTGTTGATTGTGTGCTTGGCTCTGTGCTATGTGATGCATGGTATACAAAACAAATAGAAAAAAGAAAAGGAAAATAAGAAAAGGAATACAAAACAGGATAAAGGGAATAGGGAAGACAATAGAGGCCAAGAAGTTCTTCATCCAGGGTATTCTTCCTACCCACCCACCCCCACCCCCGCCAGCACCATTTAGCCATTCTTCATCTGCTGGGCTGAGGCGCCAGCTTCCAGGATCTAAATAATCTGATAAAAGTAACCTGTGCTAAAAGTGTTCATTTAGCTAACAGGTTAATGTGTTATTCTTCCTGGGTAATTTGTTCATTTAGAGAAGGGTTTTTTGAAGACATTATGGCATGATGTCAGGAAATTTCACATCTCTTTGCAGCTAGAAGAGGAAGAGAATGCCCCCCTCCAACCTAGGCTTTCAGGATTAGCCTTCATCTGATTTCTGTGGTCATTTTCAAAATCTCTCTGGTGCCAATGTGACTGTCTGATGTCTTTTAATATGCCCCACCCAAGTGTGATTCAAAGGGAAAAACTCATGGTCCTCTTCTTTTGTATTTGGGATGCATGTGATCAGAGGTAAAGAATCTGCCTGCAGTGTAGGAGACTTGGGTTCAATCACTGGGTTGGGAAGATCTCCTGGAGAAGGAAATAGCAACTCACTCCAGTATTCTTACCTGGAGAATCCCATTAATAGAGGAGCCTGACGGGCTATAGTCCGTGGGGTTGCAAAAAAGGCAGACACGACTTAGCAACTGAACAACAAAAATCTTTCTGGCTGCTAGGTCGCTTCAGTCGTGTCCGACTCTGTGCGACCCCATAGACGGCAGCCCACCAGGCTCCCCCGTCCCTGGGATTCTCCAGGCAAGAACACTGGAGTGGGTTGCCATTTCCTTCTCCAATGCATGAAAGTGAAAAGTGAAAGGGAAGTCGCTCAGTCATGTCCGACTCCTAGCGACCCCATGGACTGCAGCCTACCAGGCTCCTCCGTCCATGGGATTCTCCAAGCAAGAGTACTGGAGTGGGCTGCCATTGCCTTCTCCGAATCTGGACCCAGGAAGAAAATTCTCCTGATTGCAAGAGGAGCTGAGAAATGGGCTACTTGTCCATGGATGAAATTAGTCAGCACTCTTGATCTGGTAGGCAGAATTCTAAGTGCTTTACCTATGTTATCATTTAATTCTCACCACAAACACCATGACACAGGTGCTATCTTTGTCTCCAGTTTTTAAAAAAGAATCGAGGCACAGAGAGAGTAACTTGTTCAAGATCACACTCTTAGTAAGTGAGCACAGGGAATGGGGCTGTAGGATCTATACTTTTAATCATCAGATTGTATCAATCAACATCTCAAATTCAAGTTTCCCTTCTTGAATAGCAACCACAGATGGACCAGACATAGTCACTGGCTCACAGCGATTCACCACTGAGGCACACATTCTCATGCCACGCCTCCCATTTGCAGGCCAGAGACAGATCACTCATCTGGCACTCTGACCTTGCTAGTAGGAGCTAGTAGGAGTTACTCTGGGGCTGATATCACCTTGTTCTTTTCTGTGTTGCACAAGATTGACAAGGAACTGGCTCTCAAGTTCTCCCTTCTCCAGTCCACACCAAAAAGGGAAGGAGTGCTTAAATCCCAGTGGTTACTCTGAAGGTTTGGTAAGGAGTCATTCAAGTGTGACTAATTCTATTTTCTAAAAGTAAAAGGAAGATGTGCCAAATTATGCCTCCTGTATGACTATAGCCAAGACAGTCTTGTCTTTGTCACGGGCAAGCCCTCCAAATCTGCAATGGCCTTCACCTACTCTCACCAGTGGAGCACTATGTTCCAGGCCCTGTAGGTGCTTTCAAACCTTCATCATATATAAGACTATAATATATGCTAAAAGGAAGGTTCTAGAATTTTCTGAATTTCATTCATGAGGAAATTGAGAGAGATTAAATATTGTCTGAGGTCACTATATTACCAATAGATATTTTTTAGCTTCTTGCTCATTTTCTGCCTTTGTTCATTACCATTCAGTATCATCTCAGGTTCCATGATTAAAGGTACTGGTTCATACTGATATTATATTCATAATATCATGAAAGCAAAAATGTAATGAGATCATATTTATTTTTTCAGAGATCATAATCATTGTACCAACATGTTGCATGGAGGTTAGAGCATGTTTTAACATGAGTAAAAGTTAGATATTTAAAACCTCGAAAATTGGAATAGGAAGGATTTCCTGTACATGTGAATGTAAATCTTTCATATTTATGTTTACCGTTTTTTCTGTGGTGACAAAGCTAATGAAATTATGATATGGAGTGTTTATTACTTCACATCGTTTAAAGCCTGGCAAAAGTATCTGATTTGGCCTTGGTCAGGCACAGATTGTTAAGACAATTCAACTTGGGTGCCTTTTAAAAAAAGAACTCAAATCTAATGAATTTGTCTCTCATTTTTAAAAGTAGTTGCTTTACAATGTTGTGCTAATTTCTACTGTGCAGCAAAATGAATCAGCCATACATATACATACATTGCCTCCCTTTTGGACTTCCTTCCCAGTCAAGTCACCACAGTACATTAAATAGGGTTCCCTGTGCTACACCAATGTTCATTCACTTTCAGAACGAACAATAACAGGAGGACTTCCCTGGTGGTCCAGTGGTTAAGAATCCACCTGCCAATGCCCAGGACATGGGTTTGATCCCTGATTCAGGGGGATTCCATATGCCGCAGTGCAACTAAACCTGTGTGCCGCAGCTACTGAAGCCTGCGTGCCCTAGAGCCTGAGCTCTGCAATGAGAGAAGCCATAACAACAAGAAGCCTGAGCTCTGCAACTAGAGAGTAGCCCCTGCTTGCTGCAGCTAGAGAAAGCATGCTCGCAGCAAGGAAGACCCAGCACAGCCAAAAATAAACTAATTTCAAAAATGAACAAAAACAGTGTTTACGTCAACACTTAAAAAGAATACATTTCTGTCTCATATTTTAACCATTCCAAAAGCAGAGGTACAAGAAAAAAACTAAGGAGCATAAAAAGGGGGGAAAAATGTGGAGTAAAACAGGAGATGGGCTTCCCAGGTGGCAGTAGTGGTAAAGAATCCATCTACCCATGCAGGAGACTCAAGAGACGTGGGATCAATCCCTGGGTTGGGAAGATACCCTGGAGGAGAAAATGGCACCCCACTCCAGTATTCTTACCTGGAGAATCCCATGGACAGAGGGACCTGATGGGCTATAGTCCATGGGGTTGCAAAGAGTTGGGCATGACTGAGCAACTCACACACAAAGGGGGTGATAGAAGAGAAAAAGAGAGTTGAAATACAGAGAAATGAAGAAAGAGGCAGAGGGACAGAGGAATATTTATAAAAAGTAAAAGAACAGACGTTGAGAAATGCAGGGGAAGGCAGAAAGAAAAGGCAGAAGGTGAGAGAAATAGAAGCAGTTTATTTGATATAGAGGTCAAATATTTCTCGAATTTAATACTGTTTTATTGGACAGATTGCCAAAATAATAAAATTTTTTAAAATGTCCACTATTAGGTTTTTAAAAAACCTAGATATAAATCTGTAGGCTTTCCTGATCATTATCCTTATGAATATTCATGGCTGCATTTAAAGTGAAAAATCTAATCTTGCAGTGTAACATTTAATTAATGTTATTTCTTGTACAATTTTCTGCTTTTCTACAATGCTTAAATTATTTCATTGTATTAATATATAGTAAATAGCTCAATCATTCCCCTATTGTTGGATATTTAGGTTGCTTCAAGGTTTTTTGATATTCAAAATAAGCTGCTCTTTTTTCCCTTTCTTTTGAATTATTAGTTTAGGATAATTTCCCAGGGTTGGGATTCCTAGTTTGAGGACTATGAACATTTCTATGATTGTTGACCCAGTTAGCAATGCCATCAGCAACTTGAATGAGTCTATTCTTCCAAAGTCTGTAGAGTATTGAGTCTTATATTGTTATTTTGGGCAATTAAATTAAATATCAAATGGTGCCTCCTAGTTAGAACAATATACAATTCTTCTAGGGTGATATTCTTTGACCATTTGTCCCTTGAGGATCTGGTAATTGTCTTGTACAGCCTTAGTACCTCTGTCTACAGTTTTAGATGCTAGTCCTGTATCTATGATCTTCCCAGCATGCTCTGGTGCTCAGTAGTGTCCAACTCTTTGTGAGCTCGTGGACTGCAGCCCACCAGGCTCCTCTGTCCATGGGATTCTCCAGGCAAGAATGCTGGAGTGGGTTGCCACTTCCTTTACCAGGAGATCTTCCCAATCCTGGGATCTAACCCTAGTCTCTTATGTCTCCTGCATTGGCAGGTGTATTCTTTACCACTGAGTCACCTGGGAAGCCCCTCTTCCTAGCATTTCCACCATTTAATCCTAGTTTTGAAAATGGTTTTACATTGTTTTATTATGTTGTACTCTCCAACCAGTTTTTCCTTTACTATGTTTTCTATTACTTCAAGGGCTTCCCTGGTGGCTCAGCTGGTCAAGAATCCACCTGCAATGTGGGAGACCTGGGTATGATCCCTGGGTTGGGAAGATCCCCTGGAGAAGGAAATGGCTACCCACTCCAGTATTCCGGCCTGGAGAATTCCATGGACTGTATGGGTCGAAAAGTCCAAGGGGTTGAAAAGAGTCGGACATGACTGAGCGACTTCCACTTTCACTATTACTTCAAAACTTTGAAAATTCCTATGAAAGTGAAAGTTTCATCTGTCTCTTTGTGACCCCAAATTCTCCAGGCCAGAATACTGGAGGGGGTAGTGTTTCCCTTCTCCAGGGGATCTTCCCAACCCAGGTATCAAACCCAGGTCTCCCACACTGCAGGCTGTTTCTTTACCAGCTGAGCCACAAGGAAAGCCCAAGAATACTAGAGTGAGTAGCCTATCCCTTCTCCAGGGGATCTTCCTGACCCAGGAATTGAACCAAGGTCTCCTGCATTGCAGGGGGATTCTTTACCAACTGAGCTATCAGGAAAGTCATAAAAAAAAATAAGAAATATTCCTATAGTTAAGTTAAATACTCTAGTCTATTCCTATTTTTTAAAACTTTGTTTTAAAGAAAATTTTAAAAATTAAAGAAAATTTATTTAATTTTTTATTTCATGTGGCAAGAATCACTATATCTGGTAAGAGATAAAGCCTTCTGTTGATTCCTCTCCATACCCATGACCAGTTACCCTAGGTGAATTTACTTAATAATAGGTATTTCCCCATTGTTTTGTTATGCTTTATTCATCACATATTCTATTCTTACATTTATTAGAGCCTTTTTTGAGGTCTCACTTTTGTGTTTACTGATCAATATTTCTGATTTTCATCTGAATTCTGCCATTTCAACTAGTGTTAATTTATAACACATTCTAATATTTGATAATTCTTTTAGACTTTTGTTTCCCTAGGATGGTGATGCACAATTAATACTACAAATGAACGTGGTATCTTTTTTGGAATGAGAGAGAGCTTCATTTGAATAGTCTGCCTCTATAAATCAATTTGTGAAGTATTAGCTTTACACTATTGGTCTTACCAAAAGGACTATTAGCTCAGTCGGTAAAGAATCTGCCTGCAGTGCAGGAGATCTGGGTTCGATCCCTGGGTCTGGATGATACCCTGGCGAAGGAAATGGCAACCCACTCCAATATCCTTGCCTGGAAAATCTCATGGACAGAAGAGCCTGAGGGGCTGCAGTCCATGGGGTCACAAAGAGTTGGACACGACTAGGCGACTAACACTTACTGACTTATTGGTCTTACCATTCAGAAATGTAGCATGACTACATTTTTTCATACTTTCTTTATTTCTGCCATTAAGATTTCATATTATTTCTTTTTCTCACACTCTTGAATATATTGACTTATTTCCAAATACCTTAGTTTTGTTTTTTTTTTTTTTTTTGCTTTATTGGAAATGTATTACTTTTCTGACTTAGTGATAGGTATTTTGATGTGTTGAACTCTGTAGTTTTGTCTAATCGCTTGAAGTCAATTCTGTGGCTTTTCCAGGTATCTACTAATGTTATCTAAAAATTATCTATCTTTAATTTCTTCCTTTCCAATAATTCTAATTTATTTTCATACCTTATTACCCAAACAAGAATTTCCAGAAACACCAAACTTATACATGAATAAAAGCTCTCTTGTTTAGGTCCAGTTTCTAGGAAATGACTTTGTTTTTCTAACAGGCAGGAGACTAATTCTTTGTTTTTTAAATACACATCCTTTATTATATTAAAGAGGTAGCTCACTATTCCTATATTTGAAAGATGTTAACTATAAGAAGGAGTTAGATTTTACCTAATGCCTTTTTGGCATTTACTGAGATGATCACACATTTGTCAATAATATTGATATTTTTTACTAAAATCTTTACATTTCTCGGATAAACAATATGTGACCAAGGCTTAAAATTATTTTAGTACATTTCTATATTTTACTGGCATCATTTTGATAATGCCCACATCAGTGAGAGGCAGTATGGCATAGCAAGTGTCTGAATTCAAATCTAACTGGACCCCACAATTGCTTAATTCAGTACTGGGTTGTAATTAAAAGCATGGGCCCTATCAGCTGAGACAACTAACTTTAGATCCTGGTTCCGCCACCTAATAGCTTTGCTAGTTTCTTACTTTGGATAGCCTCACTTTCCTGTTCTTAACATGGGGACATGATAATATTTACCTTATAGAGATTGTTGTGAGGATCAAGTGAGCTAACTTGTGAAAAATGCTTAGCACAGTGCCTGGCATGGAGTATTTCCATATTAGATGGCTGCTATTATAAAGATCAGGCTTGCCTGGTAGCTCAGACGGTAAAGAATCTGCAATGCAGGAGGCCTGAGTTTGATCCCTGTGTTGGGAAGATCCCCTGGAGAAGAGAATGGCAACCCACTCCAGTATTCTTGCCTGGAGAATTCCATGGACAGAGGAGCCTGGCGGGCTATAGTCCATGGGGTTGCAAAGAGTCAGACATGACTGAGCGACTAACACTTTCCCTTTCATTTTAAAGATCATATTCCTAAGTGATAATAAGCCATGTTTTTCATATCACTTTATCTTTTGAATCTATTCTTACATTTGTGCATCATTTTTATCTGTATCATTCTTACTATATTTCCCTCTGAAGATAATTTTAAGAAATATACTGTACATTTCAAAACTCATGGATAATTTGTATAATGTATCAAAGGATACATTATATAACGTATTCAAAGGATCCTCCAAAGGCTTGGGGAAGAAATTGCCTTATAAATCCATTTGGCCTGGGTTTGTTTCAAAGAGAGTGATTCATTAATTTCTTGTTTTCTTCTCTGTTTATAAGAATATATTCAGGTAATTCTGAAAATTTTGTCAAAGTGAAAAAAAAACTGAATTTCAGAAATTTTCTTTCCAACCTGAGAACTGTTGATCTACTTATCTATCTTTGCAATGATTTCAGAATGCAGGCTGGTTAATGGATGGCTTTATCACGCCTTCTGTAAGAAATACGGTCTTCATCAATTTACAAAGGGGTTACCTTGGAAGCTGACATTTGATTGTCTAAACCTTTTTAACAACTAGACTCTGATGGGTTTTATTTTCCTGTTTATCTAATCAGAACTTTGTGTGAATCTCTCAATTCCCAACTACGAATGGAAAATGGAAAAGACTTCTCAGAAATGGATGAATAATTAGTGTCTGTAGCCCTTCAGTTGAGTTCAGTCGGCTCTTTGCGATCTCATAGATTGCAGCACGCCAAGATTCCCTATCCATCACCAACTCCCAGAGCCTGCTTAAATTCATGTCCATCGAGTTGGTGATGCCATTTTACTATCTCATCCTCTGGCGTCCCCATCTCCTCCTGCCTTCAATCTTTCCAAGCATCAGAGTCTTTTCCAATGAGTCAGTTACTCACATCAAGTGACCAAAGTATTGGAGCATCAGCTTCAGCATCAGTCCTTCAAATGAGTATTCAGGGTTGATTTCCTTTAGGATTGACTGGCTTGATCTCCTTGCAGTCTTAGGGACTCTCAAGTCTTCTCCAACACCACAGTTCAAAAGCATCAATTCTTCGGAGCTCAGCTTTCTTTATTGCCCAATTCTCACACCCATACATGACTACTGGAAAAACCACAGCTTTGACAAGACAGACCTTTGTCGGTAAAGTAATGTCTCTGCTTATGCTGTCTGCTGCTGCTGCTGCTAGGTCGCTTCAGTCGTGTCTGACTCTGTGTGACCCCATAGACGGCAGCCCACCAGGCTCCCCCGTCCCTGGGATTCTCCAGGCAAGAACACTTGGAGCGGGTTGTCATTTCCTTCTCCAGTGCATGAAAGTGAAAAGTGAAAGTGAAGTTGCTCAGTCATGTCCGACTCTCAGCGACCCCAGGGACTGCATCCTACCAGGCTCCTCTGTCCATGCTGTCTAGGTTGGTCATAACTTTTCTTCCAAGGAACAAGCGTCTTTTAATTTCATGGCTGCAGTCACCATCTGCAGTGATTTTGGAGCCCAAGAAAATAAAGTCTCTGTTTCCATTGTTTCACCATCTATTTGCCATGAAGTGATGGGACCGGATGCCACGATCTTTGTTTTTTGAATGTTGAGTTTTAAACCAGTTTTTTCACTCTCCTCTTACACCTTCATCAAGGGGCTCTTTAGTTCTTCTTTGCTTTCTGCCATAAGGGTGGTATCATCTGCATATCTGAGGTTACTGATATTTCTCCCAGCAATCTTGACTCTAGCTTGTGCTTCATCCAGCCCAGCGTTTCTCATGATGTACTCTGCATATAAGTTAAATAAGCAGGATGACAGTATACAGCATAGACATACTCCTTGTCCAATTTGGAACCAGTCTGTTGTCCCATGTCCAGTTCTAACTGTTGCATCTCGACGTGCATACAGATTTCTCAGGAGGCAGGTAAGGTGGTCTGGTAGTCCCATCTAAGAATTTTCCAGTTTGTTGTGATCCACACAGTCAAATGCTTTGGCATAGTCAATAAAGCAGAAGTAGATGTTTTTCTGGAATTCTCTTACTTTTTCTATGATCCAGTGGATGTTAGCAATTTGATCTCTGGTTCCTCTGCCTTTTCTAACTCCATCTTGAACGTCTGGTAGTTCTTGGTTCATGTACTGTTGAAGCCTAGCTTGCAGAATTTTGAGCATTACTTTGCTAGTGTGTGAGATGAGTGCAACTGTGTGGTAGTTTGAAGATTCTTTGGCATTGCCTTTCTTTGGGCTTGGAATGAAAACTGATTTTTTCCCGTCTTGTGGCCACTGTCAAGTTTTCCAAATTGGGTGGCATATTGAGGACAGCACTTTCAAAGCATCATATTTTAGGATTTGAAATAGCTCAGCTGGAATTCCATCACCTCCACTAGCTTTGCTCATAGTGATGCTTCCTAAGGCCCACTTGACTTCACATTCCAGGATGTCTGGCTCTAGGTGAGTGATTATACCATCATGATTATCTGGGTCATAAAGATCATTTTTGTATAGTTCTTCTGTGTATTCTTGCCACCTCTTCTTAATATCTTCCACTTCTGTTAGGTCCATACTGTTTCTGTCCTTTATTGAGCCCATCTTTGCCTGAAATGTTCCCTTGGTATCTCTAATTTTCTTGACGAGATCTCTATTCTTTCCCATTCTACTGTTTTCCTCTATTTCTTTGCATTGATCACTTAGGAAAAGGCTTTCTTATCGCTCCTTGCTATTCTTTGGAACTCTACATTCAGAGAGATATATCTCCTTTTCTCCTTTGCCTTTCGCTTCTCTTATTTTCACAGCTATTTGTAAGGCCTCCTCAGACAACCATTTTGCCTTTTTGCATTTCTCTTTCTTGGGGATGGTTTTGATCACTGCCTCCTGTCCATAGTTCTTCAGGCACTCTGTCTATCAGACAAACAGATTCAAGGGATTAGATCTGATAGACAGAGTACCTATAGCCCTTCAGCCACCCTTAAATAGCCAGAGACTTCTGTATGGAGTCACCGCAAACAGTGTCGTGGGCTGTAGGCTGTGGAGCTGTCGCTAGAATACAGCAGCAGCAAACAGTACTATTTGCTAATGATAATAGGTAATTATTACACAAGTTCAAAAGACGAAGGTGATGTTTCACATTTCTCTGCATAGCATGACCCTGCCTGCATGTCTAGCAGTATCAGCTGACCATCTTTTAAAATGAATAATGAGTTATGTGACTTAGGAAAGGAGTAAAAGCATAATTCTGATAGAATAAATTGAGAATTCAAAAATCCCTCGGAAGCATGGTGCACTGATATATGAGAGAGTTTAACTTTTCACCTATTCAGTATCTTTAAAAAAAAATACAGCAACATTTGTTCAGTGGTGGATTACAATAATCCTTTTGTTACTAAACCATTACATAACTTTTAGAATTCTTTCCTGTATCAGTCAAAGTTAATTAGATTTATTGGAAGAACATGCCACTTGAGAGGCTTCTACATCCTACCTCCAGTCTTAGCTTTTACATCTGTATGTGAGAATACGGAGAGTATGTTCCCTAAGTGTGTTTAAATGTTTGGTTACCCACCTCTATTTGACTGACGGGGGGAGAGTGAAGATCCATTAGGACTAGTGGTTCTGAGGCTAGCCCAAAATGCAAGGGGAAAAGAAGTGTTAAGTATTCAGAGACTATAATGTACATACATTAAGAACTCATCTAGTGGATCAGTGAGTATACAACTTAATTTTTCCTGGGTCGTGCCCTCCAATCATGCCTAAGGAAAAGAAAATAAAAGAAAAGGTTGTCTAGCTCTACCCACTCTACTAAATTAGAAAGTAATTCCAAGGTGAGTCTACCCCCTGAGAGTAAATGGACCCTTTTAAAATGCTGAGGGGAGGGGACAGCAATTTCCTACCGCTTTTGAAAACACTCCCTAATGAACCCGTAGCATGGAAATTTGCCTACCTTCATTTGTCACACCAGCCTGGATACAAGGAGGACAGTTTACCAGGCTCAAATTTGCTTATAAGGTTTTTCTTCCCTTCAGTGTGAAGAAGAGGGAATAATGAAGTCTCATTTGCAACTTTCACCAGTCAGAAATGTCCAGCAAGAGACAGTGTTGAAGCTGTGCTACCCAGAGAACCACCAAGCTGTCCTATTTGTGACCTGAAATTTATGATAAAACAATTATTTCAGCCATGCAGGAACAATAAAATCAAGCCAGCTTGTGTGGAATTAGGGAAAGCCAGTGTCCCATAGGAGATGTGGTTTGCAATGGTGGGCAGAGGTAAGGGAACTGGTGTTGACCCAAGTTACGTTTAGTATAAAGAGTCCTTTGTTGACTTGCTGTGATAACAGTTCCTCATTTGTTAGATCATTGGGTATAGAGTTATATAATTCAGCCTTGCCCTTCTCTCCAGCCTACTGCAGTAGCCAACACCTCCTACTTTTAGTCTCTGGACTGCAAAAGCCACTTCCTATACATCAGCCAAATTTGACTTTTAGAGTAGGGCAGGTCATTTGGTAAGTTGGAAGGGAGGTGCAGAAAGGTGGCTAGGAATTAAAGTCTCTTTTTTCCCCCTCTCCTTCCTTTCAAATAACTAGAAACTCCTGCCTTTTGTTTGACTCATGCTTAGGATTCTACTCAGTATTACAAACCTATCAGACACCGCCCCTGCACGTTGTCCTGATAACTTTCACAATGCTTGTCAAATGCCACAGAGGGTTTTTCTCAATTATTTAAAGGACAGTTTGTGCCAGTGTTCTTCCAACCATTATGATCCTGCTCCTATTATCTCACATTTAACAGAGATTGATTTCTTGCCTAATATTAGCTGGAGAATTCTATTTGGATCAGTCCGGTAGAATTTTTTAAAATGTAATTACCCTGAGAATTCACCCCACTCTTCGATTTAACTGCTGCTTGAATACCTCCTGTGACGTTTCTGCACTTTCTGCAGGGCACGTGGAACTCTGTTACTGGGGTGAAGCAGTTCATGGCAGGAGAGCAGCCCATGAATTGCTATGAGCTTGTCACGGAGCATCCTGCATATACGTGTGTTTCAGACTACAATTGTCCTCCTAAGATTAAATAAAAGCATGCATTGATTACCACTGGGCTCCAGTTAAGGAACAGCTGGTGTTCCTATCACACTTGCATTAAAAAGAAACTTGTAATTTAGCTATCCAGATGTACATTTTTTGAAAAAATCAAAATATATAATTGCATTTGCTTTGTCCACTTGTCATTCAAAAGTATCTGGAACTCTACCTTAGGGCTCCTCCTACCCTTCAAACTCCGTTAAAGAGGGGGGCTATTCGTACAGACCAACATTTCCCTTTCTGAGATCAGGGTTTTAAAGGGAAATAAAGAATTTATAGAAAAGAGAGGACTCAGGAAGGCAGCTGATGAGTGTTGGTGAGTATATAAATATATATGTATTTTGTCTTCAGTGGGCCGACGTATTTATTGACTAAGGTCATTTTTGGAATTACCTATTTCATCTTATATCCAGAGTGTCTAGAAGCGCCCAGCTTCGAACCGCACTGCATTTCTCATTGGCACTTCAGTTCCTGCAGCTCTACAAACTTTGCTGCCTCCCTCCCCCACCCCCACCTCCACCCCCACCCCCATCCCCTCTGGGGCAGTGTGCAAGTTCTGTTTGTTCTCGCTTTTGCAAAACCTGAGCGTTATGATTTGCTGCCCCAGCCCCTTCCCTTAATAATGAAATGGCAAAAAGCCCTTGAAGTGGGGGCTGGGCTGGCGGGCTGGGGGAAGAGGCGCCACACCCCCTGAGAATAAAGCCCGCGCTCCGCTCCACGAGACCCGTGAGCTAAAGAAAGATTCAAAG
This sequence comes from Bubalus bubalis, assembly GCF_019923935.1. Classification (NCBI taxonomy): domain Eukaryota; kingdom Metazoa; phylum Chordata; class Mammalia; order Artiodactyla; family Bovidae; genus Bubalus; species Bubalus bubalis. The sequence goes on along the minus strand of NC_059181.1, from coordinate 139,674,261 downwards.
AATATACACATCGCTACAGGAAAAGAGTGCCAGCACTCGGAGCGAGCGGGATCTCGAGCGCGACTTTTTGGCGCTCTCTGGGAGCGGCGAGGGAGGCGGAAGACCGAGAGTCCCGTGCTGGGCGCGAAGTGGGGGGCTGCACGCCGCTGGATTCCCGCCGGGTTCGGAGCTGGGAGCCGCGCGCGCCGGGCCAGGTGAGGTCGGCGGCGGCGGTGGGGCCGGTGCGGGGCGCGCCGCGCTACCTGGCCGGGCGGGGCGGCGCGCCGCTTCCCAGCCCGCCGGAGTTGGGCGGGAGTTGCCGCTGGGGCGCCGGGAGTCCCCTTGCCGGCGCCGTGCCCTCGGCGCGCCGCGCGTGTGCCGGGCGCGGGGCACCACGAGGGCCGCCGGGCTGGCGGGCGCTGCCGAGGACCGACCGGCCGGCCGGCCGGCGGAGGGCACGCCTTTGGCTGCGGCCGGGCGGGGTTTGGTCCCGGGTTGCCATGGCAGCCGCTCGTCGGGCCCGGAGCCCCGCGCCCGCCCGCCCGCCGCCGCCGGGGAGCGGGGAGCGCGAGGTGTGCTCCAAGTGGACTAAACCAAGCGCTCGGGAGGCGCGGGGAGGGCCGCCCCCGGGCCCCCACTGTCCCCCAGCCCGCCGGCGGGCCCCAGGAATGGGTCCCGGAGTAGTGGAGAAAAAGAAAATCTTCAGGTCTCTGGACTCGCAAGGAGGCTCGCCCGAGCCCGGGGGGTGGCGGGGAGGGGGGGAGGGGGTCGGAGGGATGTCGCCTCCGTCCCGGAGTCCCTGTGTGCGTCTCTCACTTGACATTTTCTACCCCACCGCGGCCGACTCGAAGCCGGGTTGCCCGTCCCAGCCCCGAAGTTCTGTAGGTGGGGCGGGCTTTAATTTGCTTATATCTAATGATTTCAGGAGCCTCGCTTTAAAATGGCGGCATTGGGTAGCCACCCGTGCTAGAGGCTCTCCCCGCATCGGGGCCACCTCGCGCAGCGCGGCTTTTGCTTCTGTCGCCAACAGATGGCATGTGCCACTGCCCCCGCTACCGCCGCCGCTGAGAGCGGGACCCCTTAGCCCCTGGGTTCGCGCTAGCAGCAGAAGGTAAGGCCGGCGAGGAGTTGGGGTTGCCGAGCGTGGCTGCCTTTCTAGGGCGCCGGTGAAATCGAATGCTTTTTAAACTTTTATTTTTCAAAAAGGCAAGTAGAAGGAAAAGTAGTCCTACAACTTTGTTAACGTTAGGGGCTTTAATCTTTCTTCTTTTTCTGCTTCCTTCTTTCTCCTTCCTTTATATATCTGTATGGCATATATAATGCCTATTTTGTCATTGAAAGGAACTTCTTGTATGGCATACCATCCGCATTTTAGCCGCTCACGTCCCCGGGGCGGTGCGGTAACGTGGGCAGTGCCCCGGCTCTCCTGTTGCGCGGTCCGGTCTCTCTTCCCGCTGCAGAACAACACATTTAGGCAGCTTGCTTTTACTATCGGCATCCGAAAGGGACTGAAGGTACATTTCAGGAGACTCTTGAAAAGAGAACTTTCATTTTTAGCGTTCACACGATAAGCTTTTATGGTCAGAAAATGAAATTAAATCAAGACCAGCAACCCAAGTTAACATTCGGGTGATTCAGTTGTGTAGTTTTATCGTTAGTAGACCTACTGTGTGTTTTTCTGTCTGCTGACCCTTAGTTGGTGGAGCTTAATACAACAGTGAGGGTGAATTTATTGTTGCTGTAATTAAGATAGCATGTTTTCCAAAAGTTCTTTTCAGGTGTTCCTAAATTGCTGGTGTTTTTGAATTGGGTATGAATCCTCACAGCATAATGCCACAGGTTAATTGATGAGAAAACACCAATTAAAACAAAACTTTCAAGATTTAATTTTGAAATAATTGCTAATTTTTCACTATGTTGACCCCTTGATTTAATAAGTCTTTGGGCAGTTACTGGTATAATGGTTGGAAAGTGGACTGTTGAACTAGCTGTACTAATGACCACACGTTAGTGTTTAATGCAGTTCACCTGAGGTTTTTCCCCTCCGATGAAAGGCATATTGACCATGGAGCTTACCAGTGCCCTCGAATTTTTCTGGTTATAATCACATTTTTCCATTTTGCCTATGAGAAATCTAGTCCTTAATGTTTAAATACTGTTAAAAGTTGTTTTTGAAATGTTTCTCAATATGTAGTACTTCAGGGAAATGCTTTCATATTTATTGAAACTTCCCTGAACATAGATAGCCTAAAAGGGCTTCTACCCATAACCCAGGTGATATTCTTCTACCTCTGTCCACTTTTGACTTCTCCCAAAGCAATAGGAGCAACTTGGCTGGCAGATTCTCCTGTTATTAAAATAAGCAAGCTCCCCGAGGAGTGGTGGGGGTGAAGAGATTGTTTTGCACCTGTGCGAAATGCTGCAGTTTTCTTGTCTAGGTGCTGTGGTGTGCCTAGAAAGAACGTCACTGTTTGCAGTGGAATTTACTGTATAATCCATTTTTCAGATTATTGGTGGCAGAAGTGTTCAGGGAAGTTCATTACTTCACATCCAAAAGGAGAGTTCCTCTTGCAGGTAGAGAAATAGATACCTGCATTTGTGCAAGAGAGCAGCGATGACACAAAGGACCTTCTCTAGCTTTTAGTGATTACATCCTTAGACTCCAGCTCATGAAGCTGTGCTTCCTCACATCCTGCCTTGTTGCTGAATGACTTTGGGCAGATGTATCCTTAAAAGAGTGGGGGTGGCATGGGTGGGGGGCTAAACCTTGGGGACAGAATAGACAAGCTGAACTAGTGTCAGACATTACGAAGACATTTTGTCAGTTACACATTCAGTGGCTTTCTAGACTGATGAGATTGGAGACCTTGTATGAAAATATAAGCAAAGGAGTTTGTCAGAAAAAAAAATATTTTGAGAGAGAATTGATATGGTGCTGGGCTAGAGGTGGTGACTGCATGTTTCACTCTGTTTCTTACCTCTTAGGTACTTCATTTCTCCAATTTCCTTTGCTGCCTTAATGATTCCCCTCAACTGTTCAGCCCACACGTTTCACAACAGGTGCCTTTTATGGGGGATAACACCTATGATTCTGAGCTGGTATCCGAATTCTCTTTGGTAATCTCCTGCACCTACCTAAGCAATGCTTGGCACAAATTAGGTGCTTAATACATGTTGAGTTAAAAAGAAAAATGAGTAGTTGGTAAACTCACAGAGGAGCAGATTTTGTGCTCAGCTTTTAATTTAAACAGAAGATAGTTTGCTTTTTGTGCCCTGGCTAGAACCTCAACATTTGAAGTCATTTAGAACATTCTTTCCCTTCATTTCCTGCATTGTATTTGCCTCAAATGGGTTCCCTCGCTTCTCACTGCACTGCTAGGCTCCTGTGTAATTCATCTTTCTGACCGGTAGGTGTACTATTATCTGCCCAGCTCTGCCATATGAAAAAGTAATCACAGCAGCCTGGGGAAAGAAAGGTCTTGCCTTTGGAGGCTGTACAGTACTGCACGTGCTTGGAACAGTGGCCGTGTCTGGGCTGCTGTGCAGATGCTTACTGTGTAGCTGGAAGTACAGTTTTGTCTTTCCCCAGATGTCTTTATATGCGAGAGGGAAGGGAAGGGAAGAAAGAGTAAAAACTCCTAATGTGATGAAGATTTTCCTTCCGAAAACTGCACATTTGTCCTGCTTATTAATAGCACAGTGCTTTCAGGAAGGTGGCAGAGTTGTTCTGTTTTTAAATAAATCAAACTGTCTGATAGGATTACAAACAGAGATTGGGGCCTAGCAGACAAGAATAAGTTACAGTCCATGTTTGACAAGTAATTTGATCCCGTAATTAAAGTTAGATAATGATCACTGCCATGTTACAGCTATCAAGTGTCTGAAAGAGCATGCAGGCTACATACACCTTGACTTTGTCAAGGTGCTCCATATGGTTGAGTTTTCTTATAACAGTGTAGTAGGGTCAACAGATGGATTTTTCTCCCTTTATAAATGTATGTGATGTCAGGAGAGTAGAATTCAGAAGTTTTGTTTCTTTTGGGGGTTTTTCTGTCCCTCGCTCCATGTGACAGAGCTCTCAATTCAAAAATAAAAGGAAACCTGTGCCTCAGATGAAATGACGTGGGCCCTTTCCCTCTAAGAGAATAAACTGGGAGCAAGTACCTTTAATTGCTGACCAACCCAAAACAAACACAAATTATGACCCAAAAGAAAGCAAATAGAGCCATATTAATGTAGGCTTTTAGATCTTATGGAATCTGGTTCTGAAGCATCCTGCTGTTCCTGAATGGTTATATATTGCTTCAAGACAGCCAGATGACAGGTTGGAAAGACAACTTTGAGAATTAGGATAAATAAGGTATCAATTACATTATCAGGTGTTAATGTTATCCGTTTGACCTAAAAGGAGTCAGAAAAGTTTTTTTCCCCAGATCCTTCTAATAAATACACAATATAAAACCATAATTTACTTCTCCTTGGTTTTAAGTTGAGCGACTGTGTTTTTAAAAGAGTGATGGGGAAATAATGCAACTGGAAAGAAGGACCTTATTTTTATTTGAGAAATAAAGGTACTCCCAGGTTGTCTGGGCACATGGAAGCACACGCATGTGCACAATGTACAAAATAGTCTTCATCTTAGGACAGTTTATACAACCGTGCATTGATTTATTCCCAGATGATTATAGAAAAATACCTATTTTTACAGCACTCCTCCAATTCTAAGAATGAAAGAAAAAAACTTCACAATAAACTATAGTAAATGTTTATATTACACTATGTCTCTCCAAGGCTCTGTATATTGAACTCCAGTAAGTTAATTAAAATATGTTGATTAGAACTCAAGAGGAAGCAGAAATGAGAAAGCTTGATTTAAGTATGTGTGTGTGTAGCGGTGTATACATGTAAGTGAATATACATGTGAATGTATATAACATGTACAGTGTATATAACATGTATGTTATATATTCACATACATGTCACACACACATACATATATATATTTTTTTCTCCTTCTATATGTATATGATCCTTTTCAAGGAACTCAAGCATAGTAACCCCAGAACTCTTCATGATAGCCATGAGATCAAAGTGTTAAGGGAAAAAAGGGAGACTGATTAATAGAGATTTAGAAATCAATTAGGCATGCTATTTAAAATATTATGTCTACTCTTAGGGCCTTTTTTAAATCAGCATTACATTGGCTCATGAGTAGAAGGAGTGATTTGTTTTTAACATTAGACAGAGGTCAGTTTTATGACGACACAGTGGATGAACTTGAAGGGCCCAGAAGGAAAGGGCCTCCAATTGAGAAAGGCAGTCTGGGCAGAATTGCAGGAGATTGGCACTAGACTTCTGACAGGCTGTGTGATCTCCTTAAGGCCGTAGGAGCATCCTAGAGACCGACATTTTGCTTGGTCTTATTTTCCAATGTGGATTACTCAAATTAACTTAAAATTGTCCCCACCAGTTTTTTTGAATCTCGAGCTCCTTGGGATCGCCTGCAACTGGTGTGGAAATTTGAGACTACTTTCTTAAGGCTTATTCAGGTTTCCTTGAATGTATGCTGCTGCTGCTGCTAAGTCGCTTCAGTCATATCCGACCGTGTGTGACCCCATAGACGGCAGCCCACCAGGCTCCCCCGTCCCTGGGATTCTCCAGGCAAGAACACTGGAGTGGGTTGCCATTTCCTCCTCCAGTGCATGAAAGTGAAAAGTGAAAGTGAAGTATGAGTAACTCCTTATTAGGCAAGTTCCTGGGTCTCCTTTATATCCCCAGTGCCTGGTACATAGTAGCTGGTACTAGTGTTAGTCACTCAGTTGTGTCCAGCTCTTTGCAACCCCACAGACTGTAGCTCCCCAGGCTCCTCCATCCATGGGATTCTCCAGGCAAGGATACTGGAGTGGGTTGCCATTCTCTTCTCTAGGAGATCTTCCCAACCTAGGGATCAAACCCTGGTCTCCTGAGTTGCAGGCAGATTCTTTACCATTTGAGCTACAGGGAGGGCTCTCAGTAAAACTTGGTTAAGTAAATGGGAGAATATTCTTTCTAACTTGTTGTTTTATTTTATGAACAGCCTTTCTGTGATTTCAGGTAGCGTTATCTATTTTTTATTGACAAAAAATTATCAACAACAACAAACGGGATATCGTGCTTGACGCCATGGTAGCAGCTCTGCCACAAGTCCAGGGAAAAGCAGGCAATGGCAGCCTTTGGGCTGAGGCCTCAAGGAGTAGCCTGAAAGCCAGCTGCTCTTTTCCCGTCACCTGTATTTGCATTTAGTGTATCCCTAGCACATCCCAGAGAAATCAGTCCGCAGCCAGAAGTTGTGTAGAAACAGTCTTTCAAACCATTTTACCAGGTTAAAAAAAAAAAAAAAAGGAACAAAATCAGAAATACCGTGACTCAGATGCCTCGTGTCATGTATAGTTTAGAAAGTGATGAAGTCAGACAAAACCCCAAAAGGACACTGAGAGCTGTCTCATTTTCACTCAAAACACTGATTGCCCATTTAGAGGGTGAATTTGCATAGGTTTTTATTTACCAAGATACAGGTGTGAATAGCGCCTCTTTTTACTGTATCCAGAAAGCAAAGTCCACCCAGTGGAAGAGACGAGCTGCCATTTCAGATCCACCACAATCATCTTTTGTGCCCAGAGGACCATGAGGCTTTAGGTACAGCTTTTGCAGTCTCTCCTTATATAGCAGCATGAAGAAACCAGACAAGGGGCTGTGTTTTTATTTGGCAGGGGGCAGTTGGCCTGTTAGCAGAAACCAAGAGAGTGGAAGAACCAGAGAGCTTGCATTTCAACTTTTGTTTTTAGTCTTCAGCCTTCACACTGGAAAACAAAGCAGAAGAAAAGTACCATGTATAATATTAATTTGGATATATGTCCCAGAGTATAATTTCTCACTTTTTTTTGCTTTACAAACTGAGAAAATGAGATTTTCACATAATGTTAGGGTGGTTGCTTTATTATGATTGGATCCATGTACTCTGTAGTGGTTTTTCCAAGTTCTATTTAAAATATATAGAAACACACTCAACTAGATGTGTGACACGCTGGCAGAGATCACATTCCTTCTCAGCACCCTACTGTCCACCGAAATGCAGGCACTCCATAAATGGCCCAAATTTTTGTTAAAGAACAAACACATTGATGTGTCCCCCCATCCTTGCTATCTGTTATCAGTGAGGCTCCCAGAGAAGAGGAGTGGATCTTTTCAGAGGTGATTTTGAGCAAAATTTAAACTCTCAAGTTGTTGATGTCAGCATTTTTCCTAAGTGATTGGATAGCATGAAGAAAAGCTTAGCTCACCTAGAAGTATGAGGTGAAAAATATACAGATTATAGGGTCACTTTTTATGTCTAAGAGCTTCAAAATGTAGAAAACCATGGGGGTGGAGGAGGTGCTGGGTAGTCTGATCTGTTTTATAAATGCCTGTAGCACGGCCACAGCCACGGGAAGGGACTGTCTATAAGTGTTCTGCCGGCTTTCTGAAGCCAGGGTCTGGGCTGGGATCACACTCACAGTCTCCCCAAGGGAAGGCCTTTTTTTGGAGAAAGAGTTTGGCAGAACTTTGGCCAACTAGCTGCCCTGCTACCGTTTAGTAATCCTCTTTCTTTGATAAACCTGGTTTTGCTGGGGGATTCATTTGGAGATCCTGAGAGCTTCAGTGTAGCAATAACATGAGAGCAAAACGCTTGTACTTTCCAGTTGAAACTTCCCCTCCAAAGATCTTTGGTGATTGAGAAGTTGAGAGGCTACAGAAATGTGACATAGGGCTTGGCATTTCACAGTTCTGGAAAAAAGACAGGAATCCCTCCATATGGTGTGAAGTGTGTGTTGACAATAGTGAAGGATCTAAAATGTGATTCCCTTAGAGACCTCTCATACCTTCACATACTTTGAGGTTACACAGGTCATATTGTGGGCTGGTGAGAGACAGAGGGAGAGAGAAACCAAATTGAAGACGCTAGTTCCTCTTCTCTGGGGTATTATAGTCTGCAGTTCTCTCTTCACTCATCAGGTGCATGCAAATTGTTCTGAAAACTGACCTGAAATTAACAGGAAACATCTAGGTTATCTAATGTCTGATCCTAAACACTTTTACTTTTTACTTTTTATCATGTGGTCTGTTATTCCTGTATTCATTAAAATGTAGAAGTTCAAGTGACTGGTTGTGTGACCAGTCCTAAGGAAATTTTTTGGTAAAAGTTACATTTTTCACTTTCAAGTCTAGATCATCTAACAGCTCCCTTCGTTGCCTTCCATCTTATCCCCAAAGAAATTTCCATAATATTTTTAGCCATCTATGAAAACAGAGGCACTGAGAAATAGTGACAAGCAATGACAGGAAATGCCGTTTGCCCTGGTCTCCTTCATAACTTAGTGAGGCCACAGCTGCCTATTTGCTTTTCGCTTCCTGTTTGGGGGCTATTTGGGTCAAAAGTAGCAGTGTTTTCCGTATAGAGATGATTTTTTTTTTTGGCTTTATTATGTAGGGCCACGGTAAATCTGTCACTGGACTGCATATTTTGTATATTTTATGAACTGTATCATGTGGTTTGAGTTTAATTTGGAAGGCAGTGCTTTTACAATAAAGATCTGCTCACCACCCCCCCACCACATGCAGCTTTAGGGTCTGGGGTTGCAGGGGCATTCGAAAGTTTATAGCTCTATTTACACAATAGTGATTGCTGAGAAGGGCATTTCCTGCCAGTTAATGACTGGTCGGAAAGGCCAAGGGTCCAAATCCAGGGAGAGAGGACCATTCATTAGATGCCACGAAGGGACCAGGACGCTTTTATCATGAAGTGGTGGGGGGAGAAAGTGAAAACACGGTCTGCCTTTTGAAGAGCCCAAAGCAGTGCAAGCAGAGCCAGATATGGAGGTGCTGCTTTGTGGTGTGAAAAATGGACCTTTTTTTCATGACCAGGACCAACTGACTTTCCCAAGAGGGTACCCAATCAAGACGTGGATGAGGAGGGCATTTCCTGCAGGTTGATGACCCATGGAGAGTAGACAGAGAAAGATGAGGGCCCTGAGCTGGCCCAGGATTAGCTGCCTAAATGGTCAACTCACAGGTGTTACAGTGCCCTTAAAAACCTTTAAGATCACAGGATTGAATTTCCTAACTGGTTGGATAACCAATTCATTGTGAAGTGGACAAGCATTTAGGGATGGAAAGAATGATCTCTTTTCAAGGTCAGTTAAGCAGGACACCAATATTCTGTTTCAATTTCCTAATATAAAGAAGGTAAATAATATGTATGAAGAATGCTTCACCTCTTGTGAAAGGAAGTATCTTTGAGGGCTGTAATAGTGACCATTTAACCTAAGACATTCTCAGGAAACAGTTTCGTCCGAAGTATAATTCTTGCCTGCTATAAAGCAGCTGAGGTGTGAAGCATTTGGCATTGATTTAGAGCAAAAGCAGAATAGGCCCAAGATTAGGTTCACATCCAGGAATCCCTGACTTCCTGGCCTGTCCTTCACTCCCTTAGCTTCTTAAGCCTTCATTTTGCAAAAATGTTAAATGTTTATAAAGGATAAACATCTGCTCTAAGTTGTTTAATAGATACCTCCATGTAAGGGGGTTCTGGGACACCCCCACTTCAGAACTTGGCTTAGCCTTTTACCTTGAAATTTTCTTTCATATCTTCCAAATTTGGTAGGGGAATGGCAGGGTGGACCCGGCCTCTGAAAAGCAGGCAATCGTAATAGGCCAGGCACCTGGATTTCTTCATGGGATTGAGTCATCTGTCACAGGCAGAGCACACCAAATATTAAGTTTCATTTTTGGGTCTGGAAAATGTCATTATATGCTTTTTAAATATTCAGTAATCCAAAGATTGCTGGTCATCACCAGCTCCAAAATGAAAAGAGTTTTCTGAAGTTTAAAACACTCTACAAATTAACTGTATACCAGTTACTGTTGTTATTATTAGATGATACCTCGAACACATTTATAAACAAAAAAGTGACTTGGATGAACTAAACAAAAAATTACAACATGATTTTATTGTTGAGAATTCTTGCATTTGAATGTTAAGATACACTCAAGTTTTTCAAGCTCAGATTTAATATAATATTCTGATTTACAAAATGTTTTGGATTAAGAACAAACAAGGTTCTTCTGAGTAGATGTCCCATTGACCTGAATATTAACATGCATTTATAATTAGCAACACGGCTGCATTTAAATAATGATCCAGAAACCTTAGGGGTATCTTGTTCTAAGAGGTTAAATACCCCTTCCATCTTCTTGACATCATGTTTTGTTTAGCAAACCCTTTCTTTGTGGGTTATCCCCAAATATATTTCATGCTGGTTCGGATTCAGTTACTGTAGTCTGTACTAGTGGCCTCATAATTAATGAAGATTTACCCAACTATTAGCAGAGCTAATACCATTACCGTGTGTCATGTGGTAAGTCTATTTTTTTCTATCAGTGCAGTCTTCAAGTGGTGGGCAGCAAGTCATGTGCATAATGAAATCCACTTAGGAAGTTATGACTAGCATTTCTTTTAAACAAAATTGAATAGAATATATAGCAAGAAAACATCAAAATATATCAGGTAATACATTTAAATATTTTTGATGAGACTGTTATTTCAGATCTATACATATATATATACTTAAGATGTTAAACTGTGAAAAAAAAAAGATGTTAAACTGTGTTTCTTATTATTTGTTGCTGTTGTTCAAAAGTTTAAAAGTCAATGTTTTAGTAGATGTTATTTCAAACCAGGTCAAAAATGATTTTTCCTCTTTTTTTTGAAGGGAAGGTAGTCAAGAGATACAGGGGACTTGGTTGCTGACATATTGAATGATGTTGTTTAAGTACCCTGACAGTTGTGTGTCTGTTTTTCAAACTAAGAAGTGAGACATATTGCTGTAGGAATGCTTTAAGATTTAACATCTATGATATTGTTGTAGTTCTGAGGGTATGCACTTTATGTAAGTATTATGTCTTTACCAAGTGATGTTGGTAGACCATGAGACACAGGAAACAATGGTACCTATGAACAGAAGTCAAAAGAGGACATCTTAGAAAAACAACAACAATAACTAAAAATCTTGAGATGGCTGGATGTGAGGTGCTTCTAGCAGCAAAAGAATGGTCAAAAAATTTATGTGTAGAAAAAAAGCTCACATTATTATAGGATGAATTTAATGTAAGTGTAAAAAATTTAAAAATTGGTTTTTGCAAATCTAAAATGGTCATATCAAGAAAGAAGAAAACTGATTTTTAAATAAGTTGTAAATGTACACATTTACCATATGTTGGAAGAAAAACCTGTGAGTGGCTTTTTTTTTTTCTGCAGTGAACAAAGGCACACATTAAAATGAATTGTAAAATTGTGGATGGGAGGTGTAAGATGAAAGTTAAATATACCTAGGATGTTGATGAGAAAGTGAAAGTCACTCATTCGCGTCCAACTCTATACCAACTGAGTTATCAGGAAAGTCCTGTTGATGGGAATGATTACACAAATAAAGACGACAATAGTCATATAGCCTTTCTAATTACTTTTTGGGGGCTTCTCTTGTGTCTCAGCTGGTAAAAGAATCCACCTGCTATGTGGGAGACCTGGGTTCCATCCCTGGGTTGGATGATCCCCTGGAGCAGGGAAAGGCTACCCACTCCAGTATTCTGGCCTGGAGAATTCCATGGACTGTATAGTCCATGGGGTCGCAAAGAGTCGGACACGACTGAGCGACTTTCACTTTTGCTTTTCACTGATAAGAATTAAGCCCAGCACTAGGAAAGAAAGGATTTACTCACATAAGGTACTGAGTATAATCCATTAAGAGGTTGGAAACAGCTTTAGAAATCTGGACAATTTGTGCGTATTCCTTTGAATTAAATCATTGTTAGGGAGAGTACAACATAGCCATCCAGGGTACTGTTGTGTGTCCAGAAGGATCATAAGGATCCATCCCCATCCCCAGTTCTCTCCCAGTGCCATGAAGCCTCTTTTATGACTGGACATGTTGACTTCATTCCCAAAGGGCTTTTACTGTGGACATCTTTCAGAGCCTTTAAGCACTGCTGTTTTCTCCACACTAAGAATATGAAATGAAATGAGGCTTTTCATCACAGACATTTAAATGTTAAACTTAAGTTACTGCTCTGGAAATAAAATACAATCTCAGTTCTAATGAGTTGATAACTAAACTCTGTCACTGTAAATGAGTTTCATCTCCCTCTTCAGACATACCATATTTAAAACTTAAGAATAGAGAAAGGCTTACACATCTAATGGTTGTGTAATTAGCAATCAATTTATTAAATGGGATGTAAAACAAATTAAGCACTGTAATAAAGTGTTATACCATCACTGACAGAAATGTTCCATGAATTACTCTATTCATGATGATAAAAACTAAAAAATGATGGCTGAATCTGCATATATTTCCCTATCTTTGGAGTGACAGGTTCTAACTATTTCTTGTTCTGTTCATTAAAGCTGTTTAGAGAGCACTAATATGTATGTTTTTAGGCCACAGGATAACTTTGCCTATAGCATCTGTTTCATCATAAACATTTTAGTAGCTAGAGTAGTTAAAATAAGATGTGGGCCATTTAAGTGTGAGTTATTCAGGATTTTCAGCTGCAACAAGGATGTGATGGTTTTGTGTGTTTGGGGCAAACAAAATTTGCCATGGATTTGAGATGTCAGCTACTTTTAAATTTTTTAATACAATTTTAAAGGTTCTATTCCATTTATAGTTACTATAAAATATTGTCTATATTCTTTATGTTGTACAGTACATCCTTGAGTCTTATACCTGATATTTTGTGCCTTCCACTCCCTCACCCCTCTGTTGCTCCTCCCCTCACTGGTAACGACTAGTTTGTATCTGTGAGTCTGCCTCTTTTTTGTTATATTCACTAGTTTATTTTCCACACATAAGTGATATTATACAATACTTATTTTTCTCTGTCTGATTTGTTTCACTTAGCATATGTCCAGCATAATGCCCTCCAAGTCCATTCATGTTGTTGCAAATGGCAAAACTTCATTCTTTGTTCATTGCTGAGTAGTATTTCAGTATATGTATTTATTTTTATTTTAAAATTTTATTACAGTGTAGTTGATTTGCAGTATGTTTTCTGTGTACAGCAAAGTGATATATGATCTATACCTGATATCTCTCTATATATACCTACTATATATATGATCTATTCTATATATAGTAGTGTGTACATATTAATCCCAAAGTCCTAATCTATCCCTCACTCCCACCTTTGGTAACCAGTAGTTTGTTTTTGAAGTCTGTGAGTCTGTTTGTGTTTTGTAAATAAGTACATTTGTATAATTTTTTTTAGATTCCACATTTAAGTGATACTGTATGATATTTGTCTTTCTATGTCTGACTTAGTGTGAAAATCTCTAGGGCCATCCCTGTTGCTGCAAATGGCATTATTTCATTATTTTTTATGGCTAAGTAGTATTCCATTGTGTATATATGTGTGTGTGTGTGTGTAGCACATCCTCTTTATCTTTTCATATGCTGATGGACACTTAGCTGCCTCTTTCACTTTAGCCCTGTGGGGTTTTTTGTAAATACTTGGCAAATTAATAGGAATAAAAAGAAGCTGTGGAAGAAGGTGTGCTACATCTGCCTAAACCCCAACCTGTCATTCATTTCACACATCATCCTAGCTTTTCTCAGTCTGAGAAATATAATGATCTCTTGTGTAACACATCTGTCAAATTTCATTGAAAACCTCAAGGTATACACGGAACATAAGACCCTCAGTTGGTGAGTTTGTTTATTGTGAATGACTATTTCCCTTAGAAGGCAGTGAGACTGTGAGGGCATACTGTCTTCTAGAATGAAGAAGGAAGATTGAAAGAAAGAAAGAGATGCTATATTTACTAGTCTTTTGCTTTTGTAATTCCCTATAACTTATTCCTCATTTTTGTGGGACCCTATCCTAAAGGAGATCAGTCCTGGGTGTTCATTGGAAGGACTGATGCTGAAGCTGAAACTCCAGTACTTTGGCCACCTCACACGAAGAGTTGACTCATTGGAAAAGACTCTGATGCTGGGAGGGATTGGGGGCAGGAGGAGAAGGGGACAACAGAGGATGAGATGGCTGGATGGCATCACTGACTCGATGGACGTGAGTCTGAATGAACTCCCGGAGTTGGTGATGGACAGGGAGGCCTGGCGTGCTGCGATTCATGGGGTCGCAAAGAGTCGGACACGACTGAGCGACTGAACTGAACTGAACGGCCAAGAAAAATTAAGATGTTGGTATTCCTATTGGTGGAATTTTTCCTAAGTGAGGAAAGCTTCTTGGTTCTAAGAATTGCCACCATTTTATTTCAGGAAGCCTGCAACAATTGGACATAGGAAAAACAAAAGCTCGGTCCTCTCGGTTTCAGGAGAAGCGCTCTGGTTCCTGTTGTTCCTCATGTCGGGTAATAATTCAGACAAAACAAAGCAAACGCCTCTTGAAATGAGAGGTTGACTGGTTGGTTTGTTCTTAAGTGAAAATAAGCTGGTTTCCTTGAATCCCTGTAGAGGGAGTGTTGTGGAGGACACATCCAGACTTCGGAGTCATTAAACTTGTAGCTTCCTAGAGCAGAACAGAACTGAGGCAATAAGAAGTTGGAAAGTAAAATCAACACCCATTGCTTTTGTGTCATGAAGGGTCCCTTTCTGATTTGCTAGGTATAAAACTTAAGCATGTGAGATGTCAGAGGCTTGCACCTTCCCTTGACACCTTCTTATGCTGGCAGAGGCCCGGAGTTCTTGGGTGGCAGTGCTTACTACCACCTTCGCCTCTAGTAATGTATTATACTTTTTAAATCTTAATATCTGTAGGCAGGAGTTTATATATAGGAATAAAATTTGAACCCCCATTTTCACAGCCAATAAAAAGGTCCTATAATAGGTGTTTATTTAGAGTCAACTGACATTTATCGAATAGTTACTGGAGCCAGATGCTCTGTGCCCTGCTGCTGCTGCTGCTAAGTCACTTCAGTCGTGTCCGACTCTCTGCACCCCCATAGACGGCAGCCCACCAGGCTCCCTCGTCCCTGGGATTCTCCAGGCAAGAACACTGGAGTGGGTTGCCATTTCCTTCTCCAGTGCATGCAAGTGAAAAGTGAAAGGGAAGTCGCCCGTCGTGTCTGACTCTTCGCGACCCCATGGACTGCAGCCTACCAGGCTCCTCCATCCATGGGATTTTCCAGGCAAGAGTACTGGAGTGGGGTGCCATTGCCTGTGCCCTGCTAGGTGCTTTCATTGTTGTTATGACATTTCCTCTAGCTACGAAATGCAGTTGGTTCTAGCTAGGCAAGTACGCTCTTTCACACCAGTAGATATTGGGCTAAAGATTGTCCCTTCAGCTCTTTGCTCACTTTTTAATACAACCCCACACCACCCTCACAAACACAAACTAATTTCTTCATTGTCCAGTCACATTCTCTTCATTATTTGGGGACCATCTCATGACCTATGGCCTCCCTCTTCCATCAGTGAAGAAATTTATTTCCTTTTCAGTCAAGCCAACATTAATCTCTCAATCATCTTGATAGAACGAATGACTGGTGGATGGTGCTACAGTTGTTGTTGTTGAGTTGCTAAGTTGCGTCGTCTCTTGATGACTCCATGGACTATAGCACACCAGGCTCCCCTGCCCTTCACTAGCTCCCAGAGTTTGCTCAAACTCATGTCCATTGAGTCAGTGATGCTATTTAACCATCTCATCCTCTGCTGCCCCCTTCTCCTTTGCCTTCAGTCTTTCCCAGCATCAGGGTCTTTTCCAGTGAGTCAGCTCTTCACATCAGCTGGCCAAAGTATTAGAGCTTCAGCATCAGTCCTTCTAATGACCATTCAGGGTTGATATCCTTTAGGACTGACTGGTTTGATCTCCTTGCTATCCAAGGGACTTTCAAGAGTCTTCTCCAGCACCACAATTCAAAAGCATCAGTTCTTTGGCACTCAGCCTTCTTTATGGTTCAATTCTCTTAGCCATACATGACTACTGGAAAAACCATAGCTTTGACTAGATGGACCTTTGTTGGCAAAGTGATGTCTCTGCTTTTTAATACACTGTCTAGGTTTGTCATAGTTTTCCTTCCAAGGAGCAAATGTCTCTTAATTTTATGCATGCAGTCATCGTCCACAGTGATTTCAGAGCCCAAGAAAATAAAATCTGTCTCTTTCCACTTTTTACCCTTCTGTTTGACATGAAGTGAATGAGACTGGATGCCATGATCTTAGTTTTTTTAATATTGAGTTTCAGGTTCTACAGTAGGGTGGGAAATAACAGAGGATGAAGCATAAGGAGTCAGGAGTGTGAAATAATGTTGAGTGAAAGTGCTGCTGAAACAGGTACATAGAAAAGCCTAGAACAAAGTTGTATTAAACTTTTTTAAAATGCAGAGACAATAGCAGAGTAAAGCCTTGGAGTCAGTCTCTTACCCCTAGGAGTGGTCCAGCACAGCCCAAAGAGAGCATCAGAGGAGGAATCGCTTTGTGCCACAGAAGCAAAGTAGAAAGTTTTTAGAAGGAGAGTGGGATATCAACCAATATCAAAGGTATTATATAAGTTGAGTTTTGGTATTTTGGTATTTGGTTTTGGTATTTTAAATGTTATGGGTGACTTTTTAAAGACAAGAAACCAGTTTGCAGAGGGTTGAGGAGTAAATGAAAAATTGGGAAATGAAAGTGGTAATGATTGCTTTTTTGAGACACTTGATTAAGAATGAAAAATGTTGAAACTTAACAAGGAAATAGGATCCAGGGAAGGAAGAGTTTGTTGTTGTTTTAGGGTAGGAGTGGCTGAAATGTGCTTACTGGCTGACAGGGAGGCAGAGGTGAAGCGCTCTTTCATCCTACTTTTACTCTTCGAATGTAGAATACAAGAAATGTTTGTAAGTCACCAAATAGATATTGAGTGCCTACCCTACTTGCCTTGAGTCTTGGTTAATATGCACAGTATTATTTGTGCAATCTGATTGAGTAATCTGTGAAGGGCTCTGGTGTTTATTCTCTTTGTACAGGATTAAGCCCATCATAAGAGAACTGGGATAGGTTTGGACAAAAACAAGACAGTGGAACTCAGCCAAAATAATAGACAGGGTTGTTTTTAAGTAGCTTTAGAGACAAGTCAGTGCTACTGAATTAGTGAAAATGTGACTGACATCTTTGTATAAGTCAGGCTCAATGAAAATGAAAGAGAAGGTGGTAAAAGCTATAAAAAATAATGATTCCAATATAACTGCCAAGGATGGACTTTTACTCTGTGATTTCCCTTTAGACTCAGATTCAATGTCAGTCGTTCATCAAGTTAGAGATTTTAACATGGTAAGCAGCTTCCCTAAGTTGTATCTGGCAACTTTAGTTTTTTGTGGATTTTATACTTTTTAACATGTAATTTAAAAAATAAACTTTGGGTCCAGATTCAATTCCCCTCATTTTAATCACTCTCCCAATTCTCTCTTCTAGGATGTATTTTGTTCTTCCTTTCTTAGAAGCTGATGATAATTGGTACAAATATCTCTAATGTAAGCCTTGTATTTAATGTCTAGGGTGATGTCTGATTCTAGACAAAAAGAAATGGTTGCTGCTTTGAGATTCTGAAAATGCTTTTTACTCTGGAGAGAGGACAAAATGATGCAAACTTTGTGTCATGTTGAAAAACTTAAATCTTTGAAGTTACTGTACAGGTACTGATTAGCTAAATCAGCATTTGCCAAACTGTGTTTATTTTGCCATATTTTCTTAAGTGGAATGCCTGGGAATTGATGGTTAAAATAAATACCATATTCTGAGGATTAAATTATACTAAAGTTACCATCCCTCTTCCCCCAACTCCCAAACTATATATGTATGTGTGTGTGCTTAGTCGCTCCGTCGTGTCTGACTCTTTGCGACCCCATGGACTGTAGCCCACTAGGCTCCTGTCTCCATGGAATTCTCCAGGCAAGAATACTGGAGTAGGTTGCCATGCCCTCCTCTAGGGGATCTTCCCAACCCAGGGATTGAACCCAGGTCTCCCACATTGCAGTCAGTTTCTTTACCATCTGAGCCACCAGGGAAGCCCCATATATGTATATGCACATACATATGTATACACACACATATATGTATAGATACATATATACATACATATGAGTGGGTATGTATGTGTAAATAATTTTTTTCAGCTTTTTTAATGCTACATTATAAATTTCTGTGCAAACATGACTTGTTGAGAAGAATTTAAGCATACTCCATCAACAGAAATCAAAATGGTTTAATAATATATTCCTGCCAAGAAGACACACTCTACAAAGTCAGCAGTAACTTAGATTAAAGGATGCCCCCCTCCACTGCAAGGGAAATGTTTGTTAAGTATAATTCTAAAATGACTATGAAAAATTTGCCTTTAATTTCTTATTTATGATTTCTAGTTTCAGCTTCTTCCTTACCATTTTATACTGGAGAAAATAGTATTTCTATACTATCCTAAATAAAGAAGCAAACGAATTGGTTTCACATTTAAGTTACTGAGAGTATCTTTTTACTTTGTTCTGGTAAAAACAGGCAGCAGATCCAAACTTGAAATAATAGCCTGAATGGGCTGATTAAATCTGTGATCAACAATTTAAAACTCTTTGCTTGATAATTGGAAGAACTGCAAATGAAGACAAGTTTATATGGTTGGTTTAAATTAAGGCTATTGTTTTGAGGAAACCAGACAGCTTGATAATCAAGTTGTGAACTCTGTGCATCTCTTAACAAGTTAATTTAATCTGATATGTCTTCAAAGGCCATGTTCCGTGTTACCAGTTAACACCACCTCACAGGCATCTGAGCCCCTCCTCCAGAGTCTGCTCTCTGGTTTATTACTATTACAGTTATTTATTGGATTCAGTAAAGACATTGAATTTGCAAATGAACCCTTTGGGGGCTATAGTATCAATAATAACAACCTCGGTGAAACTATATTTTTTAACAATGATGTTTACACATTGAAATTAAATAATCAAAATTATTGATACTCATTTGAATTTTTCACAATTAGTGATTAAAATAATTTAAAATATATATAGAAAATGTATTTTCCCCAAAGTCTTTAATGCATTATTTTTGTATGTGTGTTTGCATGTATGATTAATACTGTAATAAATGCCGAAGAAATGACAACTTGTTTGTCGAGCTTTGAGTGGAGAAATTCCAGCAAGGAATACAAAAGTGAGTGATGAGAAAGTATTTCCAAACAAACCTCTCTTAAAATGGCTTTTCAGTAAAAAGCCTTTGTGTCCACTTCTGCCCAGCTGCATTAAGTTGCGAGAAGCATTTAATTTACTTTAGAATGCCAAGTAACTTGTCTTTTTCAAAGCTAAGGAAGTCTGGTTTTGTCAAACTTGCTGTCTTTTTTTTTTTTTTTGAAAGCACTAGCCGTCTGTCTTTGAGAGGTCGTTACTCATTTCTTCAGATTCCACTTCTATTCGACTTCTCTTGTGTCTCTTCATCATTGGAGCTCCCTTTTATCTCAAAAGGTAAGCTTGCATTTGTCCCTTTAGCCTCAGTTCCTGGAACAACAGTAATGTTCCTCAATATCCATGTTGACATCCAACGGTCTGTAGTTTCTTTTCTTGGCAGGAATTTGATTCTTCCAATATTCAAATTGCAAACCATAGTCTTATATGTGCGGAGCAGTTGACAAAGAGAAGGGGGAAGGGGCAATTTATCTGACTGCAGTCAACAAGCTAAACAAATTCATATGGAAAAAAAGCAAATCTGCAAAACATACATGGAGAAAAATTAGGTATACCAGCTATGTGTGATTTGTGCTGTTGATTTTCTACAGCATGTCAACCCTGGCACCACTCCCGCACCCCCTCCACAACACATATTCACACAAACATACACAGGAACAGTTTTAACTTGTATTATAGATTTGTAGTATCTGTGGATCTTTTTCAAGTATATCTTGCTATGTAACATCTGACCTAAAATAAAACAATCATACTTTTTTCTTTAAAGATAACATTAACTGATAACCAGTTTTTTAGTGTCAGAGAAGGCCTAACCCTAGAACAATTTACTAGGAAGAAAAGAGGAAAATGTAACTAATATTCAGACTACATTAAGAAGTGATAGGAAGAGGTGATGCAGTTTTGTACTGTTTGCTAATGGAAACAGCTGCCGACTTTGTGCCAGGCACTGTGATAAGCACTATACATGTATTATCTCATCTAACCCTCACTGCAACCTTGTGAGGTCGGTGTTATATCTCCTTTTTACAGATGGTGAACCTGAGGCTCAAAGAGATTAGGTAGCATGCCCAAAGACATTCTGCTAGTAAACAGCAGCGTCCAAACTTGAAGTTTTTCAACTGTGACTCCATACTTTGTTTATATTGTGGAAATATAGAAAAGGTTTCATTGAGAACCTGAGTTTGCTGCCTGTCACTTTCACTATGTGATCTGGGACTGAGCACTGGATAAAACAGTGCTGCTTGAAGGAAGTAAAGATCTGGAATGACCAGACGCTGTAGACTTTGCAGGACACTTCTAAGTTACAGACCTACAAACTGCTAGAAGTGGGAGGGAGAAAGCATCACTCAGTCAACAATACCTTTGTGCAGAGTAAGTCTGCTTGGCACAATATTGTCAGTAACAGCAGACTTTTTAAAAGTCATATTATGGTGGGATATAATATTAATTTACTTTTATTTTATATTGGAGTATAGTTGATTTGTGATGTTGTATTAGTTTCAGGTGTACAGCGAAGTGATTTGGTTATACATATGTATACATTTATTCTTTTCTGGATTAATTCCTGATTAGGTTATTACAGAGTATTGAGTTTAGTTCCCTGTCCTATACAGTAGGAGTTTGTTCATGATTTTATATAGAGTATATATGTTAATCCCAACCTTCTAATTTACCTATCTCCCCACCTTTTCCCTTTGGTAACCATAAGTTTGTTGACTAAGTCTGTGAGTCTGTTTCGGTTTTGTAAATAACATATACTACTATTTAATGGTGGTAGTGCCTGGTATTTTTATAGGAATTGTTTGTTTAGGAGATTTTAATGTCAGTTGTGCTGAATGCATGTAGTTATCACACACATTTTAAATCTCAGGTTGATTTTTTCCTGATACTTGACTTCCCAGGACTTTTTCTGTTTCACTCTGCTTTCTATCCCACTTTCAGCTCTCTTTCTTCCTTTTTTTTTTTGCATTGGTTATTCATTCAGCATATCTTTATTGAGCACATCCCATGAATCAGCCATATTTCTTGGTGCTGAGGTTTTAACTCTGAGAAAGTATTCAAATAAGTTGTAGTATTAAGATAAAGAACCTAGTTAAAAAAAAAAAAATAACCTGAACATGACAAAGCATCATTATCCATAATGCCTTGGATCTCCTTCTTTAGCCTAATCATGTTGTTTTAAAATTGTACTGACTTATTCATAATAGCCCAAAATAGGAAACAATCCAAATGTGCATCAGCTGACGAACAGGTAAACATATGTGGTATACTCACACAGTGGAATACCATTCAGGAATAAAAAGGAAGAGTATGTGTATTCAGCAACTTGGACGGACCTTTAAATTTTTATTCTTAGGGAAAGAAGCCAGACACAAAAGGCTACATACTGCATGGTTCCTTTTATATAAGATGTCCAGAATAGGCAAATCCATAGAGACAGAATGTAGATTAGTGGTTGCTCAGAAATGGAAGGATAGGGGCATAGCTAAGGGGTACAGAAATTCTTTGGCTAGGGGATCAAAATATTCTTAAATTGTGATGATTTTGCTCAAAGGCTGAGTGTCATGGTATGTGAATTATATCTCAATAAAGCTGTTATTAAAAATTATATTGACTTATGTATGATGACAGTTATATTATTCCCATTTTAAGAATTATAAAAGTTAAGGAATAGCTAAAGGGAGGGGGTTGTTGATCTTCTTTTAAAGAGAAGCAGTGGATTGGGACATGTTGAGATTCCCACTCATTCTATAACCTTTATGGGGAAAGTTGATTTGTTACAGAAAGATTCATGCTCACCTTTTCTGTTATTTGGGGTGCTGCCACAATTGGTCCCACTTTGCCATGCTACCCTCCATATGGAACAGATCTTTTTTTCCCCCACCAGCAGAGTGTCTTCCATATAGCAGATACTCACTACTTACGTTGGTTTAGGAAGTGTTTTGTCAGTAACCTAGTATATATGAGGTATTGAGCCAAACACTGAAGATGAATAACACATGCCCTTGAGGAGCTCACAGTTGAGCAGATAAGCAAGGATTCCACTATAGTATGACAACTGTTGAGATAGAGATGGGCAGCTGTGTTTGATGGGGATGCTGAAATTCTGAGTATAGTTCTGTATCTGGATCTCATTCATCCACTCATCTGATATGCATATCACGGCTGAGGCATTCTCCTCTACATTTCAACACATCCAATAAGAAGGCTTCCCTGGTAGCTCAGCTGGTAAAGAATCCGCCTGCAATGCAGGAGACCCCAGTTCAATTCCTGGGTCGGGAAGATCCCCTGCAGGAGGGCACGGCAACCCACTCCAGTATTCTTGCCTAGAGAATCCCCATGGACAGAGGAGCCTGGCAGGCTGCAGTCCTTGGGGTCGAAAAGAGTCGGACACGACTGAGCGACTAAGCACACGTGCACATAATAAGAAGGCTTTCCCCTGTTACCGACATGGTGAAGTTTAACTGCATTTTTCTCATCTACCAAATGCCATGTATTTTGTCATTAAATCTATGAATACAATGCAATTACATACTTCATTTGTAAATAAAACTTAAGTAGAACTGTTGTTAGTATTGCTTGGCACCTCCAGAAATGATATCCTAATAGAACCTAAAAGTACTGGGATTCATTCTGTGCCCAAATATCTAGGAATACGCCTATAAATTTTAGGTTATGTTTGTGTACTTTTGTGCCCATGGGAGGCAGTACAGACTAGTGATTGCAGCTAGCATTCTAGAGCGTGCCCCAAATTGACCAGGGCTTTTCCACTAATCCACTGTGTGACCTTGGAGCAAGTTACTTAGTCTTTCAGAATCTCAGTTCCCCCATTTGTAAAATTGGGAAAATGCTGGTGTCTACCTCATAGGATTGTTAAGAGCAGTAAATGAATTAATGTACATGAAAATGCTAAGATTAGTGCCAGGCTAAGATTAGTAAACACAGCGTGCATGTTTCCTGTTGTTATATTTTCAAGTCATCTGAAATTTTATGCTTTATTATTCTGTTTTTCATAAATCATACATACTCACCTTTTTTTTTAATTTTTATTTTATTTTTAAACTTGACATAATTGTATTAGTTTTGCCAAACATCAAAATGAATCCGCCACAGGTATACATGTGTTCCCCATCCTGAACCTTTAAATGAAATTTAAATCACTGGAGGTTGATGTGAAGTTTTCTCTATAGTCCTTTGAGTCTTTTCACCCCAAAAGCCAAGCAGCTTCTCCATTATCTGTACTTGGAAATGAGAGGTCAACTTTGACATTCCTTTCTGCTCCTTTTACAAGGCCGCAGAATTTTACAGTAAATTACATGGCTATCTATCAATTATCTTGATAAAATTTCCATAGCTCACACACTACTCGTGCTAAGGGATCAGTGCTTTTAGAATGTTTGATGTGTAGTTTATAATCCACAAGAAATAGAGCATACCACAGAGTTGGATTTACATTTCTTGACTGCATTGATGCCATTCTGTTGGCAAGGTTTACATGGGCATTTTTTTAGTCAGCCACTAGCATCATTGGCAACCCACTCCAGTACTCTTGCCTGGAGAATCCCAGGGACGGGGGAGCCTGGTGGGCTGCCATCTATGGGGTCACACAGAGTCGGACATGACTGAAGCCACTTAGCAGCAGCAGCAGCATCATTGGCCAGTACGCTATCTAGGAGCTAGGATTTAGTGGTGACTTTCAGTCTCCTACTGCTGATAAAGGTTTTTACTTGGCTAAAACAATTGACAGATACAGTCATTTAGAATAATAATAAATTAACATTGAGATTACTGTTTTTGCCTTAATTTACAGTATCATTAGCCTTTCTTCTTTCTATATTGTGTCACATTATTTCTAGTACAATGATGATATAGTCATTTTCAGGTTTAAGCACATGAAAAAATACTGAGAACGACAGGAAGGAGTGAGGGAGCCAGTCTGGCACAGAAAACAGAAGATTTGAGAAACTAGACGCTATAGTAAGTGCAGCTCAGTCCAGGGTCCCGGGGAAATCCACTTTGTTCTTTTAACCTTTATGGACCAAGTTGTTGTAATGTCCTCATCATTATACTTAGATTACAATTTTATCTTTGTCATTAAATGCTAGCATATTTATATTGTGCCCACTAAGAAAGCTTTCTCAGTAGCAGTAAGCAAATGGCTTAATTATAGCTTTCACATATATGGGCATTATCAATTTTTAGTCTGAAGTTCCCTTAGATAAAATATGTAAACAGTTAAGTTGGGCTTAAATATTTACTAACAAATAGAATCCACCTGCCAATGCAGGAGATATGGGTTTGATCCCTGGGTTGGCAAGATCCTCTGAAGAAGGAAATGGCAACCCACTCCAGTATTCTTGCCTAGAGAATCCCCATGGACAGAGGAGCCTGGTGGGCTACTTTAGTCCATGGGGTCGAAAAGAGTTGGACACAACTGACTGACTGAGCACACACCCACAGTCTTTATAACGTACTGTAATTATCTTTAGAAATCATCATGTGTTCAGTGACTAATAATCTAGAGCTTGTACTAAGGTAAATAAACAGAAGCAGCAATAACCAGTTCCCTTGTATTTCCTAATCATTGGCATGCCTTTTAGTCACATTTTAGATTTAAGGCGGGCTCTGTCTCTCCCTAGGAATTCAAACTATGCTTTCTCTTGGTTGGCTTCCTGGAAAATCTAAGCCTCCCTCTTGCTCAACAACTTAAGTTCAAGCAAGCCCTTTTACATCCCTTTATAATGTCAAGGGACCTGAGGATATGGCCTGCATTAGCAAGCACCTAGTGCAAACTATCTGTGATAGTCCAGCAGTATATGTCTGTATAGGCATATTTTTCTGAAATATTTATTAGGATAATTCCTTATTGGCTGGTAGATAGACACTGACCAGAGCACCCTTTCCACTGGTCACCCCCATGATCAGTCCTGCTTGGCTTGGATGCATGTTTAATATTTTGGATTTCATTTCTGGCTCATAGCCATCTGAGATCTGTCCCCTTCCCACCACCCATGCGATTGGAGCTCTGAGGCCTCCACAGTCTTTTCATTTC
Source organism: Bubalus bubalis (assembly GCF_019923935.1). Taxonomy (NCBI): domain Eukaryota; kingdom Metazoa; phylum Chordata; class Mammalia; order Artiodactyla; family Bovidae; genus Bubalus; species Bubalus bubalis. The sequence continues at coordinate 139,648,990 of NC_059181.1, read as the reverse complement.
ATGGACTGTTTGTCCCCGGTTGCATCTTAAATGCTAACTAGCATTCTGCGAGAAGAGTCATGTCCCATAAAAAGATGGGGCGCTACTCCCAGACCTCAGCTTCTAAACAGACACTTGAGATCTTATGAAAGCCAGATCCTAAAGCATTTGAACTGTCCTCATAGAGAAGCCCCCAAGCCCTCCCTGAGAGCATTCCAGAAACCACGTCATTTGTGTCTAAGTTAAGACCTTACACAGAGCAGTTGTTGCCATGTTTTCTTGGTTTAAATCTGATTTTGTAAAGCGGAAGATTTAATCAGTGTGTTTGTAGGGGAGGTGACGGAGGCAGTTGTACTCTTGAAGTCATGGCTAATAAGCATTTGCCAGTGAGGACAAAGACATACAAACTACACAAGTAAACACAAGAATTCCAAGCATATAGGCATTTGAGACATTTAAAAAGTGTTGAACATTTCCTTCAAGGCATGACCAATGTTTTCTTTATAATGATAATCTAGAATTATCAGAAAAAGCCTAACTTTTTTTTTTACTCTCCTGTGTCTAAGGAAGCAACAAAATTTTAAAAAGCATTTCAGAAAGATTTGTTTCCAGATCGGTGATAAGAGACAAATATTCATGTTTTAGAATTTTATTTTTTGAAATATCAATTTTTGTTGAACATCTCCTTGCCTGATAGTGTTCCAAGAAATGAGGTGTTACTGTAATAAGACCTTAATGTGAACTTATGCACTTTTGTAGTATCTGATGGGCCAGCAATATTAATAAAAATGATTTGTCATAGAAATTATATGGGACCAGAATCATTTGTATAAAGAGGTAACTACTTTCATTAAAAGCACTTCCAAATTCATAGAGTTTGTTTGTTGGGGGTAAAGAATACAGAATATTAATCTTCTGTGTCCTCTTTTTCAATGAAATATAATTGAAGATTTATTTTCTCACTAATAATCGTTTAAGGGAGCCTGATGAAAAAGGCTAAAACTGGTGTCACTATTGAATTTTTGCATGTGCACCTTTTTGCTTGTAAATATGCATTTGTATCTGGGGGAAAAAATATTTTCTTTCATTAATATCATAACATACTCCAAAATATTTCTTTATTAATTAAGAAATAGAAGTGTGGGCTAAAATATAATTAATATTTTAAAATGTTTTTTTGAGTTTCAGTTTGCCAGTGGAAGTTTTTTCAAATGACAGTAACACTTTGCTTATCCTTCAAATGCTGTGTGGATGGAATTTTCATGCTATCCTGTGTTAGAGGTAGTAATCTTCTGAAGAGCGTACCATACAGATGGACATGTCGCTTGTGTATGCTTAATGAAAAACCACATGCATTTTCTTCAGAAGCAGAACTTTGAAAGTTAAGTTCAGCTTTGTTTCATTTACACTGTAAGGAACAACTATTCTAATATATTTTTACTAAGTTCCTGGTATCATAACAAAATAAATACATACTAGTTTACAAGATGTACCGTAGAGTTTTCTAGGTGCAAATATATATACTCAATGTATTTGAGGGAGGCTTTCTGATCGGCTCTATGTTAGAATCGATATTTATGCTAACATGTATTTGTGAAAACCTACTATTCCCTGGTGGCTCAGAGGGTACAGAGTCTGCCTGCAATGTGGGAGACCTGGGTTCGATCCCTGGGTTGGGAAGATCCCCTGGAGAAGGAAATGGCAACCCACTCCAGTACTCTTGCCTGGAAAATCCCATGGACAGAGGAGCCTGGCGGGCTACAGTCCATGGGGTCGCAAAGAGTCGGACACGACTGAGCGACTTCACTTTCATTTTCACTTTCACTATTCACTCCTGGGCTTCCCAGGTACTGCAGTGGTAAAGGATCGCCTGCCAGAGCCGGAGGCACAAGAGACTTAGGTACGATCCCTGGGTCGGGAAGATCCCCTGGAGAAGGAAATGGCAACCCATTTCAGTTTTCTTGCCTGGGACATCCCATGAATGGAGGAGCCTGGTGGGCTACAATCTGTGGGGTCCCAAAGAGTGGGACACGACTGAGCATACACACACACTATGCACTCAGTGCTAAAAAGTCTATTATAGCTCCCTTTCTTCTACATTACTCCCTTTCCTTTGCCTTTTAAATGCTATCATTTCAGCTTACATCTGGTTTTAGAAAATGGCATTTCTGTTGCATCAGATAGTTTTAAAAGCAGGCTCTTCTTACCTCTGCTTAGCATAACTGGTATATTTGGATAGCAAACACAGTGCCATCTTTAGCAGGTACAGCACTATTCCACTTAATTACTAATCATTTCTCTTGGAATGAATAACCTGGTAAAGGAATGGAATATGGAATGAGTGTTTTTCTCGGGTTTTAAGTCTCATTTCTGATTCCTACTAGATTTGAAAATTGAACGTTCTTCCATTCTTTACATTATCATATCAACCTTTGCAATTGTGAAGAGCGAAGTTTCTTGATTTTTAGCTAGCATTATTTGTCTTACCGATTCTCAGGTGGCACTACTCAGGTGGTAAAGAGCCCACCTGCCAGTGCAGGAGACGTAAAAGATGGAGGTTCGATCCCTGGGTCAGGAAGATCCCTTGGAGAAGGGCATGGAAACACACTCCAGTATTCTTGCCTGGAGAATCCCATGGACAGAGGAGCCCCAATCAGCGGGCTACAGTCCATAGGGTTGCAAAGAGTCGGACGCAACTGAAGAGTCTTAATACACACACATACATAAGATATATTTAATTTTGCATTTACATTGTAAGATCATATTTTTCCTTTTACTGAGGGTTGTTTATACATTTTTTTCAAATACATTGAGCTGCTAAATAACTCAATGGTCCAAAACCCACAATCAATAAGAATCTTATCTGTATTTGGTTATTAGGAGAGATAAAACATGAATTTACCAGAGATTATAAGGAAAATTATCCATGTTGTAGCCTAAGGTCAATTCATATTGAAGCCAAACCCCAACAGCTTCTATTAACCTTAATAAAAATTGATGCATAGGAATGCTGCCCTTAAGCCATTAAAGTATGTCTAGTAATAAGAGAAAGATTTAATTAGGTTTACTTTCCTGGGTGTTCATTGGAAGGACTGATATTGAAACTGAAACTGCAATACTTTGGCCACCTGATGCGAAGGGCTGACTCGTTGGAAAAGACCCTGATGCTGGGAAAGATTGAGGGCAGGAGGAGAAGGGGATGGTAGAGGATGAGATGGTTGGATGGCATCACCGACTCAATGGACATGGCTTTGGGTGGACTCTGGGAGTTGGTGATGGACAGGGAGGCCTGGCATGCTGAGGTTCATGGGGTCACAAAGAGTCAGACATGACTGAGCGACTGAACTGAACTGAAATGTATGTTGTTTATTAAGACCAAAAGAAAAAAAAAGAACATATATTGAAAAGATTTTTACCCAAGTGGTTTCTAGTAACCACAGTTTTTAAAAAGGGTCACCTAGTGTTTTTATTAATTGAATCTATTTTATATGAACTATAGATTTTGTACAATAACATGCTTTATCTCTTCATAAAACTGATGAGGAAAAGCTATTTCTTCTCATTCATTCATTTTATATGTTCATAATCTACTGCCACATTATTCTCCTCTTATCCATTAAAAAGAATTTTACCCAACCTCTTTTTAGGTGTAGTGATAGCTGAGCCTTTGTTTAATCTACTATCTATACAGAGTATATTTGTTTATGAATGAAAAATCCACTCATTTTCTAAATCTTATCCATTGATAGAAGCTGATGTACAGTTAATTCAGCTGTAATAATATGAATATATTTTAAATACTATAAAAGTGAGAAAAGCAGTTATTGTAAAGGCATGGCCTTAGTTGTTTGGTAGCATTTGTGCTTGTCCTGCTAGCATTATGAAGGCAAGCCACTATGCTTGCAATTCTATTTGCTGCCATTAGGTGGTGCCTGTTTGTAAATTTAACCTTCTGGGCTTCCAATGCACGAATAACAATGACCATGAGTTTATAGTATACATGTGGATCAGATTTTTTCAATGAAAATTAATCAGTTATTAAATTGCTCAATATAAATAGTCAGTCACTAATTATAGACAGGTCGATACACCACTTTAAATAATATTTAAAGAAATGAAAGTACATAATTATGAGTACCTTTATCCCATCAGACTTTATTATTAATAACCTCATATGCTTTCTTTTTTTTCCTTCAGGGAGAATTTTTCTCTTCCTTTTAACTTTGTGTTTTAAGAAGCTTTAGGCTATACGCCTTTATACAGCTTCTTGTAGGCTTTCTGCTATAGCTGTCTCTTCTGTTGAGCTAGTTATTGCTTTTGCTGCTAGTTCTAATTACTCTAAATGACTAAGTCTGGTTTCTTTAGGTCAGGTGAAGTATTATTTCTTGGCATTTTTTATATAGAAAAGAAGCATGTCATGTATTCAGTACGATTACTCACTAGGTTTAGCTCCTTTTAGCCAGCAGTTATAACATTCTATGCCTTACCTCAGTAACACGCACACATACACACAGCCCAAGTGCGTGCAGCCTTCCCTCTCTTCATGCACTGGTTTCCAGCAATATAATATACACATGTAGATAAGTGGCTGTATCTTCTTTTGGTCTCAGAAAATCCTGTGGTGGTCTCATTTCCACCAGCTAACTGCCAGCCACTGTCATGAATTCTAACTCCTCCTTTCCTTTGGACTTTGATGCTTGTATTGTTTTGAAAGCTAATTTGCATCAAATAGTAAAGATTATCTATTAACTTCCCTAGCAAGTTCCTGGCAGTTTTATAGTCTGCTTTGTAGAAAGAGGCCAGTACTCTGTTTCTTTTGAACTTTTGAAAGCATTTGTTTCAACTTCCCTTTCAATAAAAAGAATGGTATTAAGTAGAGACACAGTGGCTTCAGTTCTTATGATCACATGTATTCTCATGTGTGAAAATGAAGAGTTTAAATATGAAGAGAAAGGACAGAGAGAATGACACTGATAGAGGAAGAGAAGAAGGGAGGGGAGACTCAGATACATATACACACACAGACCGAGAAGGAAAGAAAGAGAGAGATTAAAACTTCTCCAAGATGTAGAGCAAAGTGTTCAATTCTGATACTGAGCTCTTGTGCTGGCTGTGTCACTAACTTTCTTGTAACTGTCACCAAGTGATTTATCATTTATAGTCCTGTTATCTTGTCAGGAAAATGAGGGAACTGGCCTGTAGATCATCATTGCCCACACTGTGAGTCTGACTTGTGCTCATATTAAAGCAAAAATGTGGGGAATGTATTTTAGCTTCAGATCTGCTTGAGTTCATGACTAAACAACTCAACTGCCAATATAAGGCACAGATTTTTGTGTGTCTTATTTTATGTGCCTTCATTTTTATAATGAAGATGTATAGGTTCACTCTTTCTCCTTTCCTTTCCTTTATTTCCTGGACCTGCTGCTATCAAGGCAGTGCTTTGCATTTGGGAGACATTGGTAGATATAACACTTTCATATTCACACTAAAGGAAAACAGGAACCCTGGAGTGTGTATTTCTTTCATTCACATAGACACAGTCATTCTGATTTAGAAGAAATATTACCTTTGGATAAGAGAGAGTATTCTAAGAGGACACAGCTTGTCTCTGTATTTCTAGGAGTTTGTGGTTATAAAACAAAGGACATTCAGAACTTAATCGTATGCTACCTCTAATAATTTGGAGAGGTAAGGTTATCTCCCCAAATAGATTATAAACTACTTGGGGGAAGGGAATCTATCTTAAATATATTTTTTGTTACTCAAAGACCAAATGTAGTGCTATGCATATAGCCTACAAGTTAGCAATGTACTTCCTATCTGATAAAAAGTTACTGGCTTAATGGCGTCTTAGTACGGCGATTTTGATGTTTCTAATGCAACTTCCAATGCAGTGTGATAGAAACGCAGCACAGAGGAGCAAGCACATCACCTAATGAAGCAGGTCAATGCTCTGTTGCACAGCTCAGGGTCTGAGCTGGCTCTTCACTGCGTTGAGCTCACATGTGCATCTCCACACTCTATTTTCACCCCTAGATCCATCTGGAAAAAAGAAAACACGTCAGCTTCTTGCCTTTATATTTGCTTGTTTATCTGCAGAGTTCCTCATTTCCTAAGTGTGTGTATAAGGAAGTTGATGGCTTCAGAGTAAATTCACAGCAAAACACTAAAAAAAAATTTTTAGTCATTGTAGTCATGGGATGAGGTTTGTCAGATTCCTATTTCCATATTGAACAAGACAAGTCTGATGATTTATTTCAGAAGCACTTTTTAGTGCCAAGCACTGTCCAGAGTGCTTTGTAAATATTAATATTAACACATTTTAATCTGCAAACCAACCCTGTGAGATTGATAGTCATTAGCACCATTTTATGGTTGGGGAACCTGCAGTACAGATGACTTAGATAAGTTGTCCAAGGTCTTTCAACTGGGAGGCGAGAGGTGAGATTGTGAACAAGGACTTCTTGTTTCAAAATTCTATGTCAACCACTATGCTGTGGTAGGTTTTATTTTTTAATTTTTTAAGCTGATTCATTTCATTTTTTTCTCTTTTTTGTTCTCATAAGTAAGTACCTAGTTGTTTAAAGTTTTCCAGTTTTTCATGAGGCTTTATTCAAGTTTTCTTTATAAGGTCTGAAAAAGGTACTGCTTAAAGATCTGGAAAAATTCTGCTTCCATTTATTCTGTTCATTTTTGCCACCTGGAAGCACTATACCTTTATTTTGATCATATAAAACTTCTTCCTTTTTAATTAACTGATGTGCTAATATCTAGTTAAGTTCTACTTCAGTCTCTAAGGATATAGTTACATCAGCTCTGTTTTCTGCCCCAAGGGGACCTCTTTACTTTTTTTTCCATCTAGGTCCTTTGTTCTCTCCCACACTGAATTTATTTAAATGTTTGCTTTGACTCACCTCAAACCTAAACATCAAATTAATACCATAATTTGGTCATTTATACATTTTTCACGTTCTTTAAATGCCTAACAACCAGCCTACCATGTCTGAAACCAGTTCTATGTCATCAGCCTGGATCTTGGGTTTATGGAGTGTCTACCTCATACCAGGGATTTTCACATCTGTCATATGATTGAATTCTACTAGGAAACTGAGATGGTGAGGTTAAATGTCTTGACCAAGGATCAAATCCAGGTCTTTGTGATTCTAAAGCTCATTCTATATGCTACAGAACTGACCTTTTCATTTTTCTGGGCCTTCGTTTTCTCATCTGTGCAATGAAAACAAATGGATTGAGAGCCTATTAAGTTTCAGGTACCAGGCTAGGTCCTGTGCAAAAGTGGTTCACAGAAATAGTTGCACAGCTATGATCTAACAGAATCATGACGAGGAGTTCTGTTTGAGAACTGTTTGATGCCTTCAGCTTGATGTAGGTGAGAAGCTGCCCCCTGAGAAACAAGTGAGATTTCTCCATTTCTATGGAAGCACATTCTACAATTCTATTCTGCCTTAAAATATATACAATTCTATTCTGCCTTAAAATATATACATTAATAAAATCATGTCGTACCCTTCTTTCTATAAACAGGCTTATTAAGTGTGCGGCATCACAATTGTAGTTTGTTAGAGTATTAAAGTCCATGAGAGGGAGCTCACCTCCCTCTGTGATAACCTAGATGGGTGGGATTGGGGGGAGGGAGGGGGTATTTGTATTCATATAGCCAATTCATTTTGTTGTACAGTAGAAACTAACACAATATTGTGAAGTGATTACACTCGAGTAAAAGATTTAAAATGAAACATAAAAAAAGTTCATAAGAAGAGGAACCCTATCCAGTGCCTTGTAGATAGTGCCTAAAAGATATTTCGAGGAAAAATGAAGGGAAAAAATAATTTTTGTAAATATATGCATTCTTGCACACAATGGACAATTCAAAGATTTTTTTTTAAATGAGCACTATGTTTTGTATACTGCCACCTTTATTATTTATATAGTTTTCAACTTAGCATTTACTGAGAACCTAGTTGCTCCAAGTACTGTGCTAGGGGAGGTAACATTAAACAGACTTACATTTCTGGCAGTGTTAGCGTTATTCTTTTATTCTTGAGTGCAGTTATAGAATCTAGAACAGTTTTAATAGAATGGTAGAAATGGAAGTCATCTTGTAGTGAGTGCAAGAATGACTGGGAGTGAGGAAGAGGAAGTATCAGTTGGCAGATATTCTAGCAATGAAGCCTTAGGAAGTCTTCCTTGAGACAGACACAGAGCTGAACTGTAAAAAGTCGCATGGATATTTGTAGGAAGATGCCTGAGGAACATGGTCACAAATGGAGTGAGTGAATTCCTAAGGATATTATAGTTTGGCCTGTTAGACAGTAACCTTGTGGGCCTTAACATAAGTCATAAGTTATTTTTAAATGAAAGGTATGTAACATCTGAATTCCTAAAATCATGTCATCTATCCATTAAGATTATCTTTTCCAAATTTGTTTAAATTTGAAAATAAAATGCAAACATGAGGAGCTGTGACTTACCCATGTTTATAGCCTTGACATCTAGTTATATATAACCAAAGTTAATCCTTAATAAATGTTTGGGATTTCCCTGGTGGCACAATGGATGGGAAGCCCCCTACCACTGCAGGGGACACAGGTTCAATCCTTGGTCTGGGAAGATCACACATGCCAAGGAACAACTTAGCCCATGCTCCACAACTACTGAGTCTGTGCTCTAGAGCCCTTGAGCCTCAACTACAGAAGCCCACATGTCATAAGTACTGAAGCCCATGTGCCTAGAGCCCGTGCTCTGCAACAAGAGAAATCACTGCAATGAGAAGCCCGTATACTGCAACAAAGAGTAGCCCACCTCACCACAACTAGAGAAAGTCCGTGTCCAGCAACGAAGACCCAGCACAGCCAAAAATAAATAAAAATAATAAATGTGTGAAGAATGTATTTACGAGAGAGATTATGGTGAACTACGATCCATATGTATTCAGTAATTGGACATGTGCCATCTACCCTCACTGGCTTAAAGTCCTTCATTTACTTGCCTGAAGCTAGACTTGATCTTTCAGGATTATTTGCAACTCCAGCATTCTTAAAGTCTTTATCCCTTGGTGAAAGAATCTTTTTTGACTTTTGACAAAACTAATAACCTAAGTTGTATTGTTTTGGTGATTACTTATTGGAAAATTGTTTTCTTCCTTGAGGCTTGAATGATTTTAGTGGAACAAGTACGAGTGATGATAGCATCCATATTTGGACACTGGGAATTTAAGCTCAGTTTTATGTCAGTGTAAATTGAAGAAGTTTCTATTATGCTGAGAACCTTTATGATCTTTTGTGACATATGTGTGTTAGTCGCTCAGTCGTGTCTGACTCTTTGCAACCCCCATGGACTGTAGCCTGCCAGGCTCCTCTGTCTGTGGAGTTATTCAGGCAAGAATACTGGAGTGGATTGCCATTTCCTTCTCCAGGGGATCTTTCTGACCTAGGGATCGAACCCCAGTCTCCTGCATTGCAGGCAAGTACTGTTATTTAAAATAGAATCGAGGCATTTTGATTTCCTTCATTGATATATTGAATTATATGGCAGTTCAATTTAGTCTTTTTAGTCATTCAGTACTTGGTGATATAGATGATATCATGTTAACCTAATTTCCTTATCATTCATATAAGATATGCTCACATGACTTTTAAGTTGATGAACACAACTTGGTAACTGCAGTATAGAATTTTATTTGTTTTAATGAGATTCCATTCACCTGAGTATAAATGTAAATACTCTCTTTAATTCAATGTTTAAGCCATTACTCCTTCTCTTCCTCCTCTTCCTTTTTTGCTTGGCCATTTAAACTGAGTTGATTTTTGAATGATTCTTATCTAAAGTTATTAATAGTTTCTTATTTTCCGTATATGTTGGTGCTTACCTTAGTGAACAGAGTTCCTTGTTGGTTTGATTTCACCATTTCCTTAAGTTTTATTTTCAAACCCTGGTTTCTTTTCAGGCTCTTACTCAGTTCATGTCCTGAAATCTTCATGTAGAAAAATCATTTTTATTTTGCCTTCTCATTTTGATTTACATACTCCAGGTTTTGATATAGCAAGTTTACAAATTATCACAGAGAGAGGAGATTTAAAAGGTGCTGGCTACTTTGCTGTAGTATTATAGCTTCACAGTTTTTTCATAATTTCTCCATCTTGGTTCAGTTTTCACTTTGATTCGGATAGCCATTTTTCTTATAGAGAATTTTATTATTGGGGGAGGGATTTAGTATGCCCAAAGGCTTTTATGCTTCCCTTCTGCCAGCTGGATGCCAGATTTCTGGACCACATGTTCATTTGAATGGGTGATTTTAAACCCAATGTGTCAAGCATTTTCTAACTTATTTGCCGGACATGCATGAAAAGATATATTCAAAAAATTTTAAGCAATTCAGGATCCTCTGGCTTCCATGGGTAGGCAGTAATGAGCTTTCATATTGTAATTACAGGAAGCTGGGAAGAAAATTGAGAAACTGGTGATTTTTAGATTAGAATCCATGACTCTCTTACTGTGACATCTGAGAACTTTAAGTGTTGAAAAACTCAGCAGCGCTATTTGGTGACAAGTCTGGAACTGAGATTTGTGACAGATTTTGTTTTGAAATTAGACTTTAACATTGCTCCTTAATATTATCTACTTCATAGAATATTGGGATGATTGAATGAGATAATGAATATAAAACTCTTAACACAGTGTCTGGCACAAAATAGAGCTCCATAAGTGTTAACATCTAGAAATACCAGTTGTTTAATAACTAAGATACCACTTTAGAATACATCTTAAAGTCTGTTCAGCGAAACATTTATCCTTCTCATTGTGTTTTAGTGGTTATTTTGTGAACCCTAAACACACTCTTGGAATTTTTTACTCAATAAAATTTCCAGTATCTCAATTGATTTGAAATTGATATAGAGAATATTTTTAATGGAATAGTTGGTATATTTATTCTGACCACAGAGGACAGAAGGAGAAATGGACTCATAGACAGAAGTATGAAAAGAGAAACCAAAACCAAACATTGGGTTAGCAGGAGGAATATGCCAGATTGTATGTTTTGGCTAGCAATAGGCTGTGGCCAGGAAGGTCAGATGGTTATAAGCATGTGAGCTCAGTCTGATTCTAAAAAGGTTATAGAAATTAAAGAAGACTAGGTAGACCATAGTAGAAAAGTAGAGTCTAAAGTTTGTCTACAGTAGAGAGGAAATTTAGACAAAATCATGTGTGCAAAGGTGGTTTTCTCTGAAAACTGAAAGAGGGTGTTGAGGCAGTTGCATTGAAATTAATGGAAGACACAGGCCCACTGGGGTCAATAAGTCCTTATAATATTAGTACCAAGGGACTACCTTTTCCCAGGGATTCAAAGCTTCAGAGAGCACCCTTCTGGTTTTCAGAAGTGTGAAATTCACCCATAGCCAGGAATTAAGCTCAAACATGGAAACGTGATGTCAGTGAAAGGAACTAAATGAATCAGGACAATTGGGTTAAATGTTTGGAATCTTCCCACCCATCTGACCATAAGATATCAGATATGATGAAATCAGACTATGCACTCTTCATGTGTAAACTAACAATTTCAGGCATTTTAGCTAAGTAGATGAACCTTTCTGGGCCTCTCTGTTCAAGGCTGAAGTAATCAATAGTTTACTTTGCTCCTTACTGGCTTTGATAATTCTGCTGTAATTTACAGTTATTTGGGGTTGTTTTCATATTTGATATGGGCTTGATTTTTCTATGCCTTCCTTTTTAAAATCTGAAATCTGGATTTAAACTATACACCTTACAGAAGTAGAAACATAAGTTATTTCCTCATTTATTGAGACAAGCTAGAATTGAAGTTGATAGATTTCAGAATTGTTCTTAAAGAAGATGAGTATTATATTTCAGGGTTTAGGTGTTGCTTTCCATTCTCAGGGTACAATTAAAGAGATCTTTTTTCCAATTCCTTTCAATTTTGGGGGTTTTGTAATCTTTCCTTTGAGACTTGTTGACACTGACCTTGAAAGATAGAAAAGAACTATTCTACCTGGGCCAGGAAGACAACTGTATAATGATAGTATTATAGTTACACATCTTTCTTTAGTGTTAGCAAAGCCATTTACTACTTGTCCAAAATTCGGTTAAAAGATGTTAAAAGAACAGCCTATTTTACATTTTCTCTAAATTTTCCTATAAAGAAACACTCATAATTTCCAATCCAGTATAAATCACTCTGAAATATCGAGAGAGAAATGGAATTCTTATTTTAGAGGCCATTAAGGATATTCTCAGGACAGTATAAAGTTTGGGAAATAGAGAACTTAAGAGTCTGTCCTGTCTGTTCTCCAGACTCTTCACTTCTAATTCTTTTTAAAAATTTCAATTTATTTAAGCAAACAAATAAAAATATTCATCCATTTCTGCCACCCTCACCCCTGGCAGCCACCAATCTCTTTTCTGTATGAACACTTTGGTTTTATATATGTGTATGTATGTATTTTTTTCCATATGTAAGAGATCATATGGTATTTGTCTTTCTCTGACTTATTTCACTTAGCATAAGGCCTTCAAGGTCCATTCATGTTGTCACAAATGGCAGGATTTCATTCGTTTTTATGGCTGAATAATATTCCATGATATACATCACAGTTTCTTTATTCATGTACACTTGGGTTCTTTCTATGCTTTGGCTAATGTAAATAATGCTGCATTGAACATGGAGGTGCATATATATCTTCAATTTAGTGTTTTTGTTTTCTTCAAATAAATACCCAGAAGTGGGATTGCTGTATCATACGGTAGTTCTATTTTTAATTTTTTGAGGAACCTCCATACTGGTTTCCATTGTGTCTGTACCAATTTACATTCCCGCCAAGACTGCACTAATGTTCCTTTTTCTTCACATCCAAACCAACGTTTGTTATTTCCAGTCTTTTTGATAATAGCCTTTCTAACAGGTGTGAGGTGATAGCTCATTGTGGTTTCTCTGATGATTAACAATGAGCATCTTTTCATGTATCAGTTGGCCACCTGGATATCCTATTTGGAAAAATGTCTATTCAGATCTTCTGCACATTCTAAAATCAGATTCCTTGGCTTTTTTTGCTGTTGAGTTATAGGAGTTCTTTATGTATTTTGGATGTTAGCCCTATATCAGATACATGATTTGCAAATATTTTCTCCTGTTTAGTAGATTGCCTTTTTATTCTGTTGTTGGTTTCCTTTGCTGTGCAGAAGCTTTTTATTTCAGTGTGGTCCCACTTATTTTTTATTTTGTTACATTTATTTTTGGTGTCAGGTTCAAAAAATCATTGCCAAGATCTTTGTCAAGGAGGTTACCACCTATGTTTTCTTCCAGCAGTTTAGTGGTTTCAGGTCTTATATTTAAATCTTTAATCCATTTTGAGTGAATCTTTGTGTGGGTATAAGATAATGGTTTCGTTTCATCCTTTTGCATGTGGCTATCCAATTCTCCCAACACTGTTTATTGAAGACACTATCCTTTCCTCATTGTGCATTCTTGGCTTCTTTTGTTATAAATTAATTGACCATGTATGAATGGGTTTATTGATGGGCTCTATTCTTTTCCATTGAACTGTGTCTGTTTTTATGGAATACTGTAATTACTATAGCTTTGTAATATAGTTTGAAATCAATACCATGGCGTGATGCCTCCAGCTTTGTTCTTTCTCAAGATTCCTTTGGTTCCTTGGGGTCTTTTATAGTCCCATACAAATTTTAGGACTGATCCACTATTTTTGTAAACAGTCTCATTGGAATTTTGATGGAGCTTGTATTGAACCTGGATATTGCTTTGGGTGGTATGGACGTTTTCACAATATTAATTATTTCAATCCATGTGCACAGAATATCTTTTCATTTATTTCTGTCTTTTAAATTTCTTTCATAATGTCTTACAGTTTTCAATATATAGGTCTTTTACCTCCTTGGTTAAATGTATTCCTATGTATTTTCTTCTTTTTGATGCAATTGTAAATAGGATTGTTTCCTCACTTTCTCTTTCCAGTAGTTCATTATTAGTGTATAGAAACACAGCAAGCTTTTTTGTATTGATTTTGTATCCTACAACTTGCTTGAATTCACTTAACTAGTTTTAAAAGTTTTCTAATGGAGTTTTTAGAGTTTTCTATATATAATATCACATCATCTGCAAATACTTTTTCCCATTCTACTTGAATTTCTTTTTGTTTCTTTTTCTTGCCTAATTTCTCTGGATAGGATTTTCAGTATGACATTGAATAAAATGTGTCTGAAGATGTCACTTGTCTTGTTCCTGATATTAGCAGAAAAGCTTTAAGCTTTTAGTCATTGAGTATGATATTAGCTGTGGGCTTGTTGTATATGGCTTTTATTATGTTCCTCTATACCCTTTGTTGAGAGTTTTTATCATAAATGGGTCCTGAATTTTGTCAGATGATTTTTCTTGAGATTATCATATGATTTTTATCCTTCATTTTGTTAATGTTGTGTAGATGTTAAACCAGCCTTCTATCCCTGGAATAAATCCCACTTGACCAGGATTTTTAAAATAAATAAATAAATAAAAATTTTAAAAAATGAAATAAATTTCATTGAGGTATAATTGACATACATTATATTAGTTTCAGATATATTGCATACTGATTTGGTATTTGTATATTATATGAAGGTGTATGATCTTTTTAATGTATTATTGAATTCAGTTTGCTAATATTTTATTGAGGATTTTTGTATCTATGTGCATCAGGGATATTGACCTGTAATTTTCTTTTCTTGTGGCAGTTTTGGCTGGTTTTGATATCAGGGTAATGCCGGCCTTGTAAAATGAGTTTGGAAAAGAATCATTCTCTTCTATTTTTTGGAAGAGTTTGAGATGGATTGATATTAATTTTTCTTTGAATGTTTGGTAGAATTCACCAGTGAAGTCATCTGGTCCTGGACTTTTGTTTGTTGGGAGGTTTTTGATTACTGATGCAATCACCTTATTTGTTATTGGTCTGTTCTGGTTTTCTGTTTCATCATGATTTGGACTTAGTTAGTAGTGTGTTTCTAGGAATTTATCCAGTATTTCTAGGTTGTCCAATTTGCTAGTGTTTAATTCCTCAGAGTAGTCTCTTATAATCCTTTGTATTTCCTTGATATCAGTTGTAATATCTACTCTTTTATTTCTAATTTTGAGTCCTCTCCCTTTTTTTTCTTGGTGAATAACTCTTTACTAAAGTAGCCAGCTTTCCAATTAACTCTAGGCAGTTAGCTTACAGATATACATTACGGCCATGTGTATAATGTGAATGTGAAATCATGCTTCTAGCAACAATAACTTCTGAGATAGAGGATAGAACTCTTGTGTATTCTTGCTCAGGAAATTTACTTTCCCCGAAAACTCCCTTCAAGTCTACTAGAACTTTGGGCATTGATGTATTAAATTACTTGATCCTTGAAATCAGGGTGTATTTGGTCCTCGTCCAGCTTTTTCAGCCATAAAGCTTTTTTCCTCTATCCTTTCACTAGTCTTATAAGTGCTCCTAAAAAGGATTGGAGGTTTTGTACTGAGATTGAGAGTCTGAATTTATTGGACACAATACCAGTGATGAAGTCAGGTAAGGATGCCTACGAGATAGTGATGAATCCCTTTACATGATCAAATCACGTAGATGCTACTTTAGTCTACCTCTCTGACAATAGTCATTCTTATGTGACTCACAAATTTGACTAGAGTTCCTTGAGCTGTTTGTAAGTATTTAAAAGATAATTAAACATTTTGTGATAGCTTCTGATGATTGTTTTGCAATTTGTGCACGTGTGTGTGTTGGTGAATAGTCAGTGTTCGACCAAATCTTATCAGTGAGTAAATTGGCCATGAAAATTCAATTGAGTTCAATTCAGTATGTACTTTGGGAGGAGTGTGAACATTTTCCAGTCACTGAGGTGCTGGTTAAAGTCCTGTAGCAAGAATTTACAGGATGCCGTTAGATGCAAAAAATTGCTGTCTAAATGTAATTCCTGGCATGCGCTTGTTCTGTAAGAAAATCTGAAAAAAAAGTCCTTGTTGAAATTTCAAGTATGTTTTTAAAAGGAATTTAAAAGATTGAGATTGAAAAGCATTTGAGCTACTTTGTAAAATTGGAATAGTTATGTGACCTTAATGATGGGGGTCATTGATAAATGTGTAATTAAAATGAAAGCAGGAAGCTGCACTTTCCATTTGTTTCTTTATCTACTTTTCACGCCAGCCTGATTTGAATCATTGCCTGTCATATCCTCCCAAAGCCTGTGAACTAGAGAGAAACACTCTGGCTTCCACCCACTTCTCTCTCATCTTTTCTTCTTCCAGAGTGTGTCAGGTGTGTAAACTTTGATAGTGTTGTGGGCTCCTTAAATAAAACAATTTTTCAAGGGCGGATCATTGTTAACCATACTGTGTTTATGGCCACTAAGTTTCTACTCTGCTTAAAATCTTTTATTTCTGTAGTAAGCACATACTCCTGGAGCCATTTTTAAGAATCTTCAGAAACTACCTACACCATAGTTTCTCTACCACAGTTATGAACCTGCTATCCTAGCTAGCCCACGTCTGCTCACCATCCTATAAAAGCTTCTCATCCTCATCTGTGCTGTTCCTCTCTCCAGGAAGTCTCTCTGACCCTCCACCCTCACCTAGGTTCTGCCCTCACCTAGGTCCTTCTCATTCTTTAAGGTCCAGCTCCACTTTCTCTTCTTAGAAAACTCCCTTGACAACTTCAGGCCTGAGTGATATCCTCTTCTCAGAACTCTCATCCCGTTTGTTGTTAATGTCATTGAATTTTGCTGTTAATTGTCTACATTACTGCTGCTGATGTTTCGTCGCTGAGTTGTGTCCGACTCTTTGTGACTCCCAAGAACCATAGAGCCCACCAGGCTCCTCTGTCCATGGGATTTCCCAGGCAAGAATACTGTAGTGGTTTGCCATTCCCTTCTCCAGGGGAGATCATTCCCACCCAGAGACTGACCCGGTGTTTCCTGTGTCTCCTGCTTGGCAGGTGGATTCTCTACCACTGAGCCGCCTGAAAAGCCCCAGTTGTCTACATTGTTAGCTTTTATTTCACATCATGTTGTTCGTATCTCCCAAACTCCATAGAGGTTTGTTGAGTACAGGCAGTGTTTTAAACTCATCTGGTTCCCCCGATGCGTGTGACATAAGTCTGTGCCTATAGTTGGTGGACATAATGAATGTTTGTTGATTAACTGATATTTTCCCACATGAATATTTTTTTAATTTATTTATTGAGATATAGTTGATTTATGATATTATTAATATAAAAGTTTCAGGTATACAACATAGTGATTCACAATTTTTGAAAGATTGTACTCTGTTTATAGCTCTTATGAAATACTGGCTATATTCCCTGTGCTCTACAATATATTCTTGTAGCTCATTTTATGCATAATAGTTTGTAGCTCTTAACCCCCTACCCCTAAATTGCCCCCTCCCCTTCCCTCTCCCCAGTGGCAACCACTCATTTGTTCTATGTGAGTCTGCTTTTTTGATACTCATTTAATGTTTTTATTCCATATACAAGTGATAACATACAGTATTTCTCTAACTCATTTCACTAAGCTTAATACCCTCTAAGTCCATCCATGTTGTTGCAAATGGTAACATTTCATTCCTTTTTCTGGCTGAGTTGTATTCCATTGTATATGTGTTCCACATTTTCTTTATCCATTCATCTGTTGATGGACACTTAGGTTGTTTCCATATCTTGACTGTTGTAAATAATGCTCCTTTGAGCATTGGGGGTGCGTGTACATTTTCAAACTAGTGTTTTCAGTTTCTTGGGATATATACCCAGGATTTCCTGGATCATATGGCAGTTCTGTTTTTAGTTTGAGGAACCTCCATACTGTTCTCCACAGTGACTGCACCAATTTACACTTCCATTGACAATGTACAAGGGTTCCCTTTTTTCCACATCTTCACCAACATTTATTATTCCACATGAATGTTTTTAAAGACCTCATCTGTTTGAAGTTTAGGGAATCATAATAGGTATTTTTTAAATAGATAAAATGAATGATGGTACAATTTTTTGTTTATTTTCACCACTCTCCCATCTCCATTCATGGCCAACCAATTGAATGTACAGTTCTCAGGACCAGGATTTAATCTTGTTCACCTTTGCATCCCCAGCACCTGGATCAGTGCCTAGGTCAGTTGGATACCCAATAAATATTTGTTGAATGAATCTTCAGCAAAATCACCCTACACATATTAAATGCAATCAGTCTTGTGACATTTTGTATTTCTTTCATCTCAAATGCTTGAACATTATAGGGTTTTAATTGCCAAATATATTAAGTTTCTGTTGTCTTCAATTTTAAATTCAGTTTTTTTGTTATCTTTTAGTGGCTCTGGGATTTCTGTTCCACAGACATAAGCAATTAACCAGTGCTTTTATATAACGACTGTGTTCAGAATCCAGTTTTAGGTTGTTTTTACATTAAACTGGATTAGTTTTAAATATTTACATGGCATTTATTAGCAAATTCTCATAATTTATATTTTTAAAGAGATAGATCTTTTTTTTTTTTTTTTTTAAAAAAGATGAACTCCTCTGACCAACAAAACCAATCACATATGTTGCCAGAGGTATGTTTGAAAGAGACACTGTAGCACCTGTTTTTTTTTTTTTTCCCTTTTATGACCAGTGTATGAACTGAGGTTTTATGAAATAAAATAATGAAATATGAAATAAAATAATAAAATAATTGCTTTATGAAATAGAATAATTTGACTTACCTGATTTTTGCAAAAGATAAAGCTATTATCCTGGGAATATTGTGAAAAAAATTCAGTGAGGCTTTTTTTTTTTTTTTTTTTTAAAAAAAAAGCTTAATGAAAAAATTCTGCACATAGGTGAAATATCCTTATTTTCAGAGACTTATTTTTTGGTTCAGATAGAAAACTCAGTTTTCCATCAGATGCTTGTGAAATCATGGTTTCCATCTGTAGATCTGAGGACCTCTCATATGCTTAAAGAACACAGATTGGTGGACCACTAAGCAAAACAC
Source organism: Bubalus bubalis (assembly GCF_019923935.1). Lineage (NCBI taxonomy): Eukaryota > Metazoa > Chordata > Mammalia > Artiodactyla > Bovidae > Bubalus > Bubalus bubalis. The sequence goes on along the minus strand of NC_059181.1, from coordinate 139,629,976 downwards.
GTGAGGGAAATAGAACTTGAAGCAAATTCGAAAACTTGAAAGCTTTTAAACTTTGTCAGCCTGCCAATTCAAGCAGTGTGTGGCAGGCATGTCATATATTCATAGAGCCAAAATAAATGGCCACAAGGAATTCCGAGGTAATACAGATGTAAGGAAAGCTTAAAATGGAAAGAAAGAAAACTTTGTTTTCATTGTTTATTCAGGAGGTTGATAAATGAATTTAAAGAAATGCCTCTTGAGATATTGCTTTAGCTGCCAGAGAACATCTTTGTGATCTTCTGGACCAGGCATTGGCAATGTTTCTGTATTATGTGCTGATTTGTGAAGGGGAGGCAAAAGAAAGGAGGAGATGAGGAAAATGTAGCAAAAAGTGAGGGTGAAAGTAGCTGCTGTCAGTGACCTTGCAAGCCGCTCTGGAGCAAGGTGCTGTTTCCATTGTATCAGGTGAAAATATTTATTTATTTTGTTTTACCATCAAGAAAAATTCCATGAGAAAATGTGTGAACCTTTAAATATATGTAATATATATATATATTTTCATATTCTTTTCCATTATAGCTTATTATAAGATATTGAATATGATTCCCTATGCTATACAGTAGGACCTTGTTGTTTATTTGTTGATGTATAGTAGTTTGTATCTGCTAATCCTAAACTTCTAATTTATCTCTTCCTGTCCCTTTCCCCTTTGGTAACTGTAAGTTAGTTTTCTGTGTCTGTGAGTCTGTTTCTGTTTTATAAATAAGTTCATTTATATTGTATATTAAATTCCACATATTAGTGATATATGATATTTGTCTTTCTCTGTCTGACTTTTTGCACTTAATATGCTACTCTCTAGGTCCATCCATGTTGCTGAAAATGGCAATATTTCATTTTTTATGGCTCAGTAGTATGCCATTATGTGTGTGTATATGTATATGTATATATATATGTATATGTGTGTGTGTGTATATATATATATATATATAGGCTTCCCTGGTGGCTCAGATGATGAAGAATCTGCCTGCAATGCAGGAGACCTGGGTTCGATCCCTGGGTTGGGAAGATCCCCTGGAGGAGGGTATGGCAACCCACTCCAGTATTCTTGCCTGGAGAATCCCCTTGGACAGAGCAGCCTGGCAGCCTACAGTCCATGGGGTTGCAAAGAGTCTGACGTGGCTAAGTGACTAAGCACGCACACACATACACATATATACACACCACATTTTCTTTATCCAGTCATCTGTTGATGGGTACTTGGACTTTTTCTTTATCTTGGCTATTGTACATAGTGCTGCAGCGAAACTGTCTTTTCCATCGTATCTTTTTGCCTCCTTTGTTGAAAATTAATTGACTATAGGTGTGTCAGTTTATTTTCTTGCTCTCTATTCTGTTCCATTGACACATGTGTCTGTTTCTGTGTCAGTACCACACTGTTTTGATTACTGTAGCCTAAAGTCAGGGAGCGTGATACCTCCAGCTTTTTTCTTTTTCTTCAAGATTGCTTTGGCAGTTTGGGGTCTTTTATGGCTCTATATTAATTTTAGGATTATTTGTTCCAATTCTGTAAAAAAAAAATCCCCTTTAAAAATCACATGAAAAAATACTTAGGAATAAACCTGACCAAGGAAATAAAAGACGTATATTCTGAAAACTATAAAACATTGATAAAGGGAATTGAAGATGATTTAAAGAAATAGAAAGATATCCCATGCTCTTGTATTGGAAAAATTGGCCATGCTACCCAAAGAAATCTACAGATTTAATGCAATCCCTATCAAAATAATCATGACATTTAAAAAAATCCAAGATAAGATATTGTTGCTATCAAAAGAGCAGTAATAGACCATTCTTTATGGAAACTGAGTGCTGTATATATCAAGAATTTCAAATATTAATCAGATCAGATGAGTTGCTCAGTCGTGTCTTCAACTTGAAAGCTAGAATTATGAGAAAATACTCGACTTTACGTGTCTGATAGATATGAAACTGACAGAGGTGGCCAAAGCTCAGTCAGCCTAGAAGGTGCTCAACTGACAAAACTCCTTGCTTGAAAGGGTTAGTTATCATTTAATCTTTGACCTTTCACAGTAAGAATCCCAAGAAATGCTTAAATGCTCGAATTTGAAATGAGAAAAACTAAGTAAGACATGGTCTCTATTTTTATGGAATTTACAATCTAATAAGGGAAAAAAGTTAAGAGCCTATAATAAAAGTGTGATCCGTACCATAAGAGAGATACAATATTGTGACATGATTAAGAAGGTGGGCTCTGGTTTCAGACTGGTGGGTTTGAACCATGTCTTGATGGTAGCTACATGAAGTTGTATAAGACTCAACCCTTCCCCACCTGTTTCCCCATCTATAAAATGGGAACAGTAGTACTCTCTTCAAGAGGAATCCTAAAGGCAGTAAAACTTTGTAATTTCTGGGATACTGCTTTTAGTGACTTGTTTCTATTCAATACTGTTTGAGTGTGTGTTTAAGAGTGTCGTTAAGTTACGGTGCTTGGTGTACCATTCATGGGTGAATTGGAGGCCCATGTTAGAATACCTAGAGTCTGCTTCCAGCCCTTCATAAACTCGCATAATCATTCTACTTAACTAGGTCTTTTGTTTCTTCTCTATTTAAGTGAGCATAGGAAGTTCCATGACTGCAGGGACCTTATCTGTCTTGTTCCACATCTAGAATAGTGCTTGGCATATAGTAGACATGGATAAATGTTGGTATAGCACAACTTGGAGATATTATGAAGATGGCACTACAATATGTGTGAACATAACTTTGAGAAGGAATCATAAGTACTACACAGAAATGCTTGATTTTCCTTCTTTAAGAATCCTGAGAGAGATAAGAGATAGGAAACTGCTACATTTCTCTACCAGGATCTAAGAATGAGATTTAGAGGCAGAGAATCTTGCCAGGAGCTGTGCTTCTACCACTAAAGGCTTTGTAACTTCAGATAAATAATTTAACCTCCTTGAACTTCATTTCTTTCTCTGGTCTTTTTTAGGTTATCTCCTATGCTATAGAGTATTTTTTAGGGCTCCAAAGATCAATGAGCTAAAAACACTTGTGAGCTGCAAATACTATACAAGTACAAATGTACTAAGAAATGGTAACTTTTTAAGTTCTTCCTTAGAATCATGAAAAGCAAAATTGCATTCCTATTACTCAAGTCTAAAGTAGTGAAGATAAAGTTGTGTGAAGATAAAGTTGTGTTGTCTCCCAAACAAAGTTGATTTTTAAAATGGACCCCCTCATCCCCGGCTTTTTACACAGATGAGCAAAGCTGCACGAGGGAACGAACGTCTCTGCGCTGTCACACCAGCTCTTTTTAGCTGCTGCACCTAGCTGGTTCTGTGCCAGCTCCAAAAATAGTTCCAGTCTGAAGGAAGACATGCAGACAAGTTCTGGCTGGAAATGTTTTGAGGAACTGGCCAGGGGCCCATCAGAGGTTACAGGCCAATTTTAAAAATGAAGAAAATTCCTTCTCCCATTCCCTCTGTCTTATATAAAATGCATGGCCAGAGTTCAATTCCTGTTTGTATTTTTCCTTTGTCAAAGTTTAAAGTTCAAATGTATTATTTATTACTGTTTCTGTACTTGATAGACCGATAGAAAAAAATCTTCCTCCAGAACCTCACTCACTGTCTTACGCACTGAGAAAAAAAATATTATATAGATATATATTCTTTTTTGTTATTTTTTCTTTCAAATATATTTAGGCAACCTATATGATTTAGTTATAGGACTAAATTTGACTACTTCTTTAAATATAAACTTACAAACTCACAGGACATACTCATTTAGAAGTATTTTCTATAATACAAATGTGGAAATGAATTTACTCTTGAAGTTCAACTTAGGAATACTACTTGGAAGAATTTGTATCTAAGAAAGAAAAGATTGGGGTAGCCAGTTCTATCATCTGTGAGACTTTTTTGTTGTCGTGTCTCTTTAGACTTAATAAATAGCTTTTTCAATATATAATTCACATACTGTCCAGTTCACTCATTTAAACTATACAGTTTAGTGAATGGGCTTTTAGTATATTTGAAACCTTGCAGCCATCACCACTATCTAATTCCAGAATATTTTCATCGCCCTCAAAGGAGACCCTATACACATTCAGTAGTCATTCCACTTTCTTCTCTTCTCCAGGCTCTTACAACCATTAACTTGCTTTCTGACTCAGGATTTAATATCAATGGAACCATACAGCATGTGGCCATCATGACTGGCTTCTTCCACTTAGCATCATTTTTTCAAGGTTCATTCATGTTGTGGCATGTGTCAATACTTTATTCCTTTTTAGGATAGAATAATATTTCATTGTGTGGATATATCACATTTTGTGTGTCCACCCATCTGCTGATGGACACTTTGAATGTATCCACCTCTTGGCTACTATGAATAGTGCTGCTTTGAACATGAGTGTACAAATATGTCTTCAAGACCCTGCTTTCAGTTCTTCTGTGTCTATACCTAGGCATAGAAGTGCTCAGTCATATGGTAACTGTTCAACAGTTTGAGGAACCATCAGACTGTTTGCCACAGCAGCTGCACTATTTTACATTCCCACCACCAATGTTCAACAGCCCCAGTTTCTCCAATTTTTCTCTCTTTTTTATTGTAGTCATCCTAATGGATATGAAGTGGTATCACTTTGTGATTTTCATTTGTATTTCCCAATCTGGCTGCTTAAATTAAAGAATATACTTTAAATGTTTTGCTAGAGGTCATTCACCTGACAACCTTAACCCTCCAGAACATACTGCATGGAACATATTGCAAAAGGGTTTCCAAATCTGTAAGAGTAGTCACACACCACACACCTTCTTCATGAAAGCCTGGTACTTTGTCCCCAGACCTCTCTTATAGCGAATAACTAACTCTTAATTAACATTCACGATTATGCAGTCCAGAAAGGAGCTGGACAGTCCACCATGGCAGATACTATGGCAAGAAGGGAAGTTAGAGTAGAAGTGACGATTAACAATCTGCTACTGAAAGAGAACTATAATACTTCCCAGGACATTTATAACCCTAAGTCTTCAACCAGAGGTCAAATTATGCTCAGGACTTTTTAAGAAGGCAAAGCTACATATAATACATTTTGGAAATATTTCCATGAAGAATGACTTAGAGAAACACGTTTTGCTCTTAAATGGATAAGCTTGGGTTTTCCGTATATTTAATTTCCTCATGGTATCTGAAAAATCAGGTGAAGGTAAAGATAAACCGAAAATTCAGATTTTGTAAAATTACTGAAGAAACTGTTTAAAAACAATACTGGATGCTTGGGGCCAGTGCACTGGGACGACCCAGAGGGATGGTACGGGGGGGGAGGAGGGAGGAGGGTTCAGGATGGGGAACACGTCTATACCTGTGGCGGATCATGTTGATATATGGCAAAACCAATACAATATTGTAAAGTTAAAAAATAAAATAAAAATAAATGAAAAAAAAATGAAATGTTTTCAAGAACTTTAATACTGCTTTTTTGATGGATTAACAATTGGTTGATTTGTCTGATACTCCGAGCTTACTTTGGCTTTAGAAAATCCCAGTTAATTTTGGTACGTGTTCATGGCAGAATGCTGGTAAATTAACATTTATCTTCTCTGAGTTCCTGGAAATTGTTGCTGGCTGACAGTGGGTTGAAGTGCAAACCCTAAAACTGCACAGTATTCAATGTATGACCAGTGTATGGAACAGTGTGTTCTGTCTCACTTATTTGTCCACGCTGAAACTTCCTTCTGAGTTTCTCAATATCCCTTCATAAAGACTGAGACCTAAATAGAGAATACACAGAAAAAAATGAATCCAGCATCATTTCAAGGGTTTCTTTCTTGAACTGAAGCACATTTTTCATTTCGCAGTGTTTCCCCTACCTCATTTGCAGTGGGTCTCCAGCTAGTTATGTCATGACTGTTTTATATGATCATCAACAATTACATTTCAAGTACACAGTGTCCTCTTTCTGATTTCTGGATTCTGAGAGCAGAACGAGCCTTCAGCCAGACCGTAGTAAAGCCAGTTTAATGGTAGGCCTTTGGTAGCCTCTAAAAGCTGGAGACACACAGGTGTCTAAAGGTGCATAAAGGGATGTCACGTCAGGGTCTGGCATTTTCTGTGCAGTGGAACCCCAAATGAATTTCTGCCCCCAAACAGATCAAAATGCAACAGTCTTTTTTTCTTTTTAATTGGGCTGTTGCCAAGTCTTATATTTCAACAGTAAGTCAAAGAGGTGGCTTTCTTTTACTAGTAGAATTCTACACTGGGAAATGGCCTTCTTACTGACAATGGCTGACTATGCTGTGCTGCGCCGTCAGTATGTAGATGAATGCGTGTGTGCTTAGTTCCTCAGTCATGTCCGACTCTTTGCACCCTACGGACTATAGCCCACCAGGCTCCTCTGTCCATGGAATTCTCCAGACAGTAATACTGGAATGGGTTACCATTTCCTCCTCCAGGGGATCTTCCTGACCCAGGAATTGAACTGGTGTCTCCTGTGGCTCCTGCATTGCAGGCAGTTTCTTTACTGCTGAGTGACTGGGGAAGCCCCAGTATCTAGATGCTTCCTGTTTTAAAGAGGTTATGTTACTTTTTTTTCCAAATCTAGAGTTTAAAACAAAAGCATTGTGTTAAATTAGCTAATTTTAATTTATTTTATTTTTGCAGGTTTCTGGAAAGTGCCTTTTCTGAAAACGCTGAAGCTTGGATTCCACCTCAGAGCTGTATCTTTCTAAACCCCTCTCCCTACCACCATCACTGCCACCTCTCCCCGCCTGTGCCCCCAAATTTTCTCAATTTTCATAGTCATTTTCTCTCCTCCTGATTTGGCAACCAAAAGAAAAATCTGGCAGTTCTAACATCCTACCAATCTTAATCTTTAACTCCAAGATATAGGAAGAAAACCTTTTCTCCCCTTGATCTGAGACCATTCCACAAATTGACGGGCAGCCAGCAGCATATGCTCTTTTGTAAGAATAATTGAAAACATCAACTGGAGAGCACAGAATCCTTTTGAAATTCTGCCAGTTATTTGAAGTAACTTTGGCAGAGGAAAAACAAAACACTCAATATCTTAATGTTGACAGTTGCCTTCTTAGGAGTTGGTCTCTAATTTGACTTTTAGTTATTCTGATACAATTTTTATTTTACGGTGGGATTTTTGTTTGACCACTCAGACCGAATTTGACTTAATTCAACCCTAAGTGCTAACATTCGCTTTCAGTATGACGGCTTTCAGTATTGCCCTGGTTCGTGATGCCAAGTGGCTGACTTTGGAAGTGTGTAGAGAATTTCAGAGAGGAACCTGCTCTCGAGCTGATGCAGATTGCAAGTTTGCCCATCCACCAAGAATTTGCAATGTGGAAAATGGTCGCGTGGTGGCTTGTTTTGATTCTCTAAAGGTGAGTCTCATCTAAATGCATATCATTTAAAATCGACACTTGTTGATTTCTGGGCATTTTGAAATATGTTGTACTTTGAAATTAGTCAAGTTAATAATAGTATGCAAGTGATAAGTTTGTTTGTTTTTTAAGGCAGGATGGAGACTTTGCATTTGTAGAACTAAGCCAGACTAAAGCACACCCATCAAAGCTCACTGACCAAGATAGATAGAGAAAAAAGTTCAAGAATTTTTGTAGGAGAAACTGTAGCCTTGCTTTACTTCTGTATTTATTATTTAGATTTTTAATGCAGTAATCATAATTCTCAGATTAACTTAGAGAAGTCCTTACTGAAATAGCTTATTATCTGTGTTACCAAAAGATACTTGGCAGGGACCAATCAGAGGGTAAATAAAGTCAGATGGAGAGAGTAAAATGTGAAAATCTCATCATCCAGGAGGAAAATGATGGCATTTTGAATTTTCTTAGTCAAAGTCTATTTTGAACCTTTAACTTGAACTTACTGCTATAATACTAGGTTCATATCATTTTCTTCCTAAATAGCTGATGGACCAATTTCAGATTTGTGAGCACATTTTATAAGGAAAGTTTTATTGCCAGGGTTATCAAACCTGAATATTATGTAGTAGAGTACAAATAAAATATGAGGGAGGATGAAATATTATATAGAATAGAACATATATGATTGCAGAACAAAAAATATATTGATTTCCATGTTTTATTCATGATTATCCTTAAATTAGGGGTAAACATGTACAAATTAAAGCATAGGAGTTAAAAATGGTCATAGATTCCTGGTTTAACTAATAAGATTTGCTATGATGCATTTGAGATTTTTTCCAAAATATGTTAAAATGAATTGATATTAATAAGAACCTTTTCAATTTCTTAATACTGTTTTACCTTCATCAAGACCAATTTTATCTCATTAACATTTTTATTTATGGCTGCATTGGCTAATAGAGATGTATTCTTTTGTATGATCACTTATTCAGAAAACATTTTATCATGATATCCTATTTAAGTAGTTACTTTTGCTTATGTTTTGATTGCTAGTTTTTGTTTCAAACCATTCCAGTTCAAGAATGGGCACTAGTTATAAAGATCATGGCAACTCCTAACATTGAAAATGTCTGAATTGCTCTTTTTGTAGCAGATATTCCGACCAAAGGGCTTATTCTGTTTTCTTTATTTCATTTTCATTCAAGTTTCATCTATAATTATTTTACGTATTATTTAAATCATTTGTGTATTATTTAAATCAAGGACTGGGCAGTGCCTTGAATAGAAAAGAGCACTGGACTAGTTCGGGAGTAGGAGGGAAGGAAATGTCTTTTAGCCAGTCCATCTGGAGGGTTCACCACTGCACTACGCACTTTACGTATCTTGTTTCAGAAGTTCCAGACAAAGCTTGAGTTGCTTCATTTCTAATGCATGGATAATTCTTCTCTCCCTAACTTCCATGATTATTGCTGAGATTCCAGTAAGATGACATAAATGAAAAACCATGTATCACTATAAAAATGAATTAAGGCCTTCCCTGGCGGTCCAGTGGTTAGGACCTGGTGCTTTCGTGTCATGGCCCCAGATTCAGTCCCTGGTCAGGGAAGATCCCACTAGCCAAGTGGCATCCCTCCTCCCCGCCCAAAAAGTGAATTAAGTGCAAAGTTACCTTCTTACTATTAACTAAACTGTTGTTTTAGGAGTTCTTCAAAACAGTTGTTTAGTTAAGGCTCTATTATTTAAAACTACACATTCATGTTTCAAAGGGACACGCTCGTATCCTCAAGCAAAGTATCACTGTCTTTATGGCTTGCTCTTAAAAATAGAGTTCCTTGCAGGCTTTGTAAATTCTATCTTTTCAGGCATCTGGCAGGAAGAGATGTGTGATCTTACTAATCATTGATATAGTTCACATCGATTTTCCCATTTAAAGGCAAAAGAATGCCATAATGGAAACATTTTGAAGAAAAGTAATACAGAGCATGATTGTTAACAAAATGCAATACTGCACTACCACTTTAAAGCTTGGAAAATGTTTAGTTCAAAAACTACATAGACACTGGCCAATGGATACTAATAAGCCACTTAATTATTTAAATACACGGTTTACTCACTGTATCCAGTGTTTTTAAAATAATTTTTGATATGTTAAAATTTTGATGACCAGACACACAGGATAAAGACGATTTGCATAATCCTTACATTCTCAAATTTTAATGAAAATCTAAGAATTTCAAATATACAATGCCTTTAAAAAAATTAATTTGCCATTTAGATAGCACATACATCACAGTTCCATATCTGCACAAAAGCTTTGTAGTCCTGCTGTATTATTCCTTATCCGCGATATACACAAAAACCATACCATGGTATGCATGAAAACTATGCATGAAAACAGTTGACCTAAGTGGGTTGTACTACTACCATATCTACAATACACAAATAACATACCTCGATGGTTACTGCAGCATTCACTACCCACTTTGAGTTTCTGTGATTGAAACACTTTTGAAATGTATCTGTGTACTGTTTCTTCTTCCATGAGTGGTTAAATAACTGAAGCAATCACTTGATGAGCTTTGGGTGACTGCTTTTGGTTTTTTGGTTTTTATAAGGATTCCATTAGCACTAAGTACTCTACCAGATGATGATGGTTCTTTGCCTTCATAATAGGCATAGTAGTTAACAATATCCTATACTCATCTCATAATGAGGGAATGTTAGGAAAATAAAGAGGTTAAGCTTGATGGCTAATTGTGCATTATGCTGAAGTGCTGGGCCTATCACTCTATGAATGTTGAGTATTCAGTGATGAAGCATGCACCATCTTCAGTTAGAGATCTAGACATCACAGCCCATAGATTAATTTCCAGCTACATAAGAGTCTCATTTCATGTTGATATGTAGCTGTTTTTCTTATAACTCAGTTGCCTAGTCCACTTGGCACAATTGATTTCAGAAAGTATTGCTTAACCATTCTGTGCCAAATTCTTGATATTACAGTTCACAATTAATCTAGGTTAGTATTTTTAGTGACTCTCCCTTGACTTTAACAAAAGATCGTCACAGAAAATACCAACCCAAAATCTGTGATTGTTTTCATAGCCAGTATTATCTTCCTCCATACTTGAAGCAGTGTGATATCTGCCACTTGTTATCCAGGAAGGATATAAATTCTGTCATTATCTAATTATGAAAGGTCAACATCCATCACATCTGCCCACCCCACTTACTACCTTGTGTAGTTTTTTAACAAAAATTTCCTGGCAGGGGCCTTAGCAGCTGGCATAGTCACAGGACAGCCGTGTCAACCTATAAACATTCCTAGAAGATGGGAACTGAGCGAGGAAAAACAGAAAACAGTGCCACACTGTCTTCAAATATTGCATATGATCACAAGCATAATAATAATATTTCGGCAAGTGAAACCAGTTGTATAGGTATATGGATGTGAATATATCCTGTTAGGTCCTGAGTTAACATTGTCCTGAGTTACCAGTATATTCTGTGCGATTATCACTAGTCACAGCAGTTTCCATCAATTTATAATTTGATTATTTTTGACTGAATATTTACCTCACCCCTGTTTGCTCAGGGAAAATTTAGCAGGAGCAGAAGACTCCTAGCAACATAATCCCAAGGGCTTCTGGATTATTCAAGTTTTAGAACCATGTATGAGCCTGATCAGAGAGGTCTGCCTGCACTGGAAAGAATATATAGACACCACCTGTCATCCTGAGACTCAAGGAAAGTAACATTTTACTTAAGGATCTTCTTACATTACTGACGTTAAAAAGGAAGTATCTTTGACCAGTAAAAGTCAATGCTATTTTGGACATTTCAAAAACCTCTCTTGAAAGAAAAATGGAATTAAAATCAGCATCCAAGTAAATACATATTGATGGCTCAGCCTCAGTTTAAAGTTTTTATTTTGAAGTAATTTTAGGCTTATAGAAAAGTTTCAAAAATAGTATAAGGAGTTCCTGCATACCCTTCACCCAGCTTCCTGTAATGTCAACAACTTACATACCATACATAGCACAGTTATCAAAACCAGGAAATAACTCTAGTTCGATACTATTAAGTAAATTAGAGACGTTATTTGAATTTCACAAATTTCCCTCCTAATGACCTTTCTGGGCTCCAGAATTCAATCCAGGACCCCACATTCTGTTTGGTGATCATGTCTCCTTAGTCTTCTCCAATCTGTGACAGTTACTCAGTCTTTCCATATCTTTCATGACCTTGGCACTTTGGCTGAATACTGGTCACTCATCTTATAGAATGCCTCTCAATTTGGGTTTGTCGAATGCAATGTCATGATTTGATTGAGGTCGTGCATTTTTTGGCGAGAAAACCATAGAAATGATATGCATATTTGAGGGTACTTGATGTATCTCCTCTCTCATGGTTACCTTTATCACCTGCTAAAGATGGTGTCTGCTGGCTTTTCTGCTGTAAAGTGATCAGTTCTCCTTTTGTGAAAATCGATAAATATCTTCATTTATTCAACATCTCCTCAACATTACCATTGATTGAAGGGTCACCCAGTATCCAAGCTGTCAAAATGTGGAAAAGTATTCATCTTAGAAGTCTCTACTTACAGTCAATCAAGAAAGATAGGGAGGAGAAAATGGACCATAAGAGAGAAACAGCAGCAACTGGCCACCACAAAGACAGAACCGTGGAGAATGGGAAGCCCAAGAAATGTTGTGATGTGCTTGTCCTTGTCACCTGCTCCTATGGAGCGGCCCCTGCGCTGGAGTCAGCACCGCCCCTGCCCCTCCGCCCCCAGCACCTCTAACTTCTGCATCAGGAAACAGACTTTCTGCCTTTTGTTTCATGATAAATAACATTTTCCCCCAATTTAGAAAGTTATTCATCTTTATGAAGGGAAGGAAAAATACAAAAGAAATTTTTAAAATCATACACAAGAAGATACAAATAAAGTGTAATAAACTGTAATAAAATGTCATCCCCAGTACCACTGCCAACATTATGCATTTCCTTTCACTCTGTATAGAATTGTATGTGTGCTGCATAAACCTTGCCTTACCTTCTGCCTTCTTATAGACCTCTCTCCCTCTCTCACTCCCACTTGCTGATCCTGCAAAGTCAACCTCTCCCTCCCTTTACCCTTCCTGTCAGCTTCAGATTTTTCCCAGAGTATCAAAAAATATCTAAATACTGCCTGATCTTCTCCCATCATAGACTTTTAAAAAATATACCAATTATCATGGTTATTTTTTTTTCTGATCAGAAAATAAAAACGTATGCTTTCTAGAAAACTGTAATATAGAAACAAAAATTCTTATGAAACCTAACCTGTAATTCCATTACCCAGTGAAACCCTTCCCATGTTGGTATATGTACTTTCAATATTTAATGAGAACTGTTTCTTTTTTAAAAAAAATGTTTCACTTGTTCCATGCAATGCAAAAGGCTTTTAAAACTTAGGAAGGAATGGTATTTTATAAATATATTTAAATTAAAATATATTATTTTTCAAATTCTATGAGGCCATCAGAAATTATGTTTATGAGAACCATGTAATAATAATAATAGTAGTAAATTCTACCTTCTGTTGACTGGGGCTTTCCTGGTGGCTCAGATGGTCAAGTGTCCGCCCTCAATGCAGGAGACCCGGGTTCAAGCCCTGGGTTGGGAAGATCCCCTGGAGAAGGAAATGGCAACCCACTCCAGTATTCTTGCCTGGAGAATCCCATAGACAGAAGAGCCTGGCGGGCCACAGTCCATAGGGTTGCAAAGAGTCAGACACAGCTGTGTGACTAACACCTGAGTTCCTAAGCATTCAAATGTGATGATCCGCCTAAGGCACTTGGAATAGAACCTGGCACACCACAAGCATTCCAGACATGTCTTTTCACCAAATAAATTCCATTCTCCATTAAAGGAACCAGGGAATCCTAGGAGTAATGACTAGAGCTGGACTGAGGCAGGAAAAATATGACTCTGTGACATCTTGTGCTTCCAGAAAGTAAGGAAGTGCTTGGAAAAGGAAGGGGCCTGATAGCTGGACACTGGAACCAACCTGAAGAAGCACCCAGCGAGCAAAGTGTCAAGCTCATGGAAGACAAGGAAAGACTGAGAAACTGTCAGAGATTGGAGATTAAATAAACATGACAGATAAATATGATGTGGGATCCTGGATTGGATCCTGGAGCGGAGAAAGCACATTAGAGGGAAAATTGGTGAAATTCAAATAAGGTCTCCAGTTTACTTAATAGAATTACAGTAAAGTTAATTTCCTGGTTTTGATAACTATGGTATGTATGATGGATATATAAGTCATTGACATTATAGGAATCTGAGTTAAGGGTCTCCAGGGGTACTCTCGGAGAAGGCAATGGCACCCCACTCCAGTACTCTTGCCTGGAAAATCCTATGGGTGGAGGAGCCTGGTAGGCTGCAGTCCATGGGGTCGCTAAGAGTCGGGCACAACTGAGCGACTTCACTTTCACTTTTCACTTTCATGCATTGGAGAAGGAAATGGCAACCCACTCCAGTGTTCTTGCCTGGAGAATCCCAGGGACGGAGGAGCCTGGTGGGCTGCCGTCTATGGGGTCGCACAGAGTTGGACACGACGGAAGCGACTTAGCAGCAGCAGCAGCAGCAGGGGTACTCTGTACTATTTTTGCAATTTCTCTGTAAATCTAAAATAATTTCAAAGTTAAATGTCTTAAAAAGAACTTTCTTAGTCTTGCACATGCACCTTCTGTTTTTTGGTGCTCAGAAATACAGTGGAGTATTAGTTTTTTTGCTTTTCTTTCTTCTTCTTTTAAACTCTGGGTGTGGTAATGAGAAAGCTCTGAAATCCATGCAATGGCTGATCCTGAAACTCACCTCAACCGGCTAGATGAGTCACATAATTGAAATAGTTAACGAGAGCACTCATACCCATAATAGCGCTTCACAAACCTAGCAAATCAAAAAGTGAAAATGTAGAATATTCAGTTGAGATTGTTACAACTTACAGATAGGAAACTAGAGATCTAGTGAGGGGGAGAGTGCCTTGCCCAGGGTCACATAAGCAGTAATCAAAAGAACCTGAAAACTGCAGCGTTCTTCCAATCATTTCAGTCTTTTTTTCCATGGAGAAAAAGGAGATAAGAGAAAACATCATTTGGGATTATTGTATTTTGTTTCTGTTTTTGACCTTTGCAGCATTCATTTCATTTTGAGGGGAAACATAGAAACGTACTGCTCAAAAATATGGAACGCTTCACAAATTTTCATGTCATCCTTGTGCGAGAGCCATGCTAATCGTTGCTGTATCTTTCCAATTTTAGACTATGTGCTGTCAAAGCAAGCATTGGGCTATTGTTTTACTAAACCAAAAGCATCCAGCGCTTATGGTCAGACTGTCCATGTGACACTGGGATGCCCTGCTTTCGACGTTGTGTGGTTCTCCTTTACTTTGTTACTTTAGAAAGGGGGAAAAGTCATCTTTCCCTTTCCTAATATCTCCCTCATTTGTTGTTTCACAATATTGTGTTTAGATGAAGACTTTAAAATTCTTTTATTTATTTCTTTGACAATCATTTTGGCTGTTAATTTTGAAAACAAGAAGGAAGAGGGGCCAGGGTGTTTTATTGTTAGAGCAAGTTATCTAACTTAGTGATACTGTGCTCTTTTTAATCGCTGAAAGTCAGAACACTGAGCTGTCTCTACTCACTTGCCCATCCTTCTCTCCAAACACTGCAGCACTGAGTTAGCTAGCCAGAATCGGGGATTGTAATGGGCTGTGGATCATGTATAGCTTCACTGCAAGAAACTCTTTGATGTCTGATGCTGTTATAGATATATTCATTAGTACAAAGTCCGGGCCAGCTAGGGAGGTACCTGTCACAGATCAGCTGAAGATATTGCAGTAGCAGGTCAGCCTTGTTATGGGTCAAATACAGTTTTGTAAAGGAACACAGAATCTAATCCAATGAATTTAAAATGTTGTTTTATGGAAGCATAGCTCAAGATCATTTCTCACTACCCCTTGCAGCCAAGGCTGCAGTTGGCTGCATAGTAAGAAAGGAGTTGTGATATAGCCAGGAAGGTATTTTTCAACCACAATTTGATACCATTAAGATGGACCTTTTGTCACAGGAACCCCATTTAGTATGAGAGATCTGAAGTTTGAATACTGTCTACTGTATGTCAACTCATGTGTGGAAGAAGCTCTTTATATGTTAGGGACATAGATGTCTGATTTTACTTTATCATCTAATACTTCTCTCATGTCACATACTGTATAATCATTACAAATACTTTTTCTCTACTTCACCTTTTTGTGAAATGTGGACACAAGATACTTTTGTGCATCTGGAAATAGCAATTAGTTCTTCTAGGAACATGACTTTTCTCATATAACATCATTTACTCACTGCTGTTTTTGCCCTTACAGATTAGTTTTCTGATTGTAACATCCCCAAGGTTGCCTTGTTTTCCTCTGTCTCAGCCTGCCACTTGATTGTTGACCTACAGGTTTATATATTCCAGAGGAATTTTAGCTGTCTGTTCTTTCCTCATTATTTCTAAATAATCTTTTCATTTTTTTCTGTATTTCCTCCACTGTATAATAAGTCTTTGGTTTCTTAAATTTATGTTTTTTGTTCCTGTTAGTGTCTAATCCAGATTTGCAGCCCTGCTTAGGTTTTTAGTGTTTTTATTACTGTGCATTCACTTATCACCACAGAGTCCAGTTTTACTGCTAGACATAATGAGAAGTTTAACTCATGCTTTTTCCTATCTTTCTTGATACTGTTTTCTTAAAAGTCAGTAAACAGTTCCATTTGTTCTACAACCTTGTATTTTGTAAATAATCTCCACCATTTAGATTAACCATGTTGTTTAGAGTTCAAGTAAATTATTTTTCCAATATTATTCATGATGAGTTTGTATAATATGGCTTAGTGTTGCTTAGTTGCTAAGTCATGTCCACCTCTTTTGGAACCCCTTAGACTGTAGCTCGCCAGGCTCCTCTGTCTGTGGAATTCTCCAGGCAAGAATACTGGAATGGATTGCTATTCCCTTCTCAAGGGAATCTTCCTGACCCAGGGATTGAACCCGGGTCTCCTGCATTGCAGGCAGATTCTTTACTGTCTGAGCCACCAGGGCTTAGTGTCATGCCTAATCTGTTTAGTGAAGTAGATGTAACAATAGGATCTATCAGTTTTTGCAGCTGTTACTGGTTCATAAGCATGTCAATATATGCTTTCAGTTGGATTTTTTCTATTGTAAGTAGACATTTTACTGTAGTTGAAACTCAAATTTTTATTTACACAGTGGGAATTGGTAGAAAAGAGATATTAGCCTTTTGCTCCTGCCCATGTTCTTGTGGGTACACAGTAGACAGTGAAGGCAGTTTCCACACTGAAAAACATCCAGTGGCTTGAAAACATAGAGTCCACAGTGATAGAACCAATTTCCTGAACTAAGACATAACCAGTGTATTAGGCATGATTTGCCTGCTAACTAGTTAAAACTAAGGTTCTGGTTTCTGTCTTTAGCATGCAGAAATGCAAACAGAAAACCTTTCTTCTCTCTGTGACTTTAAACTTCACCCATCTTTTATATGTGTCTGGGTACAGTGAGTAGGCAGCATTGTAGTATCGATCATCTCTTATTCCATTCCAAATACATTTTGGAGATTATATTTTTAAGATGACATTGTTTTAAGATCACACTGTCATACTGTCTTAAAATTTTTGTTCATCCTATTTATGAAAAAAAAAAGTAACCCTGAAGTAGCCATTTGAGAAGTTTGAATATTTAAAACTCTATGTGGTTTGAAAACATTTGCTAAATACCTATCCCAGAAGTTGTTTTTCTGTTGTTAATGTTTATACTTATCACATGCTTTGGTAAACGAACTTAAATCTTTTACCAACATTTGTAAAAACATAATCTCTAGAGGGTGTTTTTTTTTTTTGCAATTTCCTGGTTATTTCACTTTTTCTCTTAGCCAGAAAAGCATTCTATATGGACGCAAATTCAATTTTAACTTCCAAGCAACTGAAAACATTTTTTTGTTTATTTTTATTCTGCTAGCACTACAACAAAGAAAGGATTTTTCCAGCTTTATTGAGATATAATTGACCTATAACATTGGTTAAGTTTAAGGTATAAAACATGATGATTTGATACAACTATATATTGGGAAATGATTACCACAATATGCTTAGTTAACACCTCTGTCACCTCATATAATTACTCTTTTTGTAGAACATTTCAAGACTTACTCTCTTAGCAACTATCAAGTATATAATACAGTTTTGTTCACTATGGGCTTCCCTGGTGGCTCAGATGGTAAAGAATCTGCCTGCAATTCAGGAGACCTGGGTTCGATCCCTGGGTTGGGAAGATCTCCTCAGGAGGAAATGGCAACTCACTCCAGTATTTTTGCCTGGAGAATCCTGTGGTCAGAGGAGCCTGGAGGACTATAGTCCATGGGGGTCACAAAAGAGTCAGACATGAATGAGTGACTAACACTCTCTCTGTTCACTATGACGCTGTACATTATATCCACAGAACATATTCATCTTATAACTGGAAGTTTGTACCCTTAGATCATATCTCTCTATTTTCCCTACTCCCCTGTCCCTGGTAACCTCCATTCTACTCTATTTCTATGGCTTTGGCTTTTTTCAGATTCCTCATGTCAATGAAAGGATACAGTATTTGTCTTTCTGTGTCTAGTTGTCAAGGTAAATGCATGTTGCCAAAAAAGGATTTCCTTCTTTATAATGGCTGAATAATATTCCATTGTATATGGTTTGGAATATTGTCTTGTCTTTCAAAGATGCCTTAGAGGTAGTCTTCATAAATACCTCTTTCTTCAGTGAAGCACAGATGTAACCATGGAAATGTTTGATGTGAATCATGGTATCAGCAATGGAATAAACATAGAAAATGCTGCCTTGTAATAACAGCTCTAAAAAGGGCTCCTTGTGTGGTCATGAGAATCCTCCTACCTCTGTTTCTCTTCATACAAGAGCACGGAGCAGCACTCAATTTGTAGGCTTATTGATTATGGTTTACTACAAGGATTTTAAATGTTAGGGATCATTTGATGCTGAAAGTCCTGTTAAATCCATTAAGAATTCTATATACACCCAATTCCTGAAAGAAATTATTCATTCAGCAAATATTTATTAAAACCTATTACTTGTTACGGAGAAGGCAATGGCACCCCACTCCAGTACTCTTGCCTGGAAAATCCCATGGACGGAGGAGCCTGGTGGGCTGCAGTCCATGGGGTCGCTAAGAGTCGGACACGACTGAGCGACTTCACTTTCACTTTTCACTTTCATGCATTGGAGAAGGAAATGGCAACCCACTCCAGTGTTCTTGCCTGGAGAATCCCAGGGACGGGGAGCCTGGTGGGCTACTGTCTATGGGGTCGCACAGAGTTGGACACGACTGAAGCGACTCAGCAGCAGCATTACTTGTTAGGCAAGGACTGTACCGAATGCAAAGTTGTGGAAGATATGGTCCCTGCCTGACCTCCTAGTAGGAAGCTGCTTGTGTTATGTGCCATAAGCCAGGTACAAACTAATCATGAGAAGAATCCAAGGGGGAAGGCGGAGGGCTGGAATTACACCCAGCTGTGGTGGTTAAAGAAAGAGTCATGAAAGTGGTACCATGTGAGATATTCTTGGAAGGAGGGATAGGAAGAGATTCCAGGCAGAAAGGATAACCTCAGCAAAGACAGAGGCAAAACTGTAGCATGGATTTGGGGAGTTGAGTGTTAAGTCAGCCTCTGAAGTGTAGATCGTATGTTGGTAGAGGAGTAGCCTTAAAAGGAAGTGAGGAGTTTGAACTTGATTTTGTAGCTCTGAGGAATCTGACAATTTTTTTTTTTTTTTTTTTTTTTTTTCTTTTTTTTTTTTTTTTTTTAATTTTATTTATTTTTAAACTTTACATAACTGTATTAGATTTGCCAAATATCAAAATGAATCCGCCACAGGTATACATGTGTTCCCCATCCTGAACCCTCCTCCCTCCTCCCTCCCCATTCCATCCCTCTGGGTCGTCCCAGTGCACCAGCCCCAAGCATCCAGTATCGTGCATCGAACCTGGACTGGCAACTCATTTCATACATGATATTTACATGTTTCAATGCCATTCTCCCAAATCTTCCCACCCTCTCCCTCTCCCACAGAGTCCATAAGACTGTTCTATACATCAGTGTCTCTTTTGCTGTCTCGTACACAGGGTTATTGTTACCATCTTTCTAAATTCCATATATATGCGTTAGTATACTGTATTGGTGTTTTTCTTTCTGGCTTACTTCACTCTGTATAATAGGCTCCAGTTTCATCCACCTCATTAGAACTGATTCAAATGTATTCTTTTTAATGGCTGAATAATACTCCATTGTGTATATGTACCACAGCTTTCTTATCCATTCATCTGCTGATGGACATCTAGGTTGCTTCCATGTCCTGGCTATTATAAACAGTGCTGCGATGAACATTGGGGTACTCGTGTCTCTTTCCCTTCTGGTTTTCTCAGTGTGTATGCCCAGCAGTGGGATTGCTGGATCATAAGGCATGTCTATTTCCAGTTTTTTAAGGAATCTCCACACTGTTCTCCATAGTGGCTGCACTAGTTTGCATTCCCACCAACAGTGTAAGAGGGTTCCCTTTTCTCCACACCCTCTCCAGCATTTATTACTTGTAGACTTTTGGATTGCAGCCATTCTGACTGGTGTGAAATGGTACCTCATAGTGGTTTTGATTTGCATTTCTCTGATAATGAGTGATGTTGAGCATCTTTTCATGTGTTTGTTAGCCATCTGTATGTCTTCTTTGGAGAAATGTCTATTTAGTTCTTTGGCCCATTTTTTGATTGGGTCATTTATTTTTCTGGAGTTGAGCTGTAGGAGTTGCTTGTATATTCTCGAGATTAGTTGTTTGTCAGTTGCTTCATTTGCTATTATCTTCTCCCATTCTGAAGGCTGTCTTTTCACCTTGCTAATAGTTTCCTTTGATGTGCAGAAGCTTTTAAGGTTAATTAGGTCCCATTTGTTTATTTTTGCTTTTATTTCCAATATTCTGGGAGGTGGGTCATAGAGGATCCTGCTGTGATGTATGTCAGAGAGTGTTTTGCCTATGTCTCCTCTAGGAGTTTTATAGTTTCTGGTCTTACGTTGAGATCTTTAATCCATTTGAGTTTATTTTTGTGTATGGTGTTAGAAAGTGTTCTAGTTTCATTCTTTTACAAGTGGTTGACCAGAGTTCCCAGCACCACTTGTTAAAGAGATTGTCTTTAATCCATTGTATATTCTTGCCTCCTTTGTCGAAGATAAGGTGTCCATATGTGCGTGGATTTATCTCTGGGCTTTCTATTTTGTTCCATTGATCTATATTTCTGTCTTTGTGCCAGTACCATACTGTCTTGATAACTGTGGCTTTGTAGTAGAGCCTGAAGTCAGGTAGGTTGATTCCTCCAGTTCCATTCTTCTTTCTCAAGATCGCTTTGGCTATTCGAGGTTTTTTGTTTTTCCATACAAATTGTGAAATTATTTGTTCTAGCTCTGTGAAGAATGCTGTTGGTAGCTTGATAGGGATTGCATTGAATCTATAGATTGCTTTGGGTAGTATACTCATTTTCACTACATTGATTCTTCCAATCCATGAACATGGTATATTTCTCCATCTGTTAGTGTCCTCTTTGATTTCTTTCACCAGTGTTTTATAGTTTTCTATATATAGGTCTTTAGATTCTTTAGGTAGATATATTCCTAAGTATTTATTCTTTCCGTTGCAATGGTGAATGGAATTGTTTCCTTAATTTCTCTTTCTGTTTTCTCATTATTAGTGTATAGGAATGCAAGGGATTTCTGTGTGTTGATTTTATATCCTGCAACTTTACTATAGTCATTGATTAGTTCTAGTAATTTTCTGGTGGAGTCTTTAGGGTTTTCTATGTAGAGGATCATGTCATCTGCAAACAGTGAGAGCTTTACTTCTTCTTTTCCAATTTGGATTCCTTTTATTTCTTTTTCTGCTCTGATTGCTGTGGCCAAAACTTCCAAAACTATGTTGAATAGTAATGGTGAAAGTGGGCACCCTTGTCTTGTTCCTGACTTTAGAGGAAATGCTTTCAATTTTTCACCATTGAGGATAATGTTTGCTGTGGGTTTGTCATATATAGCTTTGATTATGTTGAGGTAGGTTCCTTCTATTCCTGCTTTCTGGAGAGTTTTGATCATAAATGGATGTTGAATTTTGTCAAAGGCTTTCTCTGCATCTATTGAGATAATCATATGGTTTTATTTTTCAATTTGTTAATGTGGTGTATTACATTGATTGATTTGCGGATATTGAAGAATCCTTGCATCCCTGGGATAAAGCCCACTTGGTCATGGTGTATGATCTTTTTAATGTGTGTTGGATTCTGATTGCTAGAATTTTGTTAAGGATTTTTGCATCTATGTTCATCAGTGATATTGGCCTGTAGTTTTCTTTTTTTGTGGGATCTTTGTCAGGTTTTGGTATTAGGGTGATGGTGGCCTCATAGAATGAGTTTGGAAGTTTACCATCCTCTGCAATTTTCTGGAAGAGTTTGAGCAGGATAGGTGTTAGCTCTTCTCTAAATTTTTGGTAGAATTCAGCTGTGAAGCCGTCTGGACCTGGGCTTTTGTTTGCTGGAAGATTTTTTATTACAGTTTCAATTTCCGTGCTTGTGATGGGTCTGTTAAGATTTTCTATTTCTTCCTGATCGAGGTTTTGGAAAGTTGTACTTTTCTAAGAATTTGTCCATTTCTTCCACGTTGTCCATTTTATTGGCATATAATTGTTGATAGTAGTCTCTTATGATCCTTTGTATTTCTGTGTTGTCTGTTGTGATCTCTCCATTTTCATTTCTAATTTTATTGATTTGATTTTTTCTCCCTTTGTTTCTTGATGAGTCTGGCTAATGGTTTGTCAATTTTATTTATCCTTTCAAAGAACCAGCTTTTGGTTTTGTTGATTTTTGCTATGGTCTCTTTGTTTCTTTTGCATTTATTTCTGCTCTAATTTTTAAGATTTCTTTCCTTCTACTAACCCTGGGGTTCTTCATTTCTTCCTTTTCTAGTTGCTTTAGGTGTAGAGTTAGGTTATTTATTTGACTTTTTTCTTGTTTCTTGAGGTGTGCCTGTATTGCTATGAACTTTCCCCTTAGGACTGCTTTTACCGTGTCCCACAGGTTTTGGGTTGTTGTGTTTTCATTTTCATTCGTTTCTATGCAAATTTTGATTTCTTTTTTGATTTCTTCTGTGATTTGTTGGTTATTCAGCAGCGTGTTGTTCAGCCTCCATATGTTGGATTTTTTAATAGTTTTTCTCCTGTAATTGAGATCTAATCTTACTGCATTGTGGTCAGAAAAGATGCTTGGAATGATTTCTATTTTTTTGAATTTACCAAGGCTAGCTTTATGGCCCAGGATGTGATCTATCCTGGAGAAGGTTCCATGTGCGCTTGAGAAGAAGGTGAAATTCATTGTTTTGGGATGAAATGTCCTATAGATATCAATTAGGTCTAACTGGTCTATTGTATCGTTTAAAGTTTGTGTTTCCTTGTTAATTTTCTGTTTAGTTGATCTATCCATAGGTGTGAGTGGGGTATTAAAGTCTCCCACTATTATTGTGTTATTGTTAATTTCTTCTTTCATACTTGTTAGCATTTGTCTTACATACTGCGGTGCTCCCGTGTTGGGTGCATATATATTTATAATTGTTATATCTTCTTCTTGGATTGATCCTTTGATCATTATGTAGTGACCATCTTTGTCTCTTTTCACAGTCTTTGTTTTAAAGTCTATTTTATCTGATATGAGTATTGCTACTCCTGCTTTCTTTTGGTCCCTATTTGCATGGAAAATCTTTTTCCAGCCCTTCACTTTCAGTCTGTATGTGTCCCCTGTTTTGAGGTGGGTCTCTTGTAGACAACATATGCAGGGGTCTTGTTTTTGTATCCATTCAGCCAGTCTTTGTCTTTTGGTTGGGGCATTCAACCCATTTACGTTTAAGGTAATTACTGATAAGTATGACCCCGTTGCCATTTACTTTATTGTTTTGGGTTCGAATTTATACACAATTTTTGTGTTTCCTGTCTAGAGAATATCCTTTAGTATTTGTTGGAGAGCTGGTTTGGTGGTGCAGAATTCTCTCAGCTTTTGCTTGTTTGAAAAGCTTTTGATTTCTCCTTCATACTTGAATGAGATCCTTGCTGGGTACAATAATCTGGGCTGTAGATTATTTTCTTTCATCATTTTAAGTATGTCTTGCCATTCCCTCCTGGCTTGAAGAGTTTCTATTGAAAGATCAGCTGTTATCCTTATGGGAATTCCCTTGTGTGTTATTTGTTGTTTTTCCCTTGCTGCTTTTAATATTTGTTCTTTGTGTTTGATCTTTGTTAATTTGATTACTATGTGTCTTGGGGTGTTTCGCCTTGGGTTTATCCTATTTGGGACTCTCTGGGTTTCTTGGACTTGGGTGATTATTTCCTTCCCCATTTTAGGGAAGTTTTCAACTATTATCTCCTCAAGTATTTTCTCATGGTCTTTCTTTTTGTCTTCTTCTTCTGGGACCCCTATGATTCGAATGTTGTAGCGTTTAATATTGTCCTGGAGGTCTCTGAGATTGTCCTCATTTCTTTTAATTCGTTTTTCTTTTATCCTCTCTGATTCATTATTTCTACCATTCTATCTTCTAATTCACTAATCCTATCTTCTGCCTCTGTTATTCTACTATTTGTTGCCTCCAGAGTGTTTTTAATTTCACTTATTGCATTATTCATTATATATTGACTCTTTTTTATTTCTTCTAAGTCCTTGTTAAACCTTTCTTGCATCTTCTCAATCCTTGCCTCCAGGCTATTTATCTGTGATTCCATTTTAATTTCAAGATTTTGGATCAATTTCACTATCATTATTCGGAATTCTTTATCAGGTAGATTCCCTATCTCTTCCTCTTTGGTTTGGTTTGGTGGGCATTTATCCTGTTCCTTTATCTGCTGGCTATTCCTCTGTCTCTTCATCTTGTTTAAATTGCTGAGTTTGGGGTGTCCTTTCTGTATTCTGGCAGTTTGTGGAGTTCTCTTTATTGTGGCGTTCCTCGCTGTGTGTGGGTTTGTACAGGTGGCTTGTCAAGGTTTCCTGGTTAGGGAAGCTTGTGTCGATGTTCTGGTGGATGGAGCTGTATTTCTTCTCTCTGGAGTGTAATGAAATGTCCAGTAATGAGTTATGAGATGTCTATGGTTTTGGGGTGACTTTGGGCAGCCTGTATCTTGAAGCTCAGGGCTGTGTTCCTTTGTTGCTGGAGAATTTGCTTGGTATGTCTTTCCCTGGAACTTGTTGGCCCTTGTGTGGTGCTTGGTTTCAGTGTCGGTATGGAGGCGTTTGATGAGCTCCTGTCATTTAATGTTCCTTGGAGTCAGGAGTTCCCTGGAGTCAGGGATTGGACTTAAGCCTCCTACTTCCAGTTATCGGTCTTAATTTTACAGTAGTTTCAAAACTTCTCCTTCTATCCAGCACCACTGATAAAACATCTACGTTAAAGATGAAAAGTTTCTCTACTGTGAGGGTCACTCAGAGAGGTTCACAGCGTTACATGGAGAAGAGAAGAGGGAGGAGGGAGTTAGAGGTGACCCAAATGAGATGAGGTGGAATCAATAGTGGAGAGAGTGGGCTAGCCAGTAGTCACTTCCTTATGTGCACTCCACAACTGGACCACTCAGAGATGTTCACGGAGTTATACAGGGAAGAGAAGAAGGAGGCAGGAGACAGAGGTGGCCAGAAGGATAAAAGGGGGAAATGAAAAGGCGGGAGACAGATCCAGCCAGTAATCAGTTCCTTAAGTGTTCTCCACCGTCTGGAACACACAGAAATTCACAGAGTTGGGTAGAGTAGAGAGGGATTAGGGAGGAGATACAGGTGACCTGGTGGAGAAAATGGAGAGTCCAAAGGGAGAGAGAGCAGTCAAGCCAGTAATCTCGTACACTAGTGAAAAATGGGTCCTGAAGATTGGGTTCTTAAAGGTACAAAATTGGTAACAAATACATAAAAACAAAAATTAGAAATTAGAGTAGAGTTTGGAATTTCAAAAATGCGATGTTAATGAAAAGGAGAAGGAAAAGAAAGAGAGAAAAAACGAACAAAGAAAAACAAACAAGGTCGTGAAAGTAATAAAGAAACTACGGGTACAAAATTGATAACTAATACCAAACAGCAAAAATTAAAAATCCAGAGTAGAGTTTGGAATTTCAAAAATACAACGTTAAAAAAAAAAAAAAAAAAAAAAAAAATAATAAGAAGAAGAAAAATAAAGAGAGAAAACAAACAAACCAACAAAAACAATGTCGCAAAAATTATAAAGAAAATACAGGTACAAAATTGATATCAAATACCAAAAAGCATAAATTAAAAATCTTGAGTAGAGTTGGAATTGCAGATATACGATGTTATATAAAAGAAGAAGAGAAAGAAACAGAGGAAAAAAAAAAAAAAAAGTCACAGCAATTATGAAAAAAACTATAGGTACAAAATTGATAATATATATCAAAAGGCTAAAATTAAAAATCTAGAGTAGAGTTTGGAATTTCAAAAATGCAATGTTAAAGAAAAGAAGAAAAAGAAAAAAAGAAAAAAAAAAAAAAAAAAAAAAACCACGGTCAAAAAATTATAAAATATATATATGAAGTTTGCTGAAGAAGAAAAAAAAAAAAAAAAAAATAGGGTCTTTTTTTTTTTTTTGCAAAGTAATAGTTATAAAAGTGAAAATTAAAGGACAATAGAGGACTTAAAAAAAAATTTTTTTTTAATTAAAAAAAAAAAAAGAAAGAAAGAAAGATTGATCGTAAAAATAGTAAAAATATATCTAGGTCTTTCTCTGGTTTTGTTGTGAGTATTGTGGGTTCAGTTCATTTTTGGCAGTTCCTTAGTCCGACTTATATTTCTCAAGATCTATAGGCCCCTTCCTATGTAATCCGTAGTAACCACAGGGTTTTAATCTATGGCCTGTAGCTTCCAAGGCGTTTCCCTCTGTTAGAGCTTCTTCTGTTTGCTGGTCTCTTCAGTGTCTGGTTCCCGCCCTGACACAAAGGGGACGGTGGAGGACCCTATTTTTTTTTTTTTTTTTTTAATTTAGGCTCACTTGTTCAGCCGCGCTGTGGGGAGGGAGGGAGGGATGCTGCAAACAGATAACACTGGCGTGCGCTCGAAGTGCCTCGGCCACACTGGGTCTGCCCCCGCTCACGGCGCGTGTAACCTCCCTGCCCACACTGCTTGGGCTCTAGGTTGTTCCGCCGGGAACAATCAGAGGCCGGCCCTGGACTGAGCTCCCAGGTCCAAGCCGCTCAGGTTCAGGCACTCGGGTAGTCCTCAGAGGCGCAGACTCGGTTGGGCCTGCGTTTTGTGTTCTTCCCAGGTCGAGCAGCTCAGGCGATGAGGTGCTTGGCGGGCGCCAATGCTGCGACTTATCGCCTCCCCGCCACTCGGTTATCTGGGTGTAAAACCGGCGCACCTTCTCAGGCAGATGTTGACCGTCCAGACCCCCAAGAAGTTTTAGTTAGCAAAGAAGCCTGCTTACAGTTTTATAGATAGTGTCTCTCTGGGGCTGCGATTGCCCCCTTCCGGCTCTGGTTGCCTGTCACCGGAGGGGGAGGTCTGCAGCCGGCTATCTCTGTTCAGTCCTTTGTTCTGTGCGCGGGCCTGGCGGTGTCTTAGGTTAGGGCTGGCTTTTCGCGTGGTAGATATCCCACAGTCTGGTTTGCTAGCCCAAATTATTTCGCTCAGATAGCGCTCAGGACATTCGGCCCGATTCTTACTCTAAGGGACACAGCCCGTGCCGCACTTCCCTGCCCAGCCCCCGCTTGCTAATGCCGTGTGCAGGCGTCTGCGCTGCTTCTCCGCTGGGGGAGTTCCCGTAGGGCTCACAATCCGCGATTTTTAATTGTTTATTTATTTTTTTTTTTTCCCCTCCCTTTTATGTTGCCCTCTGTGCTTCCAAAGCTCGGCACAGATTCGGCAGTGAGAGGGTTTCCTGGTGTTTGGAAACTTCTCTCTTTTTAAGACTCCCTTCCCGGGACGGAACTCCGTCCCTCCCTCTTTTGTCTCTTTTTTTGTCTTTTATATTTTTTCCTACCTCCTTTCGAAGAGTTGGGCTGCTTTTCTGGGTGCCTGATGTCCTCTGCCGGCATTCGGAAGTTGTTTTGTGGAATTTACTCGATGTTTAAATGCTCTTTTGATGAATTTGTGGGGGAGAAAGTGTTCTCCCCGTCCTACTCCTCCGCCATCTTGGCTCCTCCGAATCTGACAATTTTTAAGTAGAGAAATGGCATCACCAGCCTATGTAAGATGAGTGGATAGAGCCAAAGAGACTGGCGACAGAGGAACCGCCTAGAAAGCTCCTGTTGAAGCTTAGAAAGCTTCATATTGATGGAATGAAATGATAAGAACTTGAATTAGTGGGAAGGAAAAGCCACTGATGGGTTTGAGATGTTGTTCAAGTCAACATGGTTAAATAAGAGGGGGTTGAAATTTTACTTCTGCCTACTGCTGTTGTGTTCACCTCAATATCCAATTTCATCACATTTGAAGTGAGGATTTCTCAGACTTTTGGGGGGTTTCACATTAGATGATGTCATTTACCACCACAGCTTTTGTGCCTGGCACACATAGTACATATTAGGAGCTTGAAAAGTGTTCATTGAATTAAACATTCCCCCACTTTGTTGCATCATTTTGACAGAGGAAGAACCAATATGGGCTCCCCTGCAAGGTGCCAAGTCATCTCTTCACGTGTGTCTATATTTCTACTCCCAGTTCAGTTTTTACCTGAATATGAATGAAAATTGTGTACACCCATGTGTCAACATTCCTCACTAAGTCACATTTTAACCTAGATTTGATGGCCTACCGAATGCTGATTTTTGTGAATTTCTGTCCCTTAGTATTATAGAAATGTTCCTTGGCCAAGCACCTTGGATGCTCTCCAAATGTTGCATTTTGAGTGCTTTGACCCTCTATGTGGATTTTTTAAAAAATTGCTGAGTGGCCACTGTAACATCTTGGGTTTCCCTGGTGGTTCAGATGGTAAAGAATTTGCCTGTAGTGCAGGAGACCTGGGTTTGATCCCTGGGTCGGGAAGATCCCCTGGAGAAGGAAATGGCAACCCACTCCAGTATTCTTGCCTGGAGAATCACCATGGACAGAGGAGGGGTTGCAAAGAGTTGGACACGGTTGAACAACTAAGCACCGTAACATATTAATATCTTAAAGTAATTAGTGTGATAAGCTAGTAATATTCAAGCATCATTTTTTGCCTTTAAATGTTTGAAATTTAATTTCACAACAAATGGCTACCTTGCAAGTAAAGGTATTCTTGGAAGCACAATTAGTGCTAATAAGGTCATTCTGAGTCACGTACAAGGTCAAAATCTGCAGAAAAGTATTTTGTGTAAAAGGTAACTGCCTATTCCAATAAAACTATATATTTAAAGTTTAATCAATAAAGACTGTTCCAAATGTACAGTGATCTTTTAAAAGTCCAAAGAGTTTGAGTTTGAGCATGGAAAGGCAAAGAAAAAATCTTAGAGAGCCCATGTATTGACATTCTAAAATAAATATACCAAGCAATCTGCTTTTTCAAAGACATGGGGAAATAATGAGAAATGTGAAAGTAATTTCAAGATGGAATTTTTAAAAGGGATTTCTAGGCTTACGTGCTGTACCTTGATATTTGTACAGTCAGTTCAATCTCTTATACCATCTCCATCTTCATCTCCATTTCACATAGTGATTTCAGTTTTTCAGGACAGACATCCTGAGGCCTTGGGTGAATCAAGACATGATTCAGGGTTAGGCAACTGACTCTAGTTCAAAAATAAGAAAAGTACCTGGGACATTTTTAGAAAAATGTTTCAAGAAAGAAGAAAACTTAAGATGGTTTTAAGTATTTAGCAGCATTCAGCTGATGTCATTAATAGTTTATAATAATGTTCATAATTGTAACTTGCATATTTGAATAAGCGACTGACAGCTAAGATGAAGCCAAGACTCTCTTTCACTCTTCCCAACTTCTAAAGGTGTCACTCTGGTGGCACATGACATTTACTCCATCTCTGAAATATTCATGATAAATTTAATCATCACATTTCACTATTCCTCCCTCAAATCGCCTACTAGAGAAACACACAAGAAAAAAAAAATAATAACATTACTTCCTAGCCAGAGATTGTAGAGAAAAAAGAGAGAGAAATTTGGAAACATCTATCTATAGCTTCCCTGGTGGCTCAGATGGTAAAGTGGCTGCTTGCAATGCTCGAGACCCGGATTTGATCCATGGGTCAGGAAGATCCCCTGGGGAAGGAAATGGCAACCCACTCCAGTACTTTTGCCTGGAAAATTTCCATGGACTGAGGAGCCTGGTAGGCTACAGTCCATGGGGGTCACAAAGAGTCAGATACGACTGAGCGACTTCACTTTTCTTCTTTTCTTTCATCTATTGAGAGAGGCTTTTCATTCTGAAATACTTCAGCTCTAATAATAATGTATTTGAAACAAAACCAGAATGAAAGTGTAATGAATAAAATAACATGCTAATGAAAGAGGGGGTGATAGAGAAAGGGAGACTCCCCCAGAGAGAGAATTATTTGTGCCATTTTTATCACAGATTATAAACTCCATTATCAACTCCTTGGCTTTCCTTTAAGCAAAAATGAAGAACTGTGATTAGTTATGGCTCAGAGACATCTCGTTCTCCCCATCAGATTTCTCCTCCTCCTCAATAGCATCTCTAGACCCCTATTTTAGCCACCTTTGATTTCTACCCCACTGTCTTCCTTTGATTTCTATCCCATACTGTCAAGTGCTAGAGCCCCTCTCAGCAACAGTCCCCAGGCCCCTGCAATTGCAGGAGAGAGATGTATAAACTCCTTGTAGGCAGGTTCCCTGCCTTACTCTTTGTGTCGTCCATAGTATCCAGCAGTCTTGTTACAGAGAGGTGCTTATTAACCAATGTACTTTCTTTTATCAAGCAATAAGAACAATGCAGTTCAATACATTTTCCTCTCTACAGTAGTTATCAGAAAGCTCAGAGCTACACTTAGGGCCCAGCTGAAGCGATTAACCTTATCTAGCTTTTTGAAGTTTTTGATGTAATTGCCACCACCTTCCCCATTACATCACTCTGATTCTTTGCTGCTGCTAAGTTGCTTCAGTCGTGTCTGACTCTGCGACCCCATAGACGGCAGCCTACCAGGCTCCTCCGTCCATGGGATTTTCCAGGCAAAAGTACTGGAGTGGTGTGCCATTGCCTTCTTTAGGCCCATGATAATGGTGTTTTTGGAAATGTGTCCTTCTTATAAGAAGGACACATTTCCAAGCCATTTTGGGAGAATGTAGTTGTGTAACTAGTGAGAGGGCAAGGGAAGAGGTTAATTCTATTTCCAAATTTCTTATTTGCAGCTTATTAAGCTGTTTGAGTGTTTTTTATTTTTGACATGTCAATGTATTACAAGCATTACGGTATTGCAAACTGGGGGCTTCAGTTTAAGTAAGCTGCCGGTGATACTCAGAAGTAAACTGCGTGCTGCTGAGACTACTCTTAGTCAGAAGGGAAAGAATAGCGAATACTTGGAACTCCTTAGCAAGGTATTTATTTTCTTCACAATGAAAAGAAGAACGTATCTTATGGGATGTCCTGTTTCCTTACTGCATCACTGCAGGGTACAACCGATGAACTTTGGTGCTTGCTTTGAGGTTTGGGAGTCTACCAATACTTCACCTTTTGGTTATCCATGTTGAAGTGCTGTGGTCAACATTGGTTGTTTGCTTGTTTGATGTGAAAAGTATTTCCTTCCTTTGAGCTTATCTTTTTTTTCCAAATACCTTTTCTGGGAGTGAAGAGAAGAGGTAGTGCTTTCAAATGAGTGTGCTTTCTGCAGTGTAGTAAAGGTATTAATTTATTGGAGAGCCAAGGAGAATTTACTAGAAAGTCTTCTGCCTGCTTAAATTTGGGTACCTAGCAAACATTTCAAAAGCACACCCTGGGGAGATTTGTAGAGCAAATGTAGGCAATGTAGTACAGAGCTCTTAAGTACTTATCTCCATAGCTAATTGTTCTACGTTTGTAAACAGAAAATGAATGTGTTAGTAGTACAATAGAATTTTGAGAGGTCCAATCCTTGTTTTTGCATGACCTGGACTGGCCTTCTTTTATGCGACTGCTAACATCATTACTGAGGTCAGAGATGTGGAATTAAGATATCAAAAGCCCTTTGATATGACCTTTTAGAAACTGAATTATCAGCGACATAAGAAAATGCTCAGTAAATGGCTCAGTCTATTGTTGGATTAGACAGCTGCGTTCCCAGTGTTGGGAAAGTGTTGTTGGCTGACTGGCAGCACCACCTTCACCTGGGAACTTGGTAGAAATGTAAATTCTTGGGCCCCACCCAGAACTGCTGAATCACAAACTTTGAAGGTGAATCTGACAGTCTGTTTTAAAAGGCCCTCCTGAACACTCGAATTTGAGGACCACTAGTTTAGAGAAACCAGTGGCTCAGTTGGTAAAGAATCTGCCTGCAATGCCGGAGACCTGGATTCCATCCCTGGGTTGGGAAGATCCCCTGGAGAAGGAAATGACAACCCACTCCAGTTTTCTTACCTGAAGAATTCCATGGACAGAGGAGCTGGGCAGGCTACAGTCCTTGGGATTGCAGAGTAGGACACGACTGTGTGACTAGCTTTCACTTTCACTGTCTAACAGTCCAGGAGAGTATCAACTAAGAATAATGTATCTCAGTTTCAGAATTCTCAGCACTTACTATTCCTTCAATGCTTTTTCTTTTTTTCCACTTTTTTTCAAATGGCCTCATCCTTGGCTTATTGTTTATATTCAGATCTGGTGGAAAGAAAATGACACATGTTCTGGAAGACATATATCTTTGGGAAAGTTATATTATTCTCCCCAGGGAGCACCACAATGCTTATTAGCTGAGAGAAGACATACTGCATGAGACGTACTGCACGAAAGAGCAGTTTACTTTTGTTGCTGTTCAGTCGCTCAGTTGTGTCCAACTCTGTTACACTCAGCATTTCTCAAAAAATATTTCACCACAGAACCCTCTTTTTGTGGCGCACATGGAAACTTTCCATGGAACATCTCATCACAGGTAGTTGGGCAAGAATACCATTGGTATGTAAATGTATGAAACCGAAAAGAAAAAGATTCTTTTAATCATTTGTCTATTGTAACACTTTGGAAGGATTAGTGACTTTTTTTTATACTCCAAAAGCTCTAATGTAGGTGTCGCTAGCTGCCACAAGTGGACTTTCAAAATTTTATATGCAGCAAGTGTGGGGACAAAAAGGGTCTAGATATGTATATGGTATATATAATATACATTTGTATATAATATTTATTGTTCTTTATAATAGAAATATATTCAATATAGTATTCAGTATAATGAGAATATTCAATAAATGAATAAATATGTTCAAATGTTTCACATTTATATGAGTTGCTCTTGGCTTCTAAGCAGTTGGCCTATTGAGAAGAAAAACAAGAAAAATGAAAAACTAGTTCAAATATTTAGAAACAGTTTTATAATGAGATTCATTTTTATTATTTTACCAACTTAGATGAATCATATTCAAAATCCCTTTGTGATAATTAATTATGTGTTAGAATTTTAAGCACCATTAATATCTTTTATAGCCTGTTATTTGTTTTGCTTTATCCTCCTAACTTTCTAGGAAAAAATGACTTGCCTGATTTTATTATTTTCATTGTGTTATAAATAAGATATAGATGGCCCCAATGGCTCAGTGGTAAAGAATCTGCCTGCAGTGCAGGAGCCACAGAAGACATGGGTTCAATCCCTGGGTTGGGAAGATCCCCTGGAGGAAGAAATGGCAACCCACTTCAGTATTCTTGTCTGGAGAAATCCCATGGACAGAGGAGCCTTGTGGACGACAGTCCATGGGGTTGTAAAGAGTCAGAAACTACTGAAGCAACTTAGCACAGCATAAATAAAATACAACAGCTGTTTTGGCAAAAATAAAATATAAAAAGTACCAACCAAAAAAAAGTGACACTCCAAACTTTTTTATATGATAGAAATTACTTTGAATGTTTTATTCACTATTAATTCTATAGTGAATTTGTGTTATGTGAGATCTTAAAGTAAGAAGCTTGTAATAGTAGAAAAGTGCCTCTTGACTAGATAAACTTGTCTTCTAAGTAGGCACTGGCTTATTGCCAGTTGTAAAGGGAGCAATAATTCCTTTCTCTTTTCACTTATTTCCAAGGATGAAATTAAAGCCTGGATCTGCTTCTTTACCCTCTGCTCTTTCACCTACCATTACCAGCGAGCTGGGGGACAGCAACTGTATAACAGTCTCCAGTTCTGAAAAGAGAAATGTCCTTGGTTTTTTAACACTGTATATAAATTCCCTCCCTAGGCACATGATAAGTTGTATTACAAAATCAAAGATTCCTCATATAATGATGCATGATTTTTTGTGGGGAAATAAAATGGTAAAACAGTTTGTAATCTATCAAATTTGAAAAAATTCACAGCTCTGTTGTAATGAACTAATGAAAATAAATTTTTTTTTTCTGATTTGATCTCCAAAGCATACTAAACTTTACTTTTTCCCTTTGTCCTTTCAAAGTAGTTATGAAGTGTGTAGGAGCAGGAATTATTCCTAGAAAAACTAATTAACAGATTTGGAAAATAATTTAGTCGTGATCTAAAGGTAATTAAAATCCAGGGCACTTAAATCCCAGTTTAGCCCTCTTCCTAATAAAATACTACATTTATACTTAGTAAAATACTACATTCATATTAAAAATTTAGGTTTATTCCTGCTTTGTCTTGGAATAAATGCATTAGAAGTCAGAGGGTGAACTGCCGGTGCCCTGATACCAAACAGTAGATTCATTTCACCATTGGTTTTATTTATCATGATTATTTTCCCCATCAAATTGTCTTTGAAAGTATAAATACCCTTTTGGACTCTACATGTTTAATTGTGTAGTCACTTATTATAAGGTCTAGATTCCCTACTATATATATCATCAGCAAATATTTAGAACATTTTGACTTTTCAAAGCTGTGGGAAAACCTCAATGATAAGTTAGATTGAATAGAATTGATACGTTGACATCATATTTATATGTTTACCTGATGTATCCCTATGTTAATTTGCATTTGAAGTCTTCAGTCTTATTTTGTAAATAATGTTTACTTAACCAAAAATAAATTGACCATATAGAAAAGAAAATAAACATAACTCTTGCTTACAGGCCGAGTGGAAGCACTGAAAACATCAAATCCTAGTTCCCAGGTTCCCATATCATCAACCCCATGTAGCACTTTCTCTGGTCATTAAAATCAGGTCCCCCCTAAAACTGAACCTTTGGTGGCATGTCTTTCGTGAGGTGTGTGTGAATTCTTATTTGTCTGTGTTCTTTGTGGAATGAAATGCTTCAGAAGAACACTTTGTACTTCTTTGCAATAAATTCAATCTTCTGTCATTATTTGGGATTTTCCCCGCTTTGTCATAGTGTTGAACCTACAGCCCTCAGCACTTTTTGTAGTCTGAGTAAACCTGCTTCTAAATGGCCCTGCCGTGTTCTTGTTTTTAATTCTGCTTTTAGTGTGGCAATAATAATAGTCCCAAAAGGCACACAACCAGACCTTTCACCGAGCCCCACTTCTATCCGTTCTCTATGTCCATGGGGTTTTCAGGACTGTTACTCTTGTCAGGCTGTGGTCATTTGTGCTTAAGTTTTCATAACCCATCTCCTGATTCCAGGACACTGCTTCTTCCAGACCAACTGGCAACATTCCTATTGTGTATTTACTAAAAAGCTGTGCTAAGAGATGAGATATCTGTACTAATTGTTCTGCTTTGGTTAGGATAAAAGACTCAATAATGCGTTTAAAGCCGTTTGAACAGTGCCCAGCACATGGTAAATACACAGTAAAGTTATTCAGGTGGATGTGGTGTAAAAAAAACACTGGACATTCAGTTACCTTGTCTTACTCATTCTCAAGTCACCCAAGATGCCCAGGTACTTAACAAAACAGGCCACTTGGCATACATTCACCTATTGAATAGTTTGGGGACATAGCTGACAGCCAGTTGGTATGTAATCTTTATTATAATCTTAGACGGGAAAATAGTGACCAGAACACTGGAAATATTTGAACAAGCTCGTTCTTCAGTTTAGCACACCGAGATGATGGGAGGCGCTCGTGCACTTGTTCAAATTCCAGCTCTGCTGCCTTACTTCTGTTACTTTGTGCGTGTTCCTTCCGCTCTCTGTGCCTCAGTTTTTCAGTAGAGCACTGACTTCCTAGGGTTATATTGTGCAGATTACAGGAGGTAATGCACAGACAGCACTTTGAACAGTGTCTGACATATGGTAAATATACTACAAAGTCTGCTGTTATTCAAGTGGACATGGTGTGAAAAAGATGCCAACCCAAACAGCGTTCAGTAAAGCCCGCAAATGAGTTGTGCTATTATGACTACTTTCATGAAATTAATAGAAAATATAATTTTACAACGGTCCCAACCTGGTCTCTAAATGTGTGTCAATAATCGTCACATGCCAAGGAACATGAGCTAAACCTGTAGATACCATTACTCTGTAGCCCACTCATAAAAGGTCAGAATTAGTTCGCATCTGAAGGGGGTCATTTGACCTTATATGCCAGAGTCTAGTATATAAAATCAGTGTAAAACATAAAACAACGTTAAATGCTCCACGTATCTTCAGGAGAAAAATAAGTGTGAAATATTAGCACACTGATATATATTTTTTTTACATGGCCTAGTTTACTTCATTGTATCACTTGATCAAATATTCTTCTAGAATGAAATCTGGTTTACCTTGTATAAGAGACACATAAACTGGACTCTCTTTCGGCAAGACACCTTTTCTGAAGTTTTCTAATTTTATTCTGATTTTCAGGAAAGGCACAACAAAGCTAGAGGAGATTTAACTTTTCCCTCACCAGAATAAGGATTCTGCTAATTAAAAGGCAGGGACTAGATCTCAGAAACCTTGCTGTGCTCTAGAGGGTTTATATTTTTAAGAAACTGCATCCTTACAAGCATTCTGTTCTCCCCATAATTCTTGTTCTAACTGCTTAAACTGACTTGTGGAGTACAATTAATAGATTTTTTAAAACTAATTAACTTTCGCTGTCCTTTGCTTCACTTTGTTTTAGATGTGGAGATAGGCATTCTCTGGCAGAGGTCTTATTTCAACTTCTCTGTAAAGCTATGAGAGTTTTATAGTTGAGGGATTGATTTATTTTAAAACATAAAACTTCCACTTATCATTTTATCTTCTTTAAACAAGCCCATTTCTAGTTACATTGTTTGTGGATGGCCTTGTTTAGTTCTTTAAATACCAGGAACAGTTTCATCATCATCAAATATTAACTGCTCGCTGAAAGCAAAAGGTGAGTTTAACAAGGTTGCCATATTTACCAAGTGAAACTGAGAGAAGATCATTTTAAAGCATTTCTTTTAAAAAAGTAGTCTCAGTAGTTTCATCGAGAAGTTTTCTAATTCTGTTCACATCTCTGAAATACATTTTGGATGAAACAGTATATTTGGTAGATATTCAGGCCAGGCAGAATAGATCTTTATTTTTAAAGAGAAAGAATTTATATCAATAAACTGCTTGTTTTTATGTCAGAACAAAAACAGCAGCTTGGCCTAATAAAGAATCACTTGGCAAAAAAAAAGCCACTGTATTTAAATACAGACTGCATTTGGAATTTGGAGCTTTCTTTGGAGATTGTCTGATACTCTTAAATGCCTACAGTTTTAATAACAAGTTAGTGTAAAGGGATATTTCAGCAGGACTTTTGGTGATAAAAATATATTATCATTAACAAAATGTAGACTTAATCCATGCCTCTGAGTATTCTCATGGCAGTCCGTGTTACCCAGTAAACCTTTCTGCTTGGAAGCTTCATATTTGTTACTAATTAGGTAGTTGGGTAGGAGCGTGAGAAAAATGCTTATTTTAAAGTGCATACATTTGGCTCTATTTGTTGTTTGAAATATTTCTACTTATGAATTTAGCAAGACCCTGTAAACAGCCATTTGGTATGCTTTTAAATTTCTTTATCTGAAAGAAAACTTATGTTCAGGAAAAAGAAAAAGAGCGAGATGGGGACTGATTTTCATCTCTGTGCCTCTAATTTCAAAAATACATAGGTAAATCAATAACTATATTTGTCCTTTATATAACCTCTGGGTGGAGGGGTAGTGACTGACTCTAGAGATGTAATTATTTAATTTATTCTTAGCAGCATACTGAGCTCTGCAAAGATAAATTGTTTAAATCTAAACAATAATCAGCGCCTTTCTCACCTTTTACTCCCCTTCAGTTTGCAAGATACTTGTCTACATTTAATTCTTCTTTGAAACTTTCTTTTTACTTCGAGACAGGAAATTTAATTTTGCCAAGTGGAAACCGCAAGGTTTAAGTTTAGTGCACAACTAAGACCCTTAGGAATTGAAGGGATTGCCAAATACCTTCTTACTTCCCAAGTTTTAGTGCCGTTAGAACTCACTAGAGACCCTTAAGTCATGGAAAACCTAAGGTAACTGGCATGGTTTCAAGGGTTAGAAGTCACAGTGTAGGAAAGCCAGTTAGACAGAGAAGGCTTGAAGTTGTGATTTTCAAAGTTGCCTGAGTGAAGCATTCAAACAAAAGAAGAAAGCACAGCAGCCATTTGGAAAG
The DNA here is from genome assembly GCF_019923935.1 of Bubalus bubalis. Lineage (NCBI taxonomy): Eukaryota > Metazoa > Chordata > Mammalia > Artiodactyla > Bovidae > Bubalus > Bubalus bubalis. The sequence continues at coordinate 139,591,786 of NC_059181.1, read as the reverse complement.
CTCTGGCAGAACTTACAACTTTGGCCAGGGGTGCTGGGAAGCTGACTGTGGGATCTTTGTAGCCATCATAGGAAAAATCTCCATCTTGTTAGCTGTGTGGAGATCAAATATGGACAGAAATGTTCAATGTCATTTTAACGGGCCATCCAGTTCCTTGGAGTTCACTGAATGCCATGGGGCTTGCTTTGAGCTTTAAAAGGAGGAAGTTGAATTAAATTAGTATTTTCATAAGGATTCTCTAATGAAATATGTTACAGGGTATCTTAGGAAAAAAAAAATGAGGGAATGGTTTCTGCGACTGATGTGTGTTTCTTAAAGACTGGCCGATTTCTTTATTTAGGACATCTGAGAGGGAACCTTTATTCAGCTCTGGTGGACTGTTCATCTCCAAGAGGGGAACAGAGTGTGCCATTCCTTACAAGTATTTCACCAGGAAGCTCAGTTTCTGAGCCTCCTCTCTTAGGAATATTACACAGACTGATTTCTAAGAGCCTTTCCAGCTTTACCATTTAATGTTTTTATGACATGTTGTCTATAAACATATAAGCTTCCCCAGTGAAGTACAATTTCCTTCTCTCTGATCTTACTAATTCTGACTCTTTGATAATCCCAACAAAAGAGCCTGAAATCTTAATAAAAAAAATTCAGGACTGTGTCTCATAACTGATTCCTGAATTTTCACCACTGCCACTTTTGTGTTATACCTAGTCTGTCATGCGGGGCTGTTACGAATCGCCATTTTTCCTGAATATATTATTTTGTTCATTAGAATTAACCATGCTCCTCTATATCTGCCTCTGTTTTAATATGAGTAATCAAGGCTTGACTGTAAAAGACATCTATGCAAATAATGGCTATTCATGCCGTTTTTTGCACGTTGTGAATATGTATCTGTATCCATCTTCTGTGTGCTTGTAGAAACATGATGCTTAAGCAGATGTTTTCCTGGGCTTCACTGGATGACTTTTGCTTGAATTTGAGTATGCCACCGACAGGACTGAAGAAATGAAAGTTAATCTGCTCTCCTCTCCCTCCCCCTGCTAAAAAAAAAAAACAACTTTAAAACATAAAAGCCTCCTCTTCCTGTAATAATTCATATGTTCAAGAAAATTTATATAGACTTAAAGAGTCAGGAGATCGGCACAGTGGTCACTCACCACGCCCTCCCCCCATCCTAGTCTAAAGGAGGAGCTCTGGCAGGCAGGCATCAAAGTCATTTGAATACACAGTTGTTGCGCCACAGTGGTTGGGAAAGTGGAGTGGCTGACTGGGTAGGGAGCCGTGTGAAGCTTTTGGTGGGAGGAGCCAGGGAGTAAAAAATTGCTTTCTCCAACAGTCAACTTCCTTAAATTCCTTGCAGCTGGTCAGGTAAGCTGGGACTGAGAGGGCCTTCTGCTTTGCTCTGGGGGAACTGAAGGCCTAGTAGGGCCTAGGCTGTTTCCAATGGAGGGGGCTGCTTATGACCTTAAGGTAAAGGGAGGTAAATGGGTTTTTGAGGATTTGACTTTATTTAGCTTAACTCACTGGAGTGGACGAATAGATAGGGAGAGGGTTGCCAGATAATATTTCGTATGGGGCATACTTATCCTAAAAAAAATGAGTCCTTGTTTATGGGAAATTCAAATTTGATTGGGAGTCCTGTGTTTTCATTTGATAAATCTGGCAACCCTAGATGTGAGCCCAGATGGAAGCCCTAGCCGGGAAGAAAGGGTACAGGCAGCCAGTGTCCATTCTGTCCTGGTTCTGAGTCGCTGTAGTGACTGGACGGGTGTCCAGAAAAGGGAGCCGAGGCAATGCTGAGAGCCAGAGATCTGACTGCCTAAGGGTGGAGGGAGACACCCCTTTATGTTGCTTCCTAAGAAGCCTATGTAGTAAGTAGCTTCTTGAAGGTGCATGATTTTCTGTGTATTTTATTTCTTGGAGTAACAAATTCAATGTCATTCTTTTCATTCTTTCCTCTTTTTCTGTGTTTTAATGACATTTTCTGTTGGCAGCCATCAACTACTTTAAAGACAGCTTCCGTGAATACTTAGCATCAGAAACGCCTATGACTTTTGGTAACTCGGTACCTGTGTGCTTCAGTTGTTTGGGGGTTTTAATTTGATTCTGGCTGTCTGTTTTGTAAACGGAGATGATACATTCCTGAGGAACATATTGAACAGACATCACATTTTTCTTAAGCAACTGAAGGTGTTAGACCACAGGGGGAAAAATTGGGAAGTGGGCAGGGAGCAGACCTGGGGTATTGGGGAGGCAGGCTTGGTTTCACTATGAACAGCAACTATGATTTTTGGTGTTATTTGTTCTTCAGAAAAAGTTCAAGCTCATGATTATTTGAGAATCAATGTTTAACGTGAATACAGCTGAATATGGGTCTTAAGCATAGCAGAAACATTTTTGTTGTAAGAGGTCAGTGGAGATGCACAGGAAGGCCTCACCCGATGTGATTATCCTAAAGCCTTATATTCCACCTTTGTCTAAGTAGCTTCAGGGAATTTGACTTGCAGCTGGTTAGAGAAATGAAGAGTGGGGATGGAGCAGTTGGAGGAGGCACTTTATTCTAAACCGACCCTGGAAAAGCAGTGCTCCCCTTGGGCAGGCCCAGGTGCTGATTAAATATGAATCTGCTGCAGGTTCCTTTATTCAGTTTTGTAGGGGCTCTATATCCTGGGGGGTTCTTGTGACCACAGACCCCTGGGAATTATACCAGGGTTTGTGTCTGCGTGCCTCGGGTTCGTAACATTTCTGATTCAATGTATACTGAATGACCAGGAGTTTTCAGCCATGATGGTCACATACATGTCAGAGTATATATTCATTTAAAAAAATAAGCAGTAACAAATGAACTATTTACTATACCTGAATAAAATAACGGTTCATTTGAATCAGAAAACCAGGAACAGCCTCAGTCATGTGTTGGCTATTGTTCTCTTCTGGAGGAAGAAGAAAGAACTTAGGGAAGGAAATAGCAAGAGAAGCAATTAGGCTTCTAAGGCAGGCTTAGTGTGATACCCTATAAAATTATTCCCACAAAGTTTATCCACTCAGCAAACTTTTATAGAGTAGTCACTATTCACCAGGCACAGAAACAGCCCTGGAGGTTCAAAGATGAGGAAGATACAGTCTTGCCTTTAAACAAACTCAAAGTCAAATGGGGAGATAGGCATGCAAACAATTTATCAATGTACACAGTGATAAGTGCTATGATAAAACTGAGTACAAGATGCAGCTGGAAGCACAAACGAGGGAGAGATAAAAGGGAATGGGGGAGTGGGGGTGGGAACATGGTTTCAGGAAAATCTTTATAGAGAAAGTCATTTGAACTGAAAATCCATATTGGGTAGTGAGAGTCTGGAAACTTGGCTTCTGTCCGTACTGAGCTGCTTGTTAATTAGGACGAGCCACATCATCAATTTGGCCTTCACTTTCTCTGTAAGATAAAGGTGCAGGAGATGTTCCTTAAAATCCGGTTCAGCCCTACATGTTTCAGTTCTGGTAATCAGGTTATCTCATGGGCTGTTGCAGAGAACAACAGTGTGATTGTTGAGTTCCTCCTCCCTTCATCTTTTGGAGGTCACCATTCGAAAGCTTTCTTGAGGCAGATAGGCAAGAAAATTCTTCTGCTCTCCTCCCAGCTTCTTATTCAGACTTGGTCTCTGGTTTGCACCAAAGTCATTGCCCTCTATATATGTATATGGGATGTCAAGAAAGCAGAGTTCATGAGTTTGGGATGAGCAGATGCAAAATATTATACAGAGAATGGATAAACAACAAGCTCCTACTGTATAGCTCAGAGAACTATATTCAATATCCTGTGATAAGCCAGCATGGAAAAGAATATGAAAAAGAATATATAGATATATATATATATATAACTTAAATCACTTTACTGTACAGCAGAAATTAACACAACATTGTGAATCAGCTAGACTTCAATAACAAAAAAAAAGGAAAGCAGAGTTCAGAAGAGATGCAGCGCTGACTTGGGGGGGCAGTGGAGTGCTTGCCTGCCCTCTCCATGGTGGAGGGACGGTCAGCCTCATTAATTTTGCCTTCAGTATACTCAGGAAGTGGTTTATTAAAGGCTTTTTAAAGAAAGATTTTTTTGTCTGTATCCCAAGTTTAAATTGAGTTGTATCTAAGATTTTAAGGATGCTTTTTGTGCATATATCTTAGTATTCATAAATGGTACAATTCTGGAGGATACACATTTTTATAAAAACAACTCTTACGAGAAAGAAAGTGGGAAATTGCCATTAGTGTGTTGATATCTGGCTGATACTCAGTTTATGTTGATGTTGCCTTTTAGCTGTTTCAGATTGTTTCTAGCCTTAAAAGGTCCGTGATGGTTGTAGGAACCAGGCAACCTAGTACGGATCATGTGTTATTCTAAAATCACTGTTGCTTCCTCTGAGAATCCATGTCCATGCATGTAAGTATGTTTTAGTTGGGCAGTATAATCAAGAGGTTTTTTCATTTAATACATGATCATTAAAATGAAATCATTTTCTTATAGAAATCAAATCACCTATTTGTTGGCTTTATTTAACATTTAACTCTTGGTAGTATAGCAGAGCAATGAGATGTCTTTGAAAAGGTAATCCAGTTATTATTGTATTTGAGAGGTTCCCCCCCTCCCATAATTCCTAATGTATTTGAAGAAGCAAGTCATTCTGCAAACAGCTGTTCCTGTTAAGATACTGGTGACTGACAAAGGGTAATTTTCAGCTTCCTGGGGTCCTTTTCTTATTCTGATGGATGGTAGAGCTTTGTCTCATGAACATAAAAAAGTACTTTTCACAGGAGTTTTCTACCACCAAGTGCCTGGGAAGTCTTGTCTCTGACAGACTCATTCTCAAAACTCCCAAGATTTAGGTGGGATTTGAATCTCTACAATGCTACTTTTCTCTTTCAGTCGAAGGCTTTGTACTGTGAAAAGCCTGAAGGTAAGGAAAAGGAATAGATTGAATTTTGGAGGTTTTATGAATGCTCTGCAACTTTTTCCTTTGTCTGTCATCAACTTTTTGATGTATTTCAGAAATTTCATTGGTTATTTTCTCCCTTCCTTTGTCTGTCATCAACTTTTTGATGTATTTCAGAAATTTCATTGGTTATTTTCTCCCCGTGCTGCTTTTTGGGTGTGTTTTTTTTCAAAGAGAGTAGATGGAATAGGGGAGCAGGGAGATATGTAGATATAGTAACACTGATTTCAGCAGAGAATCACTTTCTTATCAAATCACTTTGCTATTTTCTTGACTCAGTATCACAGTGAAAGATCTGATGAGAATGATTTGTTTTTAAGGCCAAAGGAAATGGAAAAGGCGTGAAATTGAGGCAAGCCTAAATGAGCTTGCACTTTGATTTCTTTAATTTTGTGAGTCTGCACTGAGCACATGGCAACTCTTAAACCTGTGGGTCTAGAAGGAGGTTGGACACCACTGACTTGGCTTGGGAAACCCAACAGGTGATATTTTTCTGCCAAGATAGCTTCTGGGCTGTTACAGACCTGGTGTGATAGTCTTGTGGCCCATTCACAGTGCTTAGCTGGCCTCTGGAAAACTTCATAGTCACTGGTTTTCCAAAGGACAGAAAAACAATAAGTGATTACATACTGTGGTGGGCAAATCCATCCTTTGCCTCCACCCCATCTCATCCATACGTGCTTATGAAATCCTTAATCCCCTACAGGGACTAAAAGCAAATGTTAGCAAATGTCAAAAACAAAGTTTGCCACCCCCTCCCCAACTCCAATAAAAGTATTTTGCCCTATAATTAAGTTTGGGCGTCTTGAAGAATGAATACAGAGGAGATTTATTGCTACCAAGTGTTGTACATATAAATATATTACCCTGAATCCTAAAGTTGTTTTGAAAAAATTTAAGGGGCTTGGCTTTCTTTTGAAATATTGTATTTCACAGATAACATTGATATTAAATTATTTGGTCTCATCTATTGTTTCCATTGAAAATGCAGGTTTTTTTTTTTTTTCTCTTTTATAAGCGTTCTTTAACATAAGCAGCAATCTCTGGTAAGGTAGTGTTGTGCATTTGCATTGTTATAGAATTAAATTATGGATTCTGTCATTCAAAAAAGAATGCTTTATAAATCAAGTACAATCTCATAACTAAGATGAGTAAGTTTTTTTAAAATCTTAGGCTGCCTCATATTCCATACTTTAGTTTTATAACCTACCTTGATGTGATTTTTAAAGTGTAATTCTTTTTTTTTCTATTTCTGTATACTGTGTTTGCTTGGTAAAAATCTCATTAGTTTCCCAAGAAAAAACTTAAGAAAACTTATTATTTGTAAAGGACAGTAATGTAAAAGCACAGAGGCAGGTAGCAAGCCTTTATCTGTACATTGGCAGGAAATGGGCCAAATAAACCATGTTCTCTCCCGCCCTCCTCTCCCCTCTGATTACATTCAATGTAAATGATGTTAAAACTCTACCCTAACCGGAGGGATGGTACGGGGAGGGAGGTGGGAGTGGAGTTCAGGATGGGGAACATGTGTATGCCCGTGGCGGATTCAAGTTGATGCGTGGCGCGGCAGAACCAATACAATATTGTAAAGTAATTAGCCTCCAATTAAAATAAAAAAAAAAAACCTCTAAACTGTTAACAAATGGCAAAAACTTATTGTATTCCTTTTCCTTTTTTTACAAAAAAATAATCTATTGTTTTGAATTCCTGAGTATAAGAGACTGTCCTCATCTAATTGGGGGTGGGTTACAGATTGTGTCCTATTTAAATGGTTATGGTTGTGTTTGCCACTGGTCAGGGTAAACTATCAAGGTGGGTTTGTGATCCTAAGGCAGTCCTGCTCAGCAAGAGCCTGGTTTCTTTTTTCAATGCTGCTATGCACCTATCCCAAAGCCTGGGAACTGGAGCAATAGTCCTAAATGCTAGTAGGCAGGAAGACGAAAGATAGTCTAAGGAGAAGGAAGGTCAGGAGTAAGTTATTTAGAGCTGGTTAGGGGGCAGGATTTCTAAATGCAACTGCAGTTAGTGATTTTAAAAAAGGCCTGAAATTCAGAAGAGAGGTCAGAGATAGAGATCGAGATTTAAGATCTGAGCAATTGCAGTGAGAGATGAAACTTTACCCGGACTTTATTTCTCCAGGGGAAAGAGATTAAAGAGGAGAGCAGAGGATTTAGGACTCTACCTTGGGGAAGTAGGAGGAGAAAGAGAAACCCTAAAACTGCCATGCTTGGCTGTGGAAGGCTCCACGTGCCACCAGTTCCCCTGAGCTGTTAATTTTGACCCAGATAATCCCAGTTACGCTGGGTAAAGAATCTAGAGACTGAAATCGTTGTGACTGTCTTTGCCTTGCAGTAGATGTAAAGAGAATTAACATTTTCTCTTAGGGGGACATGTTAATGGAGTGGGGGGGCTTCCATTACCGCCAGTTTTAGTGCATATAAGGATTTCCTTGGGGCTTCCCTTGTGGCTCAGCTGGTAAAGAATCCGCCTGCAATATGAGAGACCTGGGTTCGATCCCTGGGTTGGGAAGATCTCGTGGCAAAGGGAAAGGCTACCCACTCCAGTATTCTGGCCTGGAGAATTCCCTGGACTGTATTGTCCATGGGGTCACAAAGAGGCAGACACAACTGAGCGACTTTCATTTCACTTACAGTCCTTATATGTGCTGAAATTATGTGGTTGTTCCTACCTTTATGAGTTCAGGAGGACTGGGTTAATACCACCCTCAACTCTACCGATAAATGCTTTCTTTTCTAAGGTACATTGAAACTAAGATATTGTTTGATTTTATAAATAATTTGATTAAAAATAAATTGATCAAATTGGAGAAACAGAATGAGAAGCCTAATGGAAAACAATAGTGGCTACCTTTATTTATCAAGCTATGTTTTAAGTTATACTCAGTTCCCTGCCAGGGGAGGTAAAAGAGCCACCTCATCCCATTGACCTGATATTTAAAAGAGCATTTGCAGTGCTTCTGGTTTTGCATTATAGAAAGTGAAAATCGCTCAGTCAATATCCGACTCCTTGTGACCCTGTGGACTATACAGTCCATGGCATTCTCCAGGCCAGAATACTGGAGTGGGTAGCCTTGAGGGGATCTTCCGAACCCAGGGATCAAACCCAAGTCTCCTGCATTGCAGGCAGATTCTTTACCAGCTGATCCACAAGGGAAGCCCAACATTATAGGTAACTCTCTAATTTTCGGGGCCACACCTTGTTCCCAGTGAAATTACGGGAGTGCTTTAATAACAAGATAACTAAATATGAAGGAGTGATTAGTATAGTCCATTCAAGCATCATAAATACGGAAAATTCATAGCATGTGTTGAAAACACTTGATGAACTGATTTTCTCCTGGGAATTCAGGTGGCCTAGCAACTTGCGCTCTTGGGTACAAAAAAAGTTGCCTTTTTTTTTTTTTTCCACCCTTCCCTCCAGTAAGCTCCTGCTATAAAGCATCTAAGCAACTGTGGGAAAAAGAATGGCTTGCAGTTGTGCTTATCTTAAAGGGATTATGGCAGATTTAGTAATCCAAATGGGATCATCATTAGCTGCTTTGTACAGTACTTGAGTTAAACAAACACAAAGTAACACATTTGACAATGTGATAAATACCGAGTCACTGACATCCTTTGCTGCCACACAGTAAACACCGTAATTAGCAGCCATATCAGCATTTAGGTAACACCAAAGCCATGTTTGGTTCCACAGGACTGCCATATGATCCTGTCTGGAAGTGCTTAAACCATCTCTAAAACATTCAAATACCTGACACTCCCAAATATACTTGGGTGTCAGTTATCCAAATGATCCGGGGCCATTCCCTCTAGAATGGAAAGAAGAGCATAACTGTGAGGTAGAAGAGATTTACTCTTCAGTTAACAAAATATCAGTGGATTTCAAGCAGTTTCTCACATTATATGGATTCAGGGAAAAGAACTCTAGAGCCAAAATTGTCCAGAATAATGGATCTAAAAGTTACAAGATACATTATGTGTATATATTTAACATTTTTCCGTATTTTTCCTGATTACATATGTAGATCCACATCCTAGATCATATTTGATTTTATGTCTCACGTTGGGAAATTTCTATTTATGTCTGTAATGTTATGATTATATACTGTCCCTGATATTTTATATTTTAAATGTAAGTTGATGCATACCAAAGTGGAGCAGAGCAAGGTGGCTATGAGAATGAGTTCTGGAGTCAGACTAACCAGGTTTTAGTTCTGGCTTTGTCACTTGTTAGCTGTGCAACTCCTCTTCATCTGCTCATTTGGAAGATAAAAATGATGAGAGTATCAGTCTTAGGGGGCGTGTATCAAGACAGAATACATTCATTCACATAAAGTACTTATAACAGTTCATCCCGCATGCTAAGAGATTAATAAACTTTTCTTATTTTCTTAGCCACACCAGATTTTTAAATATATTAATGTCAATTAATAAAATCCTTCATTTTTAGGGCCGGTGTGCCAGAGAGAACTGCAAGTACCTTCACCCTCCTCCACATTTGAAGACGCAGCTGGAAATTAATGGACGGAACAATCTGATTCAACAAAAGAGTGCCGCCGCCATGTTCACCCAGCACATGCAGTTTATGTTCCAAAATGCTCAGATGCCATCAGTTGTAAGTCACAGCTCTGCTTTTTCAAAATTGCATATGTGTGTCCTTTTTTTGAGGGTGCATATCTACACTGGAAAAACCTAGCAAGGACTTTGGGAAGTTGTCACCGAAGGATTGAGGATGCGAGCTAATATGTTAATTGACACTGCAAAGATGTTATGCATGTGAAGGGAGCAATCAGTTGTGAGATTTAAACACTGGGTTACAGGCACCAAGAATGTAGCTTATAGGGACTTCCCTCGTGTTCTAGTGGCTAGGACTTCACGCTCCCAATGCAGGGGGCCTGGGTTCTATCCCTGGTTCAGGGAACTGAAGATCTTGAATGCCAGAACTAAGACCCAATGCAGTAAATTAATAAATCAAAAAATGTAATTTATAGAAGAATACTAATAAAAGGAGCAGGGACATTTTGAGAGGTTTGATGATTATTACATAAAAACCTTTTAATTTAGGATATTAATTCAGATAAATTTCCTTGCTCTTTGATAGTTCTGTTGTTACTTTTAAATAGATTTTTCACTTTAAAATAACTTTAGATTTAAAGGAAAGTTGCAAAGATAGTACTGAGACTTACCATTATTACCCATCACCTGGTTTTTCCCACTTTTAATATCTTATATGCAGTTTATTTGTCAAAACTAAGGAACTGACATCTACACATTACTATTAACTAAACCCCAGACTTTCTTTAGACTTCACCAGATTTTTCACTAGTGTGCTCTTTCTGTTACAGTGTCCAATCCAGGGTATCAGTGTATTTATTTGAATCCTATCTGTGCTCTCTCTTCTGGTCTGTGATTGTTTCTCGGTCTTTCTGTTTCCCATGACCTTAACAGTCTTGAGGGATACTGGCCAGGTGTTTGATGGGGGTTTTAACTTAACCTAGCCACAGAGTTTCCCTTTGGTGAAATTAATATTTTGGTGTCATTCTAGACCAATGTCTAGTATTTGGATCATTGAGTTTAAATGGATCACTTAAAAAGTGATTTAAGTGTCCTACAGAGAATTCATTTTGTCTTAATACCTTAAAATATACAGTTGCAGTTTGGCCTTAGACTGTTTGAGATGGAATTGAAAACTGTCCCTGTCTACTGAGTTCTTCCAGGTCTCATATTTGGTTCCATGGTGTCTCATTCTAATTCCAGCTGGCCTACTTCCTTTAAACCATTATCAGGCTAGTACTTGGAAAGGGTTGTGTTATGTTTATTTGTAACCCATTTCATTGGTGACTACTATATAATGAACACACTGAAAACTGAAAGATGTATGTAATATTTAGATATAAGGAAAGTGTGGGAGTAGGTCAGTCTGCTCTCAGCAAAACCTATCTCATTACAAAGTTGTTTCTCAGAATTCAAGGACATCTGTGTAGATAGGGCACCCCTTAATTGGTACATCTTTATGAATAATGCAAAAAACGGGTCCTAGGGGCATTAACAAGTCACTAAAATTTTGTTCCATGATACGTTTTCCAGGATGTCTAGAAAATGTTAAGTAAAATAAATAGATTTCATGTGTTTACTCGTTTGCCAAAAATACTTGCCTTGGAATTCAGTGCTGATTAATTACATTGATAAATTCGTTCCCAGAATGTCACCAGTGAGCTCCCTGGAGTTCCTCTTTGACCTTTAGTAATACTTTATATGGTTGAACTCCTCCAAACTCTGTCCATAGCTTTCAAACGCTGAAGCATTTCAGTTTGTTCTTGGTTTTGAAGGGATAGGGAAGAGAAAGTGTTCTAGATACTGAGAATAGTATAAATAAAGCCACAGAGAAATGAATATGCTTGGTGAGTCCAGAAAATGTGAGTAGATGGGGAGTAAAGCAAGGGAGCCTTTTACCCACCGTTACTGCTCTTGGCCTCTTGTGGGATGTCCCATTTTCAGACTGAGCAAAGAATAGGAGCCAGATTTTATCACACACCTGAGCCCAGCATTTAGTATGCAGCTGGAGCCTATATTTTTTCAAAGGTCAAGGGACATCAATCAACTGCCCTATTTCAGAGAACCAGAGAGCAAGGGCCTGGGGTAAAATAGGGGTAAAGACAGAAGGCAGACTATTCATCTTCTGTTGAGCCTCCCGTTGAGTATCTCCATGCCAAGTCTCAACCCTTCATGCATTATTGATCAGGGAGTGACTTTTTTGGAGTCCAGTGAGAGATTCATTGAGTTTTTCAGCTTCTTATGCTTTCTAATTTGATTCTCCATGCTTTCTATAATAGAATACATTTCCCTTTTTTCTTCAATGAGGGTAATTTCAGGCTGCAGAATATGACTGTTATGACTCACAGGAGTACTATTTATTTTGTAGCATAGCAGAAGACGTGAGACATTACTTAGAAGACCCCAGGGAACAATTGGAAATTGCTTTTCTACCTTGTAGATTATTTAACAATAGCTGTTATGATGTGATAAACTGATGAAAGATTAATTTCTTCAGTTATTATGTGTACAGAAAGCTAACCTCGAGATGGTTGATATGATCCTCTTTTGTGGTCTAGAAAGCTGCCTTGTGGGCATGTTGTCATTGAGCTAGTGTGAGCAATTTTAAGTGACATTTACCAGTCTGACTTGAAAGAAATTTTCTTTATTATGGACCTTGATTTTACTATGGAAGTACCATATAATTTTACTTTGTTTCTTTGGTACCTACTCTCCCTAAACAACTGTCTATCCCTTCTAACTGCACATCCCTCCTGCTCTGATCATCTGATTCTTTTCCCTAAAATATTCAAGCTAATGTTTAAATTTCCAGTCCTGTTGTTTGTCTGCCTGCATATTAAGACCCATTGGTATCACTGCCTTGAACCTTATGTCTTCCCACAAACCACACTTTGATCTGTTTCTAGGATACCGGAAGAGCACGTCTGCTTTTGGAAAATTGAGTACGGCTTGCTTATTACAAGGCCACAGATAAAGGGAATGACATCCTAGATGTAGCCAGAGAACAGATTCTGTTCAGTGTGACTGAACAATGAAAAAAAAAGCCACACCTAGTCAATTTGGGTGGAATGCTTGCTGTAGCAGGCAAGTTTGTTCACTGTATCTAACAGATCTGAATTGACATTTGCAAGTATAAAATTCCACCTCAGAAAGCTTTTGGTAGCTTTATTGAGGAAGTTTAGTAAGTGACACAAAGGGCGCGACTCCCTAGTATTTTTCAGTGCAGTTTAAGAGACAGAGCTCCTGATGTTCACAGTAAAAAAAAAAATTATACAATTAAGAACTCCCCTTGGCATAATTAAGAGACAAACAGCACTGGAGAAGAATTTTAGGGCAAGCAGACACACTGGGTTCCAACTTCTGAGAACAGATAATGTTTGGAATTTCAGATCTTTTCATAATTTGGAATATTCGTTACAGAAAGAAATTTCCAAGGAAGGATTCTCACTGCTAGATGTAATATGTGTGTGTGTGTGTGTGTGTGTGTGTGTGTGTGGTGGATATGATGTTATAGGCTATAAAAATATTTTTGAATCAGACATTTTGTATAATCTAATAAATACCTTTCCTTTCTCTGTTTGAATGTGGTTGATTCACGTGGAGGCAGTTCTTTACATGAAGGTAAACTTGACCCAGTTGAGCGCATGCACCTGATGATTTATAGAGAGGCTATTGGCTCAGCCATAGCAGTGTGCCAGGTCCTCTGGTCTGCTGTATGCTTTTCATGGCTTGCATTCCTGTGGCCAAGTCATAGTATTCCAAACCACCGAGTCTATAAACACAGGACTTCAGCCTTTTTCTTTATCGCAGATAGAATCATCTGATGTTGTCTAGACCTTCCCCACCGTTTTACATCATTTTTACAATTCTGTTTACCACATACATTTCTCAGAAACAAGCTTATATGAAAAAAAAAAAAAAGAAACAAGCTTATATGTCTATCTGAAAATGTACTAAGGAATAAAGGTGAGGTGACACTTCAGGACCAAACAGGGATAAGTAGGAAGTTCCAGTAGATAGGAGGAAGGGATATATACTAATTAATAATATCAGTATTTTTAGACTCCAGTGTTTCAAGTGTTTTTATTTAATTAAATAGGAGCTCTAAGATATTATGTTACTCTGTGCACTTTTGGACTAGGACAGATTTAAACGAATAGAAGTAAAATTGCAAAATAATAATTTTTGAAAATGATAAATCATTTCATAGTTAAAGATGAAAGGATAATATCTTTTCCTCACCATGATACATTATACATTTTGCATAGTCACGTCAGAGTTATAGATTTTCTATTTCATATAAACTATTGGCGGAAGTATTTCTGCTATCTCCCTGTTTTCAGGGCTCTTCTGTTAAAAATTATTAAAATTTTCTAGATTACCAGTCTCATGGTCAGTACAGAAGTTACAGTGAATGTTAATGAAGATTCTTCAATGAGTTTCTCAGTTTACCTACTCATGCAATAATAAATGATGACATTTAATCTCTTTCATCTTAATGTAGTGACATTCAGTATTTTGTAAAGTGATTGTTGCGAAATGTTCAAGTCAGTAGACGACAGGCATTATGTAGTTATAAGATTAATATGCTCTTAATATATTTATGGCTGTTACGTCGTAAATATCCACGTTGACTTGAGGTTAATCAGATCATATCACAGGAGTGTTTGAAGTGGTACCATGCTACAAGCCCCAAATTTTATCAAGATTTTACTAAGTTTTCTAAAAAATTAGAAAAGATTTTACTTTTAGATATAGCAACTGAGACCTAACATTATGTGTTTGTTCTATAGATTGTTCCCAGGCTTTCCTTGAGGTTAGCAAAGGAAGGCTCTGAGCCCCTTATTTGCGTGGTCTCCTTCCAAGGCCCTGGGAGGAGGCCTAGCAATGTGTTTATAAAATTTGCCAAAAATATTTGTATATTCTTTGTTCTTAAGGCTCCCCTCCTCTACCCAACAACCTAACCTGCAGGCCCCTCAGATCCTGGATTCATTCCTGATTGCAATTACTGATCCAAGGTAGAGTAGTTATTCAGGTCCCTTCTGAGGCTGTGTATGTCACACAGCTTAAAGCCCCTTTAACAGTAAAACAAAAGAAATCACAACAGCAGGAGCTTTGCTGCCTTGCCCCAACTCGGTTTAATACAGTGAAACGAAAATGCTACACTTCTGCCACCAAACAGAGGGCATTTGTACATGCTGTCTTTCACAGTGCATAGTTTCTTTGATGGTAACCAATCTCAACACTCTCCCTTTATCTTCCCTTGTATATTCCCAGGGGATAAATTAAAATGTAATCGTCTCTCAGCCCATTTTGTGTCTTTCTCCTCTGGGGCCGGTTAGCTCAGTTGGTGAGAGTGGGGTGCTAATGAGACCATGTGGGCCTATTAGCTTTCCTGCTCACGGTCACAGTCTAAGCTCCAGCAGGTACCTCAGCATGGCTTGCCGTTCATCGCCATCGAGATGAAGGCAGGAAGTTGGGAAGGTCTGTGAAACTCATTTTCCCTGGCGGAGGATAAAGAAAATCACAGCAGCAACAAGAAACAAACCCAATGCTTGGTAGCCTCACCTAGAGAGGATGATTTTTTTTTTCTTACCACCATCCTCTTGCCTAGATCAATAAAATTCAATGGTTTGTCAGTGACAGGGCCATGAGTGTGAAAAAACATGGCTTCCCTCCCCACCCAGTAATCTTTCCCCCCAATAATCCTAATCTGCCATAATAACCTTTATGTGCATGCTAAATCACTTCAGTCGTGTCCGACTCTGTGACCCTATGGACCGTAGCCTGCCCAGCTCCTCTGTCCATGGGATTTTCCTAGCAAAAACACTGGAGTGGGTTGCCATGCCCTTCTCCAGGGAATCTTCTCGAACCAGGGACCGAACCTGTGTGTCTTATGTCTCCTCCATTGGCAGGCAGATTATTTACCACTAAGGCCACCTGGGAAGCCATAACAATCTTTATAGATGAACTAAATATTATTTGAAACCCTCCTTCACCTAGTCTCCTCTCTTCAGCCATTCTGTGAATATCACATTAGCAATTCACTTGTCCCCTGGAACCACTTTTTTTTGTAATATGTTGTATATTTCAGTCTATATTATCACTAAACCTTTTTTTTTCAAAACTCTTCATTGGATACCTTTTGATAGTGATGACTTAGCCACTCCAGTTAAAAACTGCATGCATACATATGTGTGGGTTTGGGTGTGTGCATGCACACACGCATGTATATGTGTATAATACCCCATGGTTCTCATACTGTTTTTATGTAGCATTTCACATCTGTGTCAAAAGACAGTTTGGGAGTGGTCTTCTGCTTAAAGTTTTCCCCACCAGAGAGCAAAACAGATGGAATTCTCTGCCACTGGTTTTGATCCCTGAGTGTTCGTTTTGTTTTGTTTTTTATTTTGATTTTTGTAACTGGTCAACCTAAAAGTAATCAATGGCTTAGGAATCCATTTTGACTCAATTCACTAAATATTTCTTGAGTGTCTACTCATGCCAGGCATTTAAAAGAGTAAGAAACAGATAAAAAGGTAAATTAGAAATAGTCTCTATCCTCTACGAATATATGATCTAGCAATAGTAAGATGATGGATTAATTTTTTTTTAATCCCCTTAGTTTCTGATTTCTACCTGATCCTTTGTATTATTTAGCTTTGAGCTTTTTTTTTCCCCTCTGTAGAGTGATTTATAAGCCATTAAAGGTTTTGTTTTATTTTGTGTTGTTGTTTTGGTGGTGGTGGTGCTCTGTTAAACCACTGATAATTATAACCCCTTGCATCCATTTATCATGGATTTGAATTGAGATATCTCTAGTCTCCAGGCTTTCTGTGGCTTTTTTGCTTTTCTCAGCTCTTGTTATTTTCCCCTTCCCCCCAAACCCTTTTTCTCATGCCTGTTGTTAAAATTAAGTAGTCATTGATTTTTAAAATACTTTTTCTTTCCTAGTGCTATACTGAAGTTAATTGAATTACCAATGTTATTATATAGTGATTTAGCAACAAATAATTTTTAGGGCAGTTCTTGTTCATGTCTCAGTAACAAAGTTAAAATCCACCCCCCCCAACTAAGAAAAAAGTCATTTACCCTTTTACCAGATCCTTCTCTAGGAATCACCTGCTATTATGCTGTTGGTTATAATTCGTGGCCTGCTCTAAAGCTTCTTACCACCTACAGGGAGATCCAAATCATAACTTGTTCCCTCTTGCTTGTTCAACTTTATACCTATGATACCCACAATAATCTATCAATCCTTCACCTACCTTCCTCCCTTCAATGCTTCCCCTTATTTGGAGACTTCCATGATTAAAAAGGTCAGAAAAGCCAGGTTTAGTTGAGGATAACTATTCACTTTTGATTCTTGAATGTATTTTTCTTCACTCTCTTTTGGGCCACAGTGGCTTATTTATTAACAAGTATGTTTAGTACATAAACACCACTATCAGCTTGCATCTGTTTATAAAGTTCACTGTCAATTACTGAGGGACCAATCAACTAGTCTGGAGATTATGTGGGCCTCCTTCAGTGTCCCAATAATACCAGTCGAAGAGTGTGGAGATGACCAAGGAAAAACTGAAAATGATTCAGTTGTGCTCCTTGTGAACATCTAGTAAAGTCTGATGAAAATGAAAATGATACATTTCATTGTGCCTTGGGATTATTCAAGGATAGAAATATGCATGGTGATGGTGAAAGGGACTGCTTTTTATACTATATAAATGCTTGTAAATGAGTAATAAAATTAAGATATTATGAGTGCTAAAAGTTAAGAGTGCTATATTTCTGGCATTAAAATCAAGTCAACAAATTGTTACCAAATGTTTCAGTCCAGTGACTCAGTCGTGTCGGACTCTTTGCAACCCCATGAATCGCAGCACACCAGGCCTCCCTGTCCCATCACCAGCTCCCAGAGTTCACCCAGACTCACGTCCATTGAGTCAGTGATGTCATCCAGCCATCTCAACCTCTGTCATCCCCTTCTCCTCCTGCCCCCAATCCCTCCCAGCATCAGAGTCTTTTCCAATGAGTCAACTCTTCACATGAGGTGGCCAAAGTACTGGAGTTTCAGCTTTAGCATCATTCCTTCCAAAGAACACCCAGGGCTGATCCTCTTTAGGATGGACTGGTTGGATCTCCTTGCAGTCCGAGGGACTCTCAAGAGTCTTTTCCAACACCACAGTTCAAAAGCATCAATTTTTCAAGCTTAGCTTTCTTCACAGTCCAACTCTCACATCCATACATGACTACTGGAAAAACCATAGCCTTGACTAGATGGACCTTTGTTGGCAAAGTAATGTCTCTGCTTTTCAGTATGCTATCTAGGTTGGTCATAACTTTTCTTCCAAAGAGTACACGTCTTTTAATTTCATGGCTGCAGTCACCATCTGCAGTGATTTTGGAGCCCCCAAAAAATAAAGTCTGTCACTGTTTCCACTGTTTCCCCATCTATTTGCCATGAAGTGATGGGACCAGATGCCATGATCTTAGTTTTCTGAACGTTGAGCTTTAAGCCAACTTTTTCACTCTCCTCTTTCACTTGTCATCAAGAGGCTTTTTAGTTCCTCTTCACTTTCTGCCATAAGGGTGGTGTCATCTGCATATCCATCTTATAAAAGAAAATGTTTAGTTGTCCACCTTTAAACAGGAGCTTAGAGGGAAGGCCTCAATTATGATATTGACTTCAGACCAGGATTAGCCTAAGTGAGTTAAGTATCTTGCATTCATCCAACAATAATTTTACTGACACTGGATATTATTCAAGTTACTACAAAGAGATCTAGGCTGTTATTAGGTTTTATTTCTTTATACTACCTTGAGGAATAACTCATTTTAAGTAATAAATCAATGTTCCTAAGATGTCTGTGTAAACTAGAGATATTTATTTGAGGCATCATTTTTCACTGAATTGTATTATTATTCAAAGGTGCTTCAGAATCCTTTAAGATCAAAATGCGGTGGCTCCTAAAGTTTTTCCTTTACAGGATTCCATCTGTCTCCCCATTCTTAGTTACCAAGTAGTTATTATTCTATAAATAAATAGTTAAGAATGTGAATTTTAGTAACTATGTAAAAGAACATTTACGTGAACACTTTAATATTTGTTTCTAAAGTCTAACTTCTTCAATTTGTGTAATCTTGCTACAAGTATTAAATTCACATCCATAGATTTTAATACAATTGGCGCTTTACTTCAGAAATTGAATGCTTTATATTTTTGAATCCTGTAGAATGAGGGTCAGCAAAATTTTCTCTAAATGACTAACAAATAGCTCAGCCTCTGTGGGACGAGAGACAAGATTTGAGGATATTACATAGGTTCTTCTGGAATGAGAAAAAACAGATATCCATGCTTTTCGTTATGTCGGTCTACGAGTGAGCAGAGTGGAATTTATTTATGGAAACTGAAACGTGAATTGCATATAATTTTCATGTGTTATGAGATATTACAATGTAGAAAATAACAAATGCTGGAGAGGATGTGGGACAAGAGAACCCTCCTATACTGTTGGTGAGGTTGTAAATTGGTCCAGCCACTACAGAGAATGGTATGGAGGTGCCTCAAAAATCTAAAAAATAGAGAGTTGCCATATGATCTATTACAGGCCTCCCAGGTGGCTAAGATGGTAAAGAATCTGCCTGCCAGTGCAGGAGATGCGGGTTCAAACCTTGGGTCTGGAAGATCTCCTGGAGCAGGAAATGGCAACCCACTCCAGTGTTCTTGCCTGGGAAATCCCATGCCCACAGGAACCTGGCAGGCTACAGTCCATGGGGTCAAAGAAGAGTTGGACGTGACTTAGTGACTAAACAACAACAATGACATAGATCCATCAATACCACCCCTAAGCATAGATCCAGATAAAACTTTGAAAAGATACATGCAGCCCTATGTTCATATCAGTGCTATTTTATAGTACCCCATATATATATATATATATATAAAAGCTAATTATATATATATTGGAATATATATATATAATGTAATATTAGCCATAAAAAGGAAGGAACTTTTCAATACCATTTACAGCAAATAGATGGACCTAAAGATTATCATACTAAGTAAAGGAAGTCAGAAAGAGAAAGACAAATACCATATGATATCATTTATATGTGGAATGTAAAATCTGACACAAATGAAGTTATCTATGAAACAGAGACAGACTCACAGATACAGAGAACTTGTGGTTGCCAGGAGGATGGGTGAGGGGGTTGCATTGAAAGTTTGGGACTGCAAACTATTATTATTATATGCAAGCTATTATTATTATAACTAGAATGGATAAACAATAAGGTCCTGCTGTATAGCACAGGGTACTATAGTCAATATCCTGAGATAAACCAAAATGGGAAATAATATTTAAAAGTATATACATATAATATATAAAACTGAACCACTTTGCTGTACACCAGAAACTAATATTGTATATATCAACTACAAATAAAATAAAAATAGAGAAACCACTCTTACCATTCTGGCCATACAAAAACAGGGCAGGCTGGATTTGGTTCAGGGGCTATGGTTTGCCAACTATTACCCTAGAACACAAGCTCTTGAACAGTAAGTACTCTATAACCCCGGGGTGAGTTTCATGAGGTCCTTGAACTTCTTGAGATCACAGTTTGTACCCATATGAATTTTTCCATGGGCAAGGTCCACAGCTCTCATCAGACTCTCGGAGAAGTTCAGGACTTGAAAAATATTAGGTGCCACTGTTCTAGAGACAATTCGCCAAATTTTAGAATGCATGTCCTAAGGCCCTGATAGTTCTAGGTACTTGGGGCTTCCCAGGTGGCACTAGTGGTAAAGAACCTGCCTGGCAACGCAGGAGACAGAAGAGATGTGGGTTTGATCCCTGGGTTGGGGCGATCCCCTGGAGGAGGGCATGGCAACCCACTCCAGTATTCCTGCCTGGAGAATCCCATGGACAGAGGAGCCTGGCGGGCTACAGTCCATGGGGTCACAAAGAGTCAGACATGATTAAAGCGACTAGCACACACACACACATGCAAGTAACCAGTAACTTGTGGGAATTCCTACCCTAGCAGCTAATACTGCAAGACACATTGAGGGTAAATAATTGTCTAGGTGATCTCTTTATTCATATAGTCAGTTGTTGCCATCATTCTTGTTGGTTTTATAAGATTCAAGAAAGATGAAAATCCAAACCCTTTGCTCTAAGAGAAAAGCTTTCTCATATTTTCAAATATTTAGTAAATGATTTGTAGGCTTGAGTGAATATCTGAAACATATTTAAGTGCCCAGTCAATTTGGGCTGTATATAGAAATCAGATTCAACCTGTTAGGTACCTTTTTCTTTAAAATTAAGACTACCCCACAGATTGGTTCATGTTTAGCTCAACTTACATCAAGGGCTGCAAGACAGGTACAGGAAGGATTAAATTTGCTTATTAAAATTGAATGTGTGAACTTGCGGCTGCCTGATATAACAGGTGGCTGTTAAATAAAGCTAAGCCCTTGAATGTTCAAATTCATGAAAATGGAATACTTACCCTGGGGCAGAGGTGGTGGTGAAAAACAGAAATGTCCATTTGAAAATAAATAAGAAACTCAGGAGTTCCAGCTGTGCCCAAGGGTTGAGGGAAAAAAAAAAAAAAAAAAAGACCTACTTCTTTTCAATAAACAGCATTATAGAATCAAGTTTATACCAAAGAGGAAATAGTTGTAAAATCTACAACGCTAACTTTAAAATGTAAATATGATACAGTATAATCTTACAAACCCGAAACTTTTTCAGCAAGCCCCTTGCACTATTTATATAGACTTCCAATTAATTTACAGCTTGTTTTCATGAGATTAGAACATATAACAAACCTAAGAAGGTTAAAATATATTCCAGGTTAACCAGTAAATTTTCCCCCAAAAATGAAGGAAAAAAATACAGAAGTTCAGAGCTATTATAACAGGAAGCATTGCTACATGTCCATTATTCCTAAATATTATTAATTGATCAGTATTTATTAGTGATTAATAATTTTGTAATCTAGATAATTCACACATCTGCCAGTTTTCCTTTTAATTCAATAGCTTTAGAAAATATAATATGGCTCTTATTGGTTCTGTAATTTTACCATTTGAGATTTTTGCTAATTTTGAGACAGCCTGAATCATCAAATTGATAGTCTGTCTTCAGTTCAGTTCAGTCGCTCAGTTGTGTCCAACTCTTTGTGACCCCATGAA
This sequence comes from Bubalus bubalis, assembly GCF_019923935.1. NCBI lineage: Eukaryota > Metazoa > Chordata > Mammalia > Artiodactyla > Bovidae > Bubalus > Bubalus bubalis. The sequence continues at coordinate 139,570,028 of NC_059181.1, read as the reverse complement.
TCGCAGCACACCAGGCCTCCCTGTCCATCACCAACTCCCGGAGTTTACCCAAACCCATGTCCATCGAGTCGGTGATGCCATCCAGCCATCTCATCCTCTGTCGTCCCCTTTTCCTCCTGACCCAATCCCTCCCAGCATCAGGGTCTTTTCCAATGAGTTAACTCTTCGCGTGAGGTGGCCAAAGTATTGGAGTTTCAGCTTTAGCATCAGTCCTTCCAATGAACACCCAGGACTGATCTCCTTCAGAATGGACTGGTTGGATCTCCTTGCAGTCCAAGGGACTCTCAAGAGTCTTCTCCAACACCACAGTTCAAAAGCATCAATTCTTCGGTGCTCAGCTTTCTTCACACTCCAACTCTCACATCCATACATGACTACTGGAAAAAACCATAGCCTTGACTACACGGACCATTGTTGGCAAAGTAATGTCTCTGCTTTTGAATATGCTATCTAGGTTGGTCATAACTTTCCTTCCAAGGAGTAAGCATCCTTTAATTTCATGGCTGCAATCACCATCTGCAGTGATTTTGGAGCCCCAAAAAATAAAGTCTGACACTGTTTCCACTGTTTCCCCATCTATTTCCCATGAAGTGATGGGACCAGATGCCATGATCTTCGTTTTCTGAGTGTTGAGCTTTATGCCAACTTTTTCACTCTCTTCTTTCACTTTCATCAAGAGGCTTTTTAGTTCCTCTTCACTTTCTGCCATAAGGCTGGTGTCATCTGCATATCTGAGGTTATTGATATTTCTCCCAGCAATCTTGATTACAGCTTGTGCTTCTTCCAGCCCAGCGTTTCTCATGGTGTACTCTGCATAGAAGTTAAATAAGCAGGGTGACAATATACAGCCTTGATGTACTCCTCCTATTTGCAACCAGTCTGTTGTTCCATGTCGAGTTCTAACTGTTGCTTCCTGACCTGCATTCCTGATTTCTCAAGAGGCAGGTCAGGTGGTCTGGTATTCCCATCTCTTTCAGAATTTTCCACAGTTTATTGTGATCCACACAGTCAAAGGCTTTGGCATAGTCAATAAAGCAGAAATAGATGTTTTTCTGGAACTCTCTTGCTTTTTCCATGATCCAGCGGATGTTGGCAATTTGATCTCTAGTTCCTCTGCCAGCTTGAACATCTGGAAGTTCACGGTTCACGTATTGCTGAAGCCTGGCTTGGAGAATTTTGAGCGTGACTTTACTAGTGTGTGAGATGAGTGCAATTGTGCGGTAGTTTGAGCATTCTTTGGCATTGTCTTTCTTTGGGATTGGAATGAAAACTGACCTTTTCCAGTCCTGTGGCCACTGCTAAGTTTTCCAAATTTGCTGGCATATTGAGTTCAGCACTTTCACAACATCATTTTCAGGATTTGAAATAGCTCAACTGGAATTCCATCACTTCCACTAGCTTTGTTTGTAGTGATGCTTTCTAAGGCCCACTTGACTTCACATTCCAGGATGTCTGGCTCTAGGTCAGTGATCACACCATGGTGATTATCTGAGTCGTGAAGATCTTTTTTGTACAGTTCTTCTGTGTATTCTTACCATCTCTTCTTAATATCTTCTGCTTCTGTTAGGCCGTATCATTTCTGTCCTTTATCGAGCCCATCTTTGCATGAAATGTTCCCTTGGGATCTCTAATTTTCTTGAAGAGATCTCTAGTCTTTTCCATTCTCTTGTTTTCCTCTATTTCTTTGCATTGATCGCTGAGGAAGGCTTTCTTATCTCTCCTTGCTATCCTTTGGAATTCTGCATTCAGATGGGAATATCTTTCCTTTTCTTCTTTGCTTTTCACTTCTCTTCTTTTCACAGCTATTTGTAAGGCCTCCTCAGACAGCCGTTTTGCTTTTTTGCATTTCTTTTCCATGGGGATGGTCTTGATCCCTGTCTTCTGTACAATGTCACGAACCTCATTCCATAGTTCATCAGGCACTCTATCTATCAGATCTAGGCCCTTAAATCTATTTCTCACTTCCACTGTATAATCATAAGGGATTTGATTTAGGTCATTCCTGAATGGTCTAGTGGTTTTCCCTACTTTCTTCAATTTAAGTCTGAATTTGGCAATAAGGAGTTCATGACCACAGTCAGCTCCTGGTCTTGTGTTTGCTGACTGTATAGAGCTTCTCCATCTTTGGCTACAAAGATTATAATCAATCTGATTTCGGTTATAATCAATCTGATTTCGGTGTTGACCATCTGGTGATGTCCATGTGTAGAGTCTTCTCTTGTGTTGTTGGAAGAGGTTGTTTGCTATGACCAGTGCATTCTCTTGGCAGAACCGTATTAGCCTTTGCCCTGCTTCATTCTGTACTCTAAGGCCAAATTTGCCTGTTACTCCAAATGTTTCTTGACTTCCTACTTTTGCATTCCAGTCCCCTATAATGAAAAGGACATCTTTCTAAAAGGTCTTGTAGGTCTTCATAGAACCGTTGAACTTCAGCCTCTTCAGCGTTACTGGTCGGGGCATAGGCTTGGATCACTGTGATATTGAGTGGTTTGCCTTGGAAACAGATATCATTCTGTCATTTTTGAGATTGCATACAAGTACTGAATTTTGGACTCTTTTGTTGACTATGATGGCTACTCCATTTCTTCTAAGGGATTCCTGCCCACAGTAGTAGATATAATGGTCATCTGAGTTAAATTCAACCATTCCAGTCTGTTTTAGTTCACTGAGTCCTAGAATATCAACGTTCACTCTTGCCATCTCCTGCTTGACCACTTCCAATTTGCCTTGATTCATGGACCTGACATTCCAGGTTCCTATGCAATATTACTCTTTACAGCATCGGACCTTGCTTCTATCAACAGTCACATCCACAACTGGGTGTTGTTTTTGCTCTGGTTCCATCTCTTCATTCTTTCTGGAGTTATTTCTCCACTGATCTCCAGTAACATGTTGGGCACCTACCGACCTGGGGAGTTCCTCTTTCAGTATCCTATCATTTTGTCTTTTCATACTGTTCATGGGGTTCTCAAGGCAAGAATACAGAAGTGGTTTGCCATTCCCTACTCCAGTGGACCACATTCTGTCAGACCAAGTCTTAGCTCATTATATAAAATAATATCACATCAGTTAATTCTTGAAGCTTTATATCTCATTCTATGAGAAGTATGATATGTTCCTATAACCTGTTATATCACAGTGCTAGTTAGGGTGGGTCAGCCTTTGGCTTTTGTCCTCAAACCTTAAAGCACTTCCTCTGACTGCCCCATCATCTTTCCTCCCACGTGGTGTCACCCCTTTCCTCTTAAAACTCTTGGCCACCATGCCTTCTCTACTTACCGTGATGAGTCTTACTAGTTTGGAAGCAGGCGGGACATGTTCTTTCCATTGTTCCTAATTTGCCAGTTAGCTAATGATAAATTCACTGTGGAGAAGTAAATAATAACCCACTGCAGTATTTTTGCTTGGAAAATTCCATGGACAGAGGAGCCTGTGGGCTACAGTCCATGGTGTCGCAAAGAGTTGGACACAACTTAGCAAGTAAACAAACAAAACTCACCTAAGCCTTCCCCAGTGGCTCAGCAGTAAAGAATCCGCCTGCAGTGCAGGAGACACAGGAGCCGCAGGTTCAGTCTCTGGGTGGGGAAGGTCCCCTGGAGTAGGAAATGGCAACCCACTCCAGTATTCTTGCCTGGAAAAATTCCATAGACAGGAGGAGCCTGGCAGGGCTACAGTCCATGTGATTACAAAAGAGTTGGACACAACTTAGTGACTAACAACAAAGTCATCTTAAGGTAGAGTGCTAATGGGGAAGCCCTTCCTTCCAAGGTGAATGTGGTTTATAACACGGGTTTCATGGAGAAGGCTGTGCTGGCGAAAATTTCAACTCCAGCTAGAGGGTGGCTGCATGAATATAGATTGTCCCTCACTTCATACTTACAGAGTCCTACTCTACCTCCATTTAGAACTGTTCCTATTATTGTGATCTAGCACAGGATGTGGGCACAGCTTAACAGTGCAACAGATTTTTTTTTTTTTAGTGAAATTAAAAAGAAAGCAAGAACACATGCTCTTAGTAATACATGAGACATCACCAGTTGTACCGCAGTGCACCTACCTTAGAAAGTCACTATTAGAAATATACTACGTTTAACCAGGATTTGTTATTCATTCATTAAAACGTTTACATTTATTTTTAAATTATGTCATTGATTTTATCAGTCATTCACTATGTATATTGGGTGCTGTAGGGGAGGCAAGAGAACTATCAAAGAAATTATCACCACATTGAAAAGAAAAGATGCTCCCATGTGGAACACACTGGAAAACAGCACAGTAAAGTGATAAATTATTTCATCACAGATAATAATAAAGGCAATACATATAACACTCTTTGAGATCAGGACTGGTAAAAAAATTAAAAACCCAGTAATAGCCTTTTGCATTTCCAAGACTTTTACCAGTTATACTCTAGTGTATGTACCTTATAATCCTGTTATTTCTCCCTGCCTAATAGGAATCCTATTTAGGATATTTAGGGCCCTCTTTTAAACTGTGCATATTATCTGGTCCCTTAGATAAAGACAAGGCTAGTCAAGTCAGATTCGTTTGTAAAATAAGACCTCTTTAAAAAAAATGACCATACCATTCTCCTTTTAGGTAGACAGCAAGAAGTTATGAAAGCTCTCACCTTTTAAAATCCACTCCTTTCTTCCTCCCTCTTTGCCTGTCTTCATAATTGATAGTGGGCTGGGAAGAAAAGCAAGTGTTCGGTAGGGCAGGTGGGAACCGTGGTAGGACCAGAAACTTTGGAGCAAAGCAGTACTGCCAGGAAGAGAAAGGAGGATAGTGAAATGAATGGGGCCTTCAGAATGCCCACATATATGATATCGATGGTGACAAGGTTTTTACATAAAAGTGGAAGTGCTAGGGAAAACATGTTTGGAACAGACTCCATCAGTGCAATTTGATTTACCTAACTCATAACTGTTAAAATTATGTGGCTTGGTTTATCAGCTTACCAGTAAGTTTGTTACTCAAAGAGATTTGTTGGTTTAAAAGGAACTCTTATATGGGAATTAATATGAGACTAAAAATAAATCAGAAGATACAGTGGTAAATTTTGATACGGCTTATGCTTTTTGAAAGACTGCTTCTTTGTGTAATAATAGGAATAATCTGTTGACCTCTAACACCTTTTTTTCCTCTTTTAAACATACAGAATTCTTTTCCTGTGAATCCTGCAATTGCAGCTAATCCTGCCATGGCTTACAATCCTTACTTACCTCCTCATCCTGGGATGGGCCTGGTCCCCGCCGAACTGGTACAAAACGCACCTGTTCTGATTCCTGGAAACCCACCTCTGCCACTGCCAGGGCCTGTTGGTCCAAAACCGATACGTTCAGATAAACTGGAGGTATTTGTGTAGAAATCTATGAATACTCATAAGGGTAGATATTAGCCTTATGCATAAACATTTCCAGAACCTGGTGTCTTGAATGCTTTAAATAAGTACATCTGGGTTTTAAGCTGCTGGAATCTAACCTCAGAGAAGTAATAGACATTTCACTGCGGCAGTTTTACCCTGTTATGAAGTGCACAGTCGTACAGTAGGTCAAACAATGTCTTAGTTTGCCCGGCTGCCGATTGTGTATCTCCTCTGCTATGGCACAGAGAGTCTGGTGGGCATGCTCCAGCTTTACAGTCTGGAATTACAGTCTGTATTCACTGGTGGATCTCTACTTGCTAGAATAATCAAACTGAAAATAAAAGACCCATTAACTGCCTATGAATGCAGAATGTAAATGAGTCTCATAGAGTCTAAACCTGTTTCTCCATATTAAGAATGATGTACTAGATCAGAAATATCCTTATACCTAAGAAAAGGAAACTAAAAGAAAATTGCAAACAGCTTTTTGATTTATGGAAGTCCTTCAGACTATGTCCTTTTCCATAAGTTGAAATAAGTAACTAGTCAGTTTCTTACAAAGTCAGCTCCGTTGGCAACTCCTCAAATGCTTGGCCATGTATCGGACCGTAATCTGTACATGTCCTTTAGTTATGGTTCACACGTCTGCTTGTAAAAGCACATTGTTGTGTGATAAAGACATATCTTGGCCCTTAACAAAATAATCCCCTCCTGCAAATATAGCTAATTACACTTTAGGCTGTGTATCAAGTGGAGGATTAAAAACTGGTTTTCAATAATTGGTTGTTGTTGGTTAGTCGCTAAGTCATATCCAACTCTTTTGCGACCCCATACACTGTAGCCCACCAGGCTCCTCTGTCCATGGGATTTTCCAGGCAAGAATACTGGAGTGGGCTGCCATTTCCTACTCCAGGGGATCTTTCCAACCCAGGGATCAAGCCTGCGTCTCCTGTATTGGCAGGTGATTCTTTATTGCTGAGCCACCAGGGAAGCCTAATTTTCGAGAATACTTTCATTTCAATGTAAGGAAAGCTGACAAACTTCCTTTGGGGACAATGGATTGTTATCTTTCTTGGAAGAGAAATTTTGTTTATGTTTATGTCTCATAGTGACTATGGCTTGACTTTATCCTTCAAGTTTTGAAATTTTTCCTAAATAGATGACAAAAGAATGTGTACTGTTGCTCTTACATTCACTGGAAAAATAAATAAAAACTAATAACCTTCCAAGCGTCAATGTGATTTTTTTTTTCTTTAAGGTTTGCCGTGAATTTCAGCGAGGTAATTGTACCCGTGGTGAGAATGATTGCCGCTATGCTCACCCTACTGATGTGTCCATGATTGAGCCAAGTGATAATACTGTGACCATCTGCATGGATTATATCAAAGGTCGATGCTCCCGGGAGAAATGCAAGTATTTTCATCCTCCTGCGCACTTGCAAGCCAAACTCAAAGCAGCTCATTACCAGATGAACCATTCAGCTGCCACTGCAATGGTAAGAACAGGCTAGGACTTGTCGACTCTCTGTTTGGGGATAAATGATTCATATATGCCTCAATTTGTCTAATACCCTGGAATCACAATCTTGGATAGTCATGAGTGGACCTTAAAATGAATCTCCTAGGATATAAACTGGAAAGGAGAGAACCTATTTATTCTAATTCACTAAAAGTTTCTAAAGGTAATTATTTAAAAGCTTTCCTAATGATTCTTACTGTGCTCTTTCTCCCATTTTTTAAGAAGTAAATTATACAACTTAAACAGTAAATTATTTTTGAGTGTTTTTTACAGCCTAACTAACCTTAATATCCTGTGAGCCACCTAGATGGGCACTTTGCTGGTAATATCCTTAGTAACTTTCAAAAACAGAGGACTTGGAAGGATGAGTTGGTAATTAAGTTCTGATTTCCCAAAAGTTGATGATTTCAAGGCAGCAGCCAGGCAAGGCTTGAGGGGGAATTTCTATATGGTTGGGAGAAGAGACCTGACTATTGGGTTGCCATAGTAAGTAAATTTTGGAGAAAAGTTAGTTCTACTTAACTATGTAAGGTAGGAGGTAGAAAAAATACTTTGATAACACTATTGTGTGATAGGCTGAAAAGTAGGAATTGTGATTACTTAGGTTTGTCATAGTTGTCAATTATTTTGATAGGCTGTAAGCTATCCATTTCTTTGACATCCTGGACCTTTCCTCATGTAATACGGTATAACCCAAATAAGGGACAACATTCTGAGGAAACCTCATTTTTCCTGGCTGTGGGAGAAAATCACCTCTATGACCCTGAAGCCCATGACAGAGATCTTTCCTTTTCATAAGAGAGATGCATTTATTTTCAGGCATCCCTATTTATTGAGAAGGTTTTCTCATACTGAGTTAAAATCTACCTCACTTTAACTGGCACATACACTTATTTTATTACCAAAAAATGTCTATCCCTATTTCATAGGAACCTGATTCTCATGTCTTTTCTCTAAACCAAATACCCCAAATTTCTCCAAACTTCTTTCACAGATGACAGCTTTGAGGCCACAGCACCAATGTTGGACTTGTTCCTCTTTCTCAGTAACCCCGCTCTCTCATAACTGAACCCACTACTTTGTGAAAGAGCTGAGTACCAACATAGAACACACTTATTTTCTCCCTTGATCTGGACAGCAGAATCTGTGAATGAATGTTAAAAAAAAAAAAAAAAGACTTCTTCACATTTTTTGTCTTAAATTCTTTTGAATGAGGGAATTTTTAGCTATGAAAATAGAAAGGTATCCAGAATATCAATGCAGAATTTAAGCCTCCAATTGTTAGTTATTTCTGTTGGTGGCATAGAGGAAATACAGTTGGCTCCCTAAAAATAAAGGTTCTCATATGCATGGGATGCATGAGAAATAGCTTGCCTGTGCTTTGGTAAACCTGTCCCGTGCTCAGTCATGGGACTTTCATATGTATGTGCCTACTTCTGATGATTTTGGTGTGTTTGGTAAGATATATATGTCAGTCCCAAATTTCCATGTAGAGAGTTAAATATACTATATAATAGGCCTTCAACTGATATTTTTGAACATCAATATAAAATGCCTTTCTGAGTCATTAGAGCAGAGTCTTAAAGGTAAAAGTTGCATTTACCCATAGGAATTTGTGTGAGATAAGATTAAACAAAGGGGGCTGTATGAAGAAGTTTAAACTTTCTATATTGAAGGATTCACAGTTGAAATGCTTTTTGAAAGGGAGATTTTTTTTTTTACTCTGTTGTTGTTCATGCTCAGGTTGAAATCACTGAAAGCAACTTGTATGCATATAAAAGACTTGAAGAGGTGCTATAAAGTTTCCAAATAAAAATAGATACTGTTAGGCCTTCTTTATCCACAGGAATAAGGAGGTCATGGCATGCCCTCTTTGGCATATGGAAGGCTAGGTACTCAGCATAAATGTGCCCATCTCCTTAAGAATTTAGAGCATACCCAGTTGTCACCAGGACATGTTTTTAAAGTACTCTGCAGTTAGAGGGAAAAATGTCAGGTCCAATTTCTCCAGTGAATCTGATCCAGGGGCAAGTTTGACTGAATATTATAAGCACAGTAGGATTTTAAAGAATTGTAGACATGAAAGGAAGATTTTAACACAGTAAGAGTAAAACCTCTTACCTTAAATTCAACCTTACAAGGTCTTAACAAAGCAAATGGTACATACCGAAATGCACGGCGGGTCTCTCTAAATAAATGAGAATTGCATACATTTTGCTAACTATGGTTTCTAGGTGAGGTAGATGGTGCAGGCGATTCATTCATTTGCTTTTTCCTTACACATTAGTTGGGAAATATACAGTTATAGGGTTTGGACCCGAAATCCTTGTATAAATTGAATTTTGGATTTTGGAGCTACAGAATCAGACTCAGATCTACTGACACCTGTTTTTTTTTTCACCTATATGCCATTTATCTCCTTGATTTAGATCAAAATTTTAACTGGCAAAAGTCCCTTTCCTGTTAATAAGTTGCTTCTGCTAATCTCATTTTAATAGGTGAATAGATGAGCATCCCTTAGATGTTAGTTTTATTTTTAATTTTTATTTGTTTGCTTATTTTTGGTTGCACAGGGTCTTTGTTGCTGCGTGCGGGCTTTCTCTAGTTGTGGTGCGCAGACTTCTCATCGCGGTGGCTTCTGTCGTGGCGGAGCACAGGCTCTAGGGTGCCCAGGCTTCAGTAATTGCAGTTCCTGGGCTCTAAAGCACAGGCTTTGTAGTTGTGATGCTTGGGTTTGTTGCTCCACGGGCATGTTGCATCAGGGATCGGAACTGTGTCTCTTGCATTGGCAGGCAGATTCTCCACCACTGAGCCACCTGGGAAGCCTTCGATGTTAATTTTAAATGATTATTTGCTGTCAACAGCATCCTGTCACATCTTGCCCACCTGATGAAGTCCTTTTCAACTTCACTCATTTGTCTAAATTAGTGAAGCTGAAAAACTTCTTCCACCCCCGGTATGTTCATTTTCTATTTTGGACTGAGTATGTACTCATATAGTGAACGACTTCATCTCTTTAGTTGGTTACCTTGCTCAATGGTGACCCTTGCAAAGGGTGCCCAGGCCAGACTTTATTTAACTGCTGCTTGCTTGGTCTGAGTACATATTTTACTTTCCTTGGTTTTACTTATTAATCTATCCTTCTTCCCTCACAGGGCCTACAGCCTGGTACACTTCAACTGATACCAAAGAGATCGGCACTTGAAAAGGTCAATTGTGCCCCGCCAGTCTTTAATCCCAATGTGTTCCATTGCCAACAGGCTCTGCCTAACATGCCGATGCCGCAGCCGCAGCCGCAGCCGCCGCCGCAGTTTATTCCTACAGGTGAGAATGGGGCTGGGCCCTGTAAGTTGAGTGGTGTTGTGAATGAATACAGTTTACACCAGCTTTCAAAGAACTTTTATGTGAGGATGGTCAATGGGTATTTTGATTAGAAATAAAACAACACAGTTATGCTCAGTCTGTTTGTATACAGAACAAACTGTTTTCCTGTAATTCCTGAAAATTAATGGTTTTGAAATCAAACTAGGAAACGCTGTCAGCATTTTTCTTTTGAGCATTTCTTAATTTTTGCTTTTCATGTTTGATTCACTTGTTTCAGTCTTAAACTAATTCTTTGACTCTTAGGTATCACTTTCAAAGGCAATGGTCTGCTCTCAAAACAGTTTCTGAGCTTCAGCATTGCAAAAATACGTAGTCTATATGTCTTTGATATGCCAAAGATAGTTATAATAAAACTACCTTTAAATTTAGATTACAGAATAATACAGTATATATATATACACACAATATATATATACAGTATAATACAGTGTGTATTTATATAATACAATATAAAACAGGGAGTTCTAGCCTCTACTCTTAAATCAGTTAATATAAAATATATGGCAGCTTATCACATTTTCCTAATACTTTGCAGCATATTTTATTACCTCCTATATTCAACTGTATTTACTAGCATAACAGTTTTGTACAAAATTGAAAAGAAAAATTTAAGTCATAGTCTTTTAAAATAAACACCATATAATAGTATTATATGCCTGGACTTAAAGAAACCCATTGATTCACTGATATATTAATCAGTTAATTAATTTTGAAAGAAGCCATAAAAATCTTAACTTCTGTCCAGTTACTAACCATAATAGTTCTTCATGATACCATTTAAAAACACAATTTTTAGCCCTTTTTGAGCTGGATTTGGCTAATTTAAAACTCGAGATTTATAAGCAAAACTGTCAGAAGAATTCCTTTCCCCTTAATTTATGGCAAAATAAAACCTTGTCAGGTTGAGAGCCCCCCTTGATGAAAATCCTGTTTGCCATATGTTCACAGTCAAGTCCTTGATCACTAGTAGGGGGGACATAACAGTAGATTAGTGCCCTAAGTAGAACTTGCTGGCACCAGCTGCCAGATCTTGGTGCATATTTTGAAAATCATATATGTAATAAATTAAAACTCTCCCTTTCATAGTCAAAATCACTTAGGATATATTAGTCCAAAATAAATATATAACTAATTTAAGTTGAGCTAGTGCCTTTAAAGAAAAAATTAACATTCATTTTTATACCTAAGAATCCAAGAATTACTCTGATCACCTGGGTTTGGGGTCTTAAGCTGTAATTATGAGCATGGGAGATTACTGGATATGCATGTGCTGATTCATTAATATTGCTAAGAATATCATTCTAGTTAAAAATTATTTCTATCAATAAAGCTTTAATAATGAAATATCTCTTTTCTTTACTTTTCACGCTTTTCTGCATGGTGTCCAGGGCCAATACTGTGCATGGCACCCGCTTCAAGTGTTGGTAGGTTTTGTACAAAAATTCTCAACTTTTTCTAATCTGAAAAGAAAAGTGTTTTTTTATTGTGACTATGAAAGAAACAAGCAACTGGATGATATAGCTGAACATTTTCTGAGTATTTAGGTTTTAATATGGTGCTGTCTGTTACATGTTTTTGTGAAATCACAGCAGTCGTACACTCTCAAGTTCTAGTTCATTGCTGCTGTGGTTGAATACTGACCTTGCCATTTCTGTATTTTCACACTAAAAATTGTAGCTAAAATATCTTGAAACATTTCCTTATCTAGCCAGAATGGGCAGTTTTAAGAAACTAAGAAATTGTAAAATATTTAAAATACTTCAAATGTATAATTTGTAAAGTACAACAAAACCATTCCTCCCAAAAAAGGTTACCCAAAAGATCAAAATCATTCAATATTTAGATGTTGCAAAAAAGCAAAACTAGAGCCTTCTGTAGTGTTTTGTAATGCTTTGTATAGTGTTCTAGGATGAAGTGCCATCTGCACAGAAACAAGGCACCACAGAATCATTTCAAAATGACTCTTTGGGGGTATGTGATTTTTTAATAACCAGTAACACAGAGAACCTTTAATTAGCCAGCCATCCACTATGGTAGCCATCTCAAAACCATTCTGTGCATGCATGTGTGCTAAGTCACTCCAGTCATGTCCAACTCTGTGATCCCATAGACTGTAGCCCACCTGTCTCCTCTGTCCATGGGAATTCTCCAGGCAAAAAGACTGGAGTGGGTTGCCGTGCCCTCTTCCAGGGGATCTTTCCCACCCAGGGATCGAATTCATGTCTCTTACATCTACCTGCATTGGCAGGCAGGTTCTTTACCACTAGCGCCACCTAGAAAGAAAACAAGGAAAGCGACTGGTTTGCCTCTCAGAACTCCGGGGGAGTTCACAGCTCCTGTCATTTCCATAGGCACCAGGAACAGACCAGGAGAAAATAGCTCTGTTCCATACAGGGAAGAATTACCCCACCTCACCCCACCATCTCATATCAATCCAGTTCTTTTTATCCTTTTCGAGAGTTTGCAACAGCTTGACCTCCATCTCATTGGTCAGCCAAAGTTGATGCAGAGTCAAGGGGTTTCGATGCACGATACTGGATGTTTGGGGCTGGTGCACTGGGACGACCCAGAGGAATGGTATGAAGAGGGAGGAGGGAGGAGGGTTCAGAATGGGGAACACATGTATACCTGTGGCGGATTCATTTCGATATTTGGCAAAACCAATACAATATTGTAAAGTTTAAAAATAAAATAAAATTAAAAAAAAAAAAGATAAAGCAAAAACCTCAAAATGACAGCCACATAATAGATGCACTCACTGACAGGTGAGGCCACTGTTATTAGTGATGCCCTGTCAGAATTAAAAACATCTCCACTGATACTAACAGAAGCATTATATGCATATGATTAGGAGAACAGACTTTTGCAAGTTCGTGAAATGTGTCTCCATCTACCCATTTTGTGCCTCTGCTCCCTTGTCCTTTTGCCTAAGAGCTTTGTGTAGGAATGCAAACTGCATGCTCCACTGGTACTGCTCCCTGTGCAATTGCTGTGCTCCTAAAGGGGAAACAAGAGTGTTTTTAGAACTCACATGTGCTACAATAAGGGATGGACTTCCCTGAAGGCTCACATGGTCAAGAATCTGCCTGCAGTGCAGGAGACCCGGGTTCAATCCCTGGATTGGGAAGATCCCCTGGAGGGGAGGGTATGACTACCCACTCCAGTATTCTTGCCTAGAGAATTCCCATGGACAGAGGAGTCTGGCAGGCTACATACAGTCCATGGGATCACAAACAGTCAGACGTAACTGAATGACGAACACTTTCACTTCACTTTTCACAATAAGGGGTGTTGATAGGTAGAGATAGATGGGCATGAGCAATTATTGCAGAATTTCTGTTAATCACCACTTGGGGTACATTTATGGTTTCTATGACGTTGCATATGTTGATTTTCCTCTCTCTAGGCCATTCACTTTCTCTGTCAACTTTCAGAAAATCTGAATTCAATCGATGTAGATGCAAAGTATTACATATGCCCACTTGCCATTCACACATTAATTCCTTGGTTGGCTTTGCAAAATGAGTTAGAAAAAAAGAAGAGCATCCAAGAAACTTTGAAAATGACATAGAAACTAGAAAAGGCAAAGAGAAATCCGCCTGAAAAAAGTTGTTACTGCTGCTAGTCACTGTCGCTGTACTATTTGCAGTGAAGGCAAGATTTCATTGGATATTTACTATGAAGTTCCCCTTGGAAACTTGGGCTATTTATGAAACAATAAATAAGCAGCCTGAGTAGTTTCATAAGTAGCCCAAGTTTCCAAGGGGTTTGCCACAGATGTGCTTAAAACCTGCACACATAGTCCACTGTATTCTTTTTATATGCTCTCTACCATATACCCACCAAACTATAATCTTTTTGTATGCAAATCAGGTAAGTATATTTATATAAAACTGTCCCTCTGCACCTACACATCTAGTGACAACACTCATGTCTGTCATGAGTTAGTGAACCCAAATACCAATGTACAGTTCCATACTCCCACTGTGAATACACAACCAAGTTACTTTTCTGCTTGACTAGCTATTCATAGAGATAGCCTTGGTAAAAACAGATTTGTCCTAGGCACTCATTGTAACCCCTTCTGAAAATTTGGCCCTTGAAGTCAACTAGAGTGTGATTCTGCTCAAAAACTAACTATTGGTAAATGTTGAGAATGATTCCATTTTCCTTAATGGTAACTATAATTGGCTTTCCCCTTTTCTCTTTTTAAATTTTCCCCCCTTCCATGCTGTGTTGCTTTGCACTGACTGATTGCATGTTGCACCCTGGTGTATTCATCATGATGATGTCACATGGCTTGTTGCTGCGATACCTGCCACGCCCCATTCCATCGTTTATATCATGGTTGCTCCACCCTCTCGTGCGTTGCTTCCATGATTCCTACTGAAAGTGCCCATGATGCACAGTGCTGCACCCACCACTATGTCTGCAGCACCACCACCTGCTACCAGCATTCCCTTCGTTGCAACAGCTCCAGGCAATCAGGTTTGGCCATTTATTTCACCTGTTTGGACCTAGCTAACTACAGTGTGTTGATAAGGCACAGTGTATGCTTTGGGGATTGGTGAGAGATATTAGTCTTTCTTAAGCCATTCTTAGATTTAGAATTTTTCTTTTTCTGCATATTCTAGACAGGTGTTCCTGCTTTGCTACACATCCTGAGATGAATCAGCAGAATAGGCTCTTTTCATTGGTTACAGGTGTTACTCAATAGATTATATATACAGTTGTTGCTACTACACCAATCCTCAAATACATATACTAATTGTTTTTAATGTTTCCTCATTGGTTGAGAACAGAATTTACTTTACTACCATTTCTAGTTATTGCATTTGAACTTTTGCTTAGTACTATCATCACCTTTGTCTTCAGGTCTACTGGAAAGAAAGATAACACGTTTCTTTCCAAGGCACAGATATGCTTATCATGACCCAGTGATTACATCAGAAATTCCTTCTCATACATTAGATGTGTTTGTCATGTTTTAATTTTCATTTGCTTGAGGTTTTTACAGGCAGAGTCACAAGGCAAATGATGAATTTGGGGGAAGTCTTGAAATTGTAAGGAGATACTTAAAATAATTATTGTGTAATATGATGGGCATTTCACCTTATTAAAATGGTAACCACGCTTTAAGACTTTAAGTCCACTGCTGTTTTAAGTACAAGTTTGATAACCCTATAGGACACAGAGCATTAATTCATTGGGGAAACAAACCACATTCTAACCTGTGCTTTGCAACATTAACTATTACTGGATATGGTTAATATGTCTACATTTTTCTATGAAATTGATTATGGTTTTTGATTACCATGTCCAAGCAGTGAACAAAATAAATGGAATTCTCTCAAGAAACTGTTTTAATCTAAAATCTTTTTTACTACTATAGATACCCCCATTATCAGTAGATGAACTGAATAACAGCATGTTTGTTACACAGATGTAGAAGTTCCCAGTAGAACAGTAAGTTTCTTTAAGTATTAATGTAATATTTGTAGGTTATATCTTTTATCTACGCAGTTGCATTTGCTAAAGAGTTTGGTAAATATTTTCATTAATAGACATTGCTTATCATTTTAGAGCTCAATTTAAGCATTCTAAATTTTCCACCTTGAATTGTGGAGAGCAAATATGCGATTTTTTAATATGAAAATGACAGCTGGTATTGTATTTTCCCAATGAGCTTATAAATTCCTAAATGTTTTCCCATTATTAAAGGGGTATGACTGGTTAGCCAAAGACACAGATCGCTTCTGAATTTTAATCTTTTAACATTTTTCTAGCTTTTTTTTTTTCAATTGAAATAAAGCTAGGTAATTTTGTCACAATTTGATTAAGATGATTATCTTAAAGATAGTAAGCAATATACTTCTCCTGAGACATTAAAGAGCGCTTCCACATTCTGCCACTTTGTGTTGCTTCCCATGTAAGTCTAGCAGATTTGCTCCAGCTGTTTTCAATTTTCAGCGACTTAATTTAGTAATTTAATCATTATTTTCATTCAAATCATGACACCTTTTTTTGTGGTTTTTGTTGCTGTCTTCAGAGTTTCCCCCCTTCATCTTTGATTTCCTATGCTTGGTCCAGAGCCTGGTCCAACGCCCTTAAACTGAGCAGTCCTTCACTTGGAACGTGTGACTTTGGAAGTCACTTAAGACTCTGAGGCATCTTAATTGATTATAGGGAGTTACTAAAAAGAAAATACACTGGTTCTGAATTGCATCCATTAGTCAGTGAAAGCTTGAAGTTTTCATCATGGGAGTGTCTGACTTGGTTGAAGGAGGCAACAGTGCCGGTCTCTTGATGGACTGGTTCCCCAGAAGCTAACTAGCATTTGTTTCTTGCTGAGGACGTGCAGGCCCAGAACACTGATGGTTCTGGACAGAGCATATAGATAACTGTACAGTACACACACGGGTCCCTTTAATCATAAGGAATGTTCTAAAAAGACATCTTTGCATATACAGAATAACTGAAGTAGCTGTATATTGTAGTCATTTTCAGAGGTATCGTTTGTTATAGTGGCAACTTGGGAATAGCACCAAATGTGAGAATAATAGGTTTTATAAACATTTGCCTGATTTTCATGGACTGCTTCACATCAAGGTAAACAAAAGTGGTCAAATACAGTTAAGTTTCCAACAGAACATGTTTGGGAATAGTGATTCCTTTTTGCTTGATTCCATGAGAAAAGTTAGATTTGGCACACCATAATCATTGCAACATGTAACACATGTTGATCATTTTTCCAGAATGCAAAAATGTAATCTTGTAAAATACTGTGTACCCAGAATTCACACTTAGGCCATTCCTGTGTAGGTCCAAAACATTCAGATAAAATAAAAGTTTGTTTAATACTTGCATATTTCAAAATGGAATCAAATATATTTTCTCAATATATGCTTGTTGGAGGAAGCGAATGGATGGGTGGATGTTCATCAAAAAGTTTTGGCATTGTGCAGATAATACCTTAAACAGTTGAGTGCTTCTCTGATAACTTAAGGGCAACTGTCTACATTGGCATTCAGCGAGAACCATGGACTGTCATGGTATGTGACTCCTTAGTAAACATTCCCAACAGTTCAGTTTTCACAGATGTAGACTATGAAATTCAGGATGGGGAATATCTTGGCATATGGTTCACACACAGAACTAGAACAAAAACCAAATATCCTGACTCCTACCTCTATAACCATCCGATATTTCTCACTCTTTTTTTTTCCATTTCAGTTGAAATTCTGAACAACAGAGTTACAGATTACCAGAATCTCTCCGTGAGGACCTCCACATGGCCTTTCTATATTCATTCACGTATGTCCTCTTCTACCAACACAACAATAAGCGTGGTGCAGTCAATATATTAAAACAAACATGCCAACCAGCAAATTCAGAGAAAAAATAAGGCATTAAACAAAGGAGATGTTAAAACACAAATGGAAAACGAATAACTACCATCTGTCTATCTTATTTGAATGATTACGTAAAACAGCATAACGTTTTGTAATTTATCACGTGTTTCTCTGTGATTGCCCAGTAACTGTTATGCTGAGTGAATCTCGACAGTGGACTCTTGGCTTATTGTGCATTCTTGGTGGATAAATGTTCCTCTGTTTTGAAGTGTTAACCTTACCAGTTTGTTTACACAGTAGTCTATTGGGCTCATTCAGAATGTAACACATATGTCCAGTACCATTTTCCTCATTATTGTATCATATTGGATTGTTGTGTGTTGTGTTAGGTTTTTACATAGTATATAGTGTTTTACTGTAATGTGTGATGTTTGATTTTAACTAAAATGTTATCAATGGGAAACAGAAACACATGTGCTTGAAAAACATGACAGGTTAATATTGATATGCTCTCTCTTTAGAATATTTCTGTAGGTTTCTTGAGGCAGACATTTACAAGGCCTCTCTTTTGAGTATGTCTAAAACCTGTCCATAAACATGCATGTATATAATTTGTACCTGTAGATCTGACTTTGTATAGTACAGTCAACGTTACTAGATTTTTTTGTGAGAGAGGAAAATTACCTGAAAATAGCCGGGAACGTCTTAAAACATTAACCTGAATTTCACTTCTTAAGTAGCTTGCAAAAGCTACTTAAGGTAAATTCTGGATTTACCTTTAAATGGTTTTCTCAGCATTTAGACTCTAAATTGTGTAAAGTGCCCATTACAGTTTTTGTGGCTCAAGAATCCTGTCTTCTAGGCTGAGTGTCTAAAACTGAGCGATTTGTAATCTTCAGCTGAAAAAGTGGTTCTTGGAAGCTTAAAGGTATTTTAATTACAGGTTATAAATTAAACAGAGAGAGGAGGGGCGTGGAGATAGTTTTTACATTTTGGAGGAAGTGTGTAAAAACCATTGCAATGTAACCTTTGATACAAGTGCCATTTTCCAAATGGAAATGGCTCATGCTCTTTACACTACTCTTTGAATAACAAGGAAGATGCAATCTGGAAAAGTCAGTCAGGGTGAAGGAAAATTGGTTCCAAGTGAGGCCTTTCCTCCCCAAATGGACAGTCTTTTCTGTTGATCACAGTTGGAGACTGAGTATAGGTTTGGAGAAATGGCGGGGCTAGGGAGGGAGGGAGCCGCTTGAAATTACTCTGCGATTCATTTAAACTTTCTCGGAAGGACACAGTTGTCTTTAGTGTCAGTTCAACTGAGTTTTCCATTTTGTTAAAACATTTCAGTGAAGGAGCAAGCACCTGGGATATATGTTATTAATACATTTTCGCCTTCCCAAACTTTATTAGCAACAGAATCTCTCATATCACAACCAAGCCTCTTTTTTGTTTCTTTGGATTTCTTTTTTTATATGTTTTGAAAATTGTAAGAGTTTGTAACACCCTTTAGGTGAAATGGAGTGGCTGTACTCCACAGAACTGACCTGAATTCACACTACTAATACTTTTGAAATAATTGAATAGCCAAGTAGAAGAGTAATTAATTCCTATGATATGTCACATACCTCCTCCACCCCACTCAGTTATTAAAGTTACTATTATTAATCAGTGGTAGAACCACGTGATAATTTGCATCGGTTTAGATAGATTTAGTATTTTCTAGTAAATATATGTTCCCTCACTGGAAAGTATAAAGTCATCAAATTTGTTGTATGTCCCAAGTTTACTATTCTCCTTCATGAAAATGACAAGCCAAGGGAACATCAGGTTTTGGATACCTCAAGCCAGACAGTAGTATTTGAAGCACAGACCAATGGAACTGGCAAAAACCTTTTCACCGCCAGGGCATGTGACTTGTCCAGGACTGCCTAGCTACTTGGTAGAAGTTGGACCCAGAAATATCTCCAGACCCCTGGTTGTTCCTCCATTTCATGTTGTCTGTGCTTCAGAACATTTGAGACTCCAGCCCCAAGCAGATCAATTTGGCTCAGAATTACAAAAGAGCAAAATTAGCTCTTCAGTGGCTGATATCCTGTTGATCTTAATTATCAATTCGAATCAAGATCATCAGTGATTTCTAAGTGATCTTGCTTGCATCTGCTAACAGCATTGTCTGGAGTTAGAGAACAGGAGGCGTGTTGACTTTTACCTACTGGTCCTTTGAACCACTTAATTTCTATTTCCCAAAATCTTCACTCTGCACTCTAGCAATGTTACTTGTGTTTGGAGCTGAGTTTTATAAAACCTGTCCTCGGGCCTCTCCAGAAGGGCAGATTTGATCGAGGAAGGATGTACCTGAGCTACTCTAGATGTATTCCTTAAAAGAGACAGAGACATCTTCAGTGTGATAGACAGTTTTTTGGGTCATTTGACGTTTTGATACAGCATACTGTCTCATTTTTTAAACTTCTGACAAAGATGTACATGAACAATAAAGCTAGACTACAGCTGTTTGCGTGTTGCCTTAAGCACTGGAAGACATGAATAGTGATGTGTTTTTGAGTAAGAGGTTTGGTGAGAGTTATTCAGGGTAGTGGTATTTTTGGTGCCACAATTTTTTTATATTGTTGGCATTTTAAAAGTTGCTTTGTGAGTGAATTTAGAGAAAGAAAACTCAAAGCACTAAGGTTCTGATGTGAAAGAATTTTGACAAAAAATGCAATATTAAGATAGCACTCTTTAGTTGTGCAATGACTTATTCAAATGATCTTTATTCAAGAAAAGACAAGTCATAGACTATAAAGTTCTGGTGAAAAAGAGAAGTCACAAAACTAATCAGTGACTCTAAATGACAATTAGTAGATTAAGTGTATATATGTAAAATTCTAATCACTTGTGATTCTTAGTTAACATTTTATAAGCTTTGTAGTTTACAAGGGCCTCTTTTTTATTTATCCAAAATTATTATTTTTGTCCCCTTCTCTCAGTCTCTTTCAAAAACACACAAGTGTGCTGCAACTTGGAAAATAATCTAAATGTTTAAGAGGGTTTTAGTAATGTCAAATTTCTAAAAGCACTATGTGACCGTAACATACGTACGTTTTAAAGAGGGATTAAAATTACATTTAAATGGATTCATAAAATCGCTATGTAAAGTATAGTATTTGCTTTTGCAGTTGGAGCATGATTCCTCAGCTAGCTGTTGCATTTCATTTCACTTGTCTAGAGTCTTTAATTTGTAGTTAATTGAAATGTGTAAAGCCATCTTCTGCCTACTCCATCAATCTTCTCCATCCATTCCTGAACACACTGAAGCACTTTGATCTTGCCGTAAGTGTTGTCCTATACCACTAGGCTGTGTTCACTAATGGGCAGCCTCAGCTCACCAGCTTTCCAATTTGGGCAAAGCAAGTACCTCCTCCCTACCATCAGCAGGAACCAAATAAAAATGAATCATTACAGCATGAATCTCTTTTTCATGATATGACCAAGAAGCACAGTGAGGTCCGATTAAGGACAACATTGGCATTAAATTTTGTTAAATAACGTATAGGGAAGGCCCATGTGCTACTTGGAACGTTATTTCAGCCTTCTGCTACTCCTTTAGAGAGTTTATGAGGATGCTCTTAGATGAAATGCAGCCACAGGTTTTCAGGTTATTTCAGTCTGTAGGGTAGGCTGTGATGCACAGAATGAATAGAAACTGGAATCTTCTTTCTTTGAATCTCTTCTGCATTTCACACATGTTTAAATAGAAATAGGTACATATGATTTTCCAATTCTGTTGAATAGATTTAGGAAGATGGTGGCCTCACTTTTTACTTTATCAGTGCCTGGCAAAGGCAATAGAATAAACACTAGGTAACAGAGTATCACAACTTTTTTTTGCAAGTTTAACTGATAGCACCTAATCCAACTGTAAATATAATTACAAATAAGGTTCTGAGCACCAACTCACTAATTGGTGCCATGTTTTCCTTTTTCTTGCTTTTAAGGTTTTTATTTTGTTCCTTTTTCATATCTTTAAGTAGTTCATGACTTTAATTTTGAAGGAGAGTTAGAGAAAATTTTAAGATTTTACTACGTGTATTCAACCCACCTAGATAGATCTTCAACTGACACTGAAGCAAGGTGTAGAGTCTAGTTCATGACTATTTCTTACAGTTCACAATTTAAGAACAAAGTTAACTTTATATACAAATAATAATTTTAACTAATTATATTTAGTTGTTGCTTCAGCAACAAACCTACAACATGGCTACCTTTAGACATTTGTGTGTGTGTGAAAATTTTACTTGTAAAACTGTGGCTTTTTTGACAGTGTAGCATGTAGCAGATACAACTCAAAGCGCAGATATAGATATGGTTGATTTTTCTTTTTAATCCCAAAGTTCCCTGTGAAAACTGAATTTGCGTCCTTCTGTGACTTTTTGAGCAAAAAGTTTACAACATGTGGATTCTAGAATCAGGCTTTGGAGCTGATAGAATTTGTTGTGTGGATAGGGTTATTCCACAGTATTTAGACACAATTGTATTCATAATACGTCCTGATCTCTTCTTACAACCTTATTCAAAATTACTCAAGTGGCATAGCTGTAGCTACAAAAATTTTCTTACTCAAATCTATCCAAAGGAGGGTTAAAGAATGACAAAAGCGCAGATTACATTCATTCACATTGGTGAACTCATTCATACAGATACTGTGGAATGACCCCATAACAGTGTTGAAGAGACGTATGCTGCAGTTAACTGATGGTCTCAGTTAGGGTGCGAATGTGTGAGACACACCTTTTTTGCACTTATGTACATAGTTCATGAAAGCGACCCTTGGAGTTTGTTTTTTTTTTTAATATAAGAAGTCTGTGATAATAGTGGAAAAGTTAGTAAGAGAGAGTTATTTCTAAGACTTTGAGAAGAAGGTGTTTTTTTTCCTACAAGACTTAACTAAAGCATGATGTTGCTTTCCTGTTGTGGAGGCTTTCTAGTTCGCTACGGCTCACCATAAGACAAGACTGGTGGCAGGTAACAGGTCAGCTTCAGCCAGTGGCACTAAACAAAAGTTCAGGTACTTCACCTTTTAGCAAGATCGCTAGCAAAGATTGTTTTGTGAATTAATCCTCAAACACACACACACAACCCCAGGCAGGTTTGTGGTGCTAAGGTCTTCTTTTTTCAGTGGTTACAAGCAGTGAGGTACCTTGTAAGCTGCAAGATGGATATTCCCATTCTGATCCAATTAGATTTCATCTTTCACAGGAAATGATCAATTGAGATATATCGGTTACATCAATTAATATATGTTTATGTGACAATCAAATTGTTAACCCTGACCACTATTTCCCCTTCAAGATCCAGAAGCCAAAACCAAATTGCAACTATTGAAAGATATAATTTAACAGTGAAGTATGGCCAGCACAGAGCATTTGATCCCCTCCAACAAAGGGAAAAAAATGTTCCTGACATAATTTTATATTTACTTTATACCTGTTCAGTGGAAGATATTTTCTGACTTAGCTTTAGCAGATTAGACAGTGCTTCACTGTGCCACTTCAGCCTCCTACTCTTTTAGCGAAACAGAAGAGAACCAGCCAAAATCTTACATATTAATACATTGGAGCCAGAAAAGAATGTCAGACCATCTCTTTCAGCTCCCACGTGACCTACAAATCACCATTTATCTTTTTGTTGCCTCCAGGCAATGAGGCTTAGAAAAAGGTCAAGATTAGAAAGGTTTAAGGATAGATCACCTTACGGACTTTGAGCCCTTCCCATCTTGAGACCTGTTGCCCTTGCCCTGGAAAAGGAGCCCATCTTGGGGTTGACAGAGTTGGTGTTAGTATTGTTACTGATCTTGATAGTTCACTTACAGAGACATGAAAATAAGCCAAAGCCAGAAAGCAATCCAAGCCTTACAGTTGCCCAATAGCTCAGGGCCAGTTGGTCAGAAATTTGTTTTTTTCCCCCGCTTCAATCCATGATCACTTACAGCTAACAGTCTGACCATCTGATCAGCATTTCCGTTGATGTCAAATGTAAGCATTCATTCATTTTGTAGTTACCAGCAACGTATTTTCCCAGCTTAACCCATGTTCTTGTGTTAATATTTCCTTGTGAAAATATAAGCCACATGAATATATTTTCATAAGGTCAATAGAAATATAGTAAGATTTTAAGTTAGGCAGAGTCAACTATAAAATAGTAAGAGTGAACCTAGAAGCATCACAAAAGATATTCAGTTCATTGACGGCATGTTGTACGTACTGACAGCCACTGGGTCACATTCTTTGGAGCTTAAACACAGTGCTGTCTATTAAGTAAGTAAAATTAGAGGATGAAAGGACCTCTATTAAACCCAGGAAAGGATTTAGTTTCATTAATTCAGTTTGCACCGCCTACACTTCTTCCCTGGAAGAGAACTACCCATCAACACCCCAAAGCAGGATTATCCCAGAGGCATTTTCTCTTTAACCATCCTCAATTATAGCATATTTAGGAAATGTATCACTGTGAAATAAATCAAGCTACATCGTATTACTTTAGTTGTTTTAAGAAAAAACCTCTATAAAATAACCCAACTTTAAGCAGTCCTCTTTCCTCCCACACAACCTAAGCATTTATCTGTCATAGAACTGCATGATTACAAAGCTTTATTTCTGTATACAGATGCTATTTGTTAATGATGGAAACCAAATTATTTTGTTGCTGTGTCTTTTGTCTCTAGCAGTTGAGAGAATTATTATGACTATTACATCATTGGATTTGAGGGTTGCCATTGTCAAAATCAATTTCCTTTTATTACTGTAGTTGCATTAATTATTAGAAAATGAACCATTCGTTACATGCACCAAAATTACAATAATTTAAATAAGACTTTTAAAAGATCCTCCTAAATATATTCTTTTTTAAGATGCTAACTATGCATTCATATAACAACAGTCCAGTATAATGTAGAAAATGGAAGCACATATTTTGGACAGAAAAATGCCAATTTACATACAATATGAAAATTATTAACCCTGTGCAACAATTACAGATTTAAATAATGGTCATAATATTTAATAAGTATAAACTGTTCCCATAATATTTTGCCTCCAAAATGCAATAGCTCATTTCCTCAACTGCTATCAGTAGGTCAGATGCTTTGATTTTTTTGTTTTTGTTTTTCCAAGTTATAGTGCTATACTGCTTGTTTGTGTTTAGAAGTGTGCATTATGCAATTCATTTTAGTATGCTATTTCCATGTTGTTTATTTTTTGTTCTTTTAATAAAACGTTTAAATTTCCTGGTTTTGTCTTTTTTTATGAATCCATATTCACACATTAGGAGTTCACCTAAAAGCTATTTGTCTTCTAGTATATTAATCTTAATATTTAGTAATTCTAATGTAAAATTTGATTTGGTTTAATGCTATATTTCATACATAGAATAAATTTATTTCTAAATATATACCTTCAGTATTTTGAATTATATAGCTAATACATCCAGTGTATTATATTATTCTTATAATATTGAGGTCACTACCACAAGAAAGACACACTTATATTTTAGCAAAAGAATGCTAAACATTGTGAGATAATGCTCACTGGTTTCTATTGTGCTTCCCAAATTCTGAGGCATATTCTAAGATACATTATTATTAGGAGTTTGTATTTTCCTGTTATTGATTTCTATCCTTTATCTTGAGTGTCATGATATGAATGAAACCAGTGTCATTCATTTTATTCTTTTCAAGATGGGCATCACTGGTTTCACAACACCAGGATGCATGACTTTCCTTTTAAATGTTTTCTCTCACTTCAAATTGGCTTTCTCCAACCAATGGCACAGGAATGAAAGGATAATCAATTTTGTTCTTTAAGGAAAGCAAAATGTAACTTGGTAACACTTCATTTAGTCAGATTTCTAAATACTTAAAACACTAATCAGGAACTTCTCCACTGTCCAGTAGTCGGCTTATAGAAAACTGAGGTGAAGAGACTTTGGATAAGAGGTTGTGACAGAGTGAAAAAGCCCCTGATGCTGGGAAAGATTGAAGGCAAAAGGAGAAGGGGGTGGCAGAGGATGAGATGGTTAGATAGCATCACTGACTCAATGGACATGAACTTAAGCAAACTCCAGGAGATAGTGGAGAACAGGGAAGCCTGGGATGCTGTAGTCCATGGGGTCGCAGACAGTCGGACACGACTGAGCAACTGAACAACAAAGTATTATTCACATATCTAGGACAATGAAAAGGGCCAGAAAGGAGGCTGCATTCTTGTCCAGTATCAGTTGAGTCATACAGAGCTACTAGCTTCCTGGCCCCTTGTGCCCTGCTAGACTATTTCTCGGTGTGGTTCCCACTGCGGCATTTCTTGATAAGCTGACTTTGAGCCCTTTGATGTGTTCGATATGTTTCTGTGACTGATAATTCCACACTAAAACCAGTTCAGTATATAGACATTTACAAGAGGTCTTTGGCCTCTAAATAATTCAGCTAATGTCTCTCTCTTTGAAGCTGCTGAATGATAACAGCAAGAATTCAGGGCAGGCATTCTCGACCATCATCAAAATGGAGTTTCTACCAGGCAGAGGGAAGTTGACCCAGGGGCAAAACCAGGTGTTAACCGAGTTTACCTTGGCATTTGCCGACCATTTCCACAACATCCTTTTAAGTCCCTCCTTTTCTCATCCCCTGGCCTTCCAGAAGCCCCAAGATAGCAACTTATCAGGCCTGCTTCCCCAGACAGATAATGGGTTTTTTTTCCCATTAGAACTTTCCTATTGGTTATCTCAGGCTATGGAGAGCAGCTCATCACTGAGATCTAAGAGACAAATCACACTAAGCTGTTAGCAGCCATGCTTAATGTGCGGCCCCTCCTGGGAGTGTTTATATTTTAAAAGGCATGACTCTGGTGGTCAAGTATCAGAGGCCACATGCACGCATGAGGGAGAAACGCTTTACTGACGCAAAACTCTGGGCACTTGAATCACAACATTTAACCAGCAACCAAATTGCTATGGATGGGCGGTACAGCCACTCACTACCTCAAGAAGGCCAAAAAAGGCAGACTCCTGTAATTTTCTCATGGTCAGGAAAGTTCTGATATAATAATGAGTCTAAAATACTGACTTGATACTGAATATCCCCAAATTCCACAGACCTGAATCCACCCTCATGGTCCACTTTGGTAGTAAAGAGCATAACAGAGTGATGGGCCTTACAAGTGATGACATTTCTGGAGTAGCCTCATGCCTGTACTTGTTAATCTCCAACAGATGGATGCACATACTTGGCCTTTTTACTTGACGCTTTCCTGTACTAGAAGTGTCCGTTTAACCGAGCCCTCCCAGATTTTTCTCTCAGTGTCTGGACTCTCTGTCAACAGGAGGACAGTAGGAGTCTGGGGAACAAAAGCCAACAGCTCCACTGATAGAAAGGATAGCCACCCTGACAGAAGGGTGAGGTTTGTGAGAGGAACAGGAGATTTGATTTCTGTCCTCTCAAACAGATGCTCCATTCCAAAGTGCATGCTGAAACCTGGATAAGAAGGAAGTTCTGGTCAGCCCAGCATTTTTCTGTTTTTCGTGTTAACAGTGCAGTGCAGAGGCAGGCAGGACACCTGGGCAAAACAGATGCAAGAAAAGCAAAGAGTTTTGCTTTTTCACCCTATAAGTGATTTAGCACACCGCCCAGCATGTATGTCTGAGTGCAAAGAGAAAATTTGGTGGAAAATCATAGAATAACTGGATGCATAGCAGTAAGCAGTAGTAACAGCACCTGTTAAAGCAGATAGCCTGTTCATGAGCTGGACCTGAGAATGCAGAAGGAACCTGAGGTATCTCTGCATTCACCATGCTTGTAGAGACATTATGGCTACAGGAAATGATGGTCAACCCATGGAAAATCAAGAAGTGGGTGGGGATTGAGACTTTGCCTTTTGCCTTCGTGACCTGAAGAGGTGAATAATTCTTTGAGGAAACTGGTAGTTAAGGGAGAATCATATGTGTATTAATTATATATATATATATATATATGGTAAGTGGTTATTGCTGTGCCTTTGTTAACTGTTTAATAAATGTATATGGAGTTCATTCACAGTGTTTTGACTCTTCTCAATTTCTGTTTACAAAGTCCCAGGTGAAAGAAATCCATTTAATGGGTTGTTTTAATAGGAAAGCCTGAACTCACAAGAATCCAAGGAATCAATGGTGACGATCAGTAGGCTTCCCAGTAGGGGTTGCCAATAAATGAGGCATCTGAACTAACCGGCACACCTCAGTGTGGCTGGTTTACAGGACCTCCCTGAATATCAAGCAAGTGTTTATCATAAACTGAGCACCAGCCAATGGTAGACATCCCTGCAATATAAGCAAGCCCCTTCTCCTGATGGAAATCACCAGAGATAGTCTAGAATCTGAAGATCAAGAGCCACTGGGTGGAGGCTGTGGGGCCAGAGGAGCTCCCAAACCATAGAGGAAAAACAGCCAAGGAGCGTCAGACATGCAGCTACATTCACTATTGTCCACTACTCTCTATATCCTGGAATGCAGATATTGGTAGGGGGCTTAGGGAAAGGTCCGTCCAAGAATAATCTTTGGGTGATATACACTAAGATCATGTCCACATGCAGTGCTATGTCACTAGATGCTTTTCCCTTCCAACCCACCACATACACTACTGCCAGTCATTTTTCTGAGGTAGAACACTACTTCATTTCCCGGATTAGTTCTTCCATAGCTCCTTCCTGTCTGTAGAATAACACTAATCTGCTCACATAGCCCACTTGTGCTCTGGCCTTAGGCTCGCCCTCTCACTTCCTGTCTCACCCACGTTCTGTAACCTGTACACTCCAAACAAGCCAAACCCCTGGGGAAAGTGAAAGTGAAGTCGCTTGGTTGTGTCCGACTCTTTGCGACCCCATGGAATCCACCAGGCTCCTCCATCAGTAGGATGTTCCAGGCAAGAATACTGGAGTGAGTTGCCATTTCCTTCTCCAGGGGATCCTCCCAACCCAGGGATCAAACCCAGGTCTCCCAGATTGCAGGCAGACTTACAAGCTGAGCCACCAGGGAATCCCCAGACCCCTGGTGGGGAAATCGAAAAAAGTGAGATCTTCCAACCCCCAAATCCTCTCCACAAAAATAGTCATGAAGGAAAACATGTTTATTATTGAATAAACATTAAAGCAGAATGGGATGAGCATCAGAGGCAACCCACTATGTGACTGCAGAGACAGAAAGGAATCTTGCCCCTCTTTTGCGGTCAAACAGATAGAACCAATGCCATACGTGTGTTTTCAGGATACACCATAACTAGTCCTCAATTAAGAGCACTTGTGGTCATTCAGACTCCATCCTAGCTTTCTCATCTACTGGGGAGACCACCTATGTTGACTGTATCGCTTGGAGAAACAAACTTAACGTATCTTTACCACAGGAGATAGTTTTGCAAATTGGAGCAAGGTGCTCAGAGAAGTTAGACTCCTAAACTCCTACAGCAATTGAGAGATGGGGCTATACTTCGCTTGATATTTGCATTTCAAAGAAAAAGTTCCCAGGTCCTCCAAGTAATATTCCAGAGCTGTGAGACCTTTGAGAGGCTTCTTTAGCCATTTAAAAGACTTACATTCATTTGAAAGGGACAGGAAATGAAATTTGAAACACATGGGAGAAGTGGGGAGCGTTTCCTCCCTTATTCTCAACCAGGAGAATTAAGGGTCTCATTTTTAATCTGCATTTGCCTTACACCACTCACTGTTTCACACAGGCACCCCATTGGTTCCCATATCTTTGTGCTATTTTTCTATTTGGAAGACCTTCTCCTCTTCTTTCTCCCCTTCTTTGCACTCATTATTCAAGGTATGTATTAACTGTCGCCTCTTCCTTGAGGTCTTCTTTGGCCTTGCTAGATATTGAGATGCGGCTACTACAGATGGGCCCTGACCTACAATTTTTCGATTTTGCAAAGCCAGTCAGCTGGGTGATCACGGGAGTAAACATCCAAAACACAACCATTCTGTTTTTCAGCTTTAGCACAGGATTCAAGAAATTACATGAGACAGTTCACACTTTATTGTAAAATAAGTTTTGTGTTAGGTAAATGGGCCCAACTGCTGGCTAATATAAGTGTTCTGAACACATTTACCAATCTCAGTTCCTTTCAGTTCAGTCACTCAGTCGTGTCTGACTCTTTGCAACCCCATGGACTGCAGCACGCCAGGCGTCCTTGTCCATCACCAACTCCTGAATTTACTCAAACTCATGTCCATTGAGTCGGTGATGCCATCCAACCATCTCATCCTCTGTCGTCCCCTTCTCCTCCCGCCTTCAATCTTTCCCAGCATCAGGGTCTTTTCAAATGAGTCAGTCCTTCACATGAGGTGGCCAAAGTATTGAAGCTTCAGCTTCAGCATCAGTCCTTCCAATGAACACCCAGGGCTGATTTCCTTTAGGATGGACTGGTTGGATCTCCTTGCAGTCCAAGGGTCTCCTAAGAGTCTTCTCCAACACCACAGTTCAAAAGCATCAATTTTCTGGCACTCAGCTTTCTTTATAGTCCAACTCTCACATCCATACATGACTATTGGAAAAGCCATAGCTCTGACTAGATGGACCTTTGCTGACAAAGTAATGTCTTTGCTTTTTAATATGCTGTCTAGGTTGGTCATAACTTTTCTTCCAAGGAGCAAGCACCTTTTAATTTCATGGCTGCAGTCACCATCTGCAGTGATTTTGGAGCCAAAAAAAAAAATAAAGTTTGTCACTGTTTCCACTGTTTCTCCATCTATTTGCCATGAAGTGATGGGACCAGATGCCATGATCTTCGTTTTCTGAATGTTGAGTTTTAAGCCAACTTTTTCACTCTCCTCTTTCACTTTCATCAAGAGGCTCTTTAGTTCTTCTTCGCTTTCTGCCATAAGGATGGTGTCATCTGCGTATCTGAGGTTATTGATATTTCTCCTTGCAATCTTGATTCCAGCTTGTGCTTCATCCAGCCCAGCGTTTCTCATGATGTACTCTGCATATAAGTTAAATAAACAGGGTGACAGTATACAGCCTTGACGTACTCCTTTCCCTATTTGGAACCAGTCTGTTGTTGCATGTCCAGTTCTAATGGTTGCTTCTTGACCTACATACAGATTTCTCAAGAGGCAAGTCAGGTGGTCTGGTATTCCCATCTCTTTAAGAATTTTCCACAGTTTGTTGTGATCCACTTTCTTTCACATGCTAGTAACTGCTTCTAATGGTTGCTTAGGCAAAGGCTTCAGCATAGTCAATAGAGCCGAAGTAGATGTTCTTCCGGAACTCTCTTGCTTTTTTGATGATCCAGTGGATGTTGGCAATTGGATCTCTGGTTCCTCTGCCTTTTCTAAATCAAGCCGAACATCTGGAAGTTCATGGTTCACGTACTGTTGTAGCCTGGCTTGGATAATTTTGAGCATTACTTTACTAGCATGTCGGAGAAGGTAATGGCACCCCACTCCAGGACTCTTGCCTGGAAAATCCCATGGGCGGAGGAGCCTGGTAGGCTGCAGTCTGTGGGGTCGCGAAGGTTGGACACGACTGAAGCAACTTAGCAGCAGCAGTTACTAGCATGTGAAAGAAAGTGAAAGTGAAGTCTTTCAGTCGTGTCTGACTCTTTGCAACCCCATGGACTGTAGCCCACCAGGCTCCTCTGTCCATGGGATTTTCCAGACAAGAGTACTGGAGTGGGTAGCCATTTCCTTCTCCAGGAGATCTTCCTGACGCAGGGATCAAACCCGGGTCTCCCACCAGGGAAGTCCACTAGCATGTGAGATGAGTGCAACTGTGCAGTAGTTTGAGCATTCTTTGGCATTGCCTTTCTTTGGGATTGGAATGGAAACTGACCTTTTTCAGCCCAGTGGCCACTGCTGAGTTTTCCAAATTTGCTGGCATATTGAGTGCAGCACTCTCACAGCATCATCTTCTAGGATTTGAAATAGCTCAACTGGAATTCCATCACCTTCACTAGTTTTTTGTTTTGTTTTGTTTACCAACATAGACAGCATATTAAAAAGCAGAGACATGAGTTTGCCAACAAAGGTCCATCTAGTCAAAGCTATGGTTTTTCCAGTAGTCATGTATGGATGTGAGAGTTGGACTACAAAGAAAGCTGAGCACTGGAGAATTGACACTTTTGAACTGTGGTGTTGGAAAAGATTCTTGAGGGTCCCTTGGATAGCAAGGAGATCCAACCAGTCCATCCTAAAGGAGATCAGTCCTGGGAAAAGATTCTTGAGGGTCCCTTGGATAGCAAGGAGATCCAACCAGTCCATCCTAAAGGAGATCAGTCCTGGGTGTTCATTGGAAGGACTGAGGCTGAAGTTGAAGCTTCAATACTCTGGCCACCTGATGCAAAGAACTGACTCATTTGAAAAGACCCTGATGCTGGGAAAGATTGAAGGTGGGAAGAGAAGGGGACGACAAAGGATGAGATGGTTGGATGGCATCACAGACTCAATGGGCATGAGTTTCAGTGAGCTCTGGGAGTTGGTGATAGGCAGGGAAGCCTGGCGTGCTGCAGTCCATGGGGTTGCAAAGAGTTGGACACGACTGAGTGAATGAACTGAACTGAGGCTAAGCTTCAATGTTCTGTGGGCTCGATGTTTCAAAGGCATTTTCAACTTCCAATGGGTTTATGGGGATGTAATTCCATTGTAAATGATGGAAGATCTATATTTAGTTTTTATCAGATAATCTCAGAGTTCAGGAGCCACTTCCCCTACAGGGCTTCTAACATTCCTCCTACATTAAATGGAGCCTCGCAAGGGCAATAACTAGGTAGGTCTAGTTGATCTTGTTATCCTTTATAATGTCTTGTACAGTAGCCATACAGTAAATGCACAATAGATTTTTGGAAAAATAGAAAACTAAGAAATCAGGCATTTTATTGTAAAGAATAAAACGTCATTCAAATAAAAGGGATTTGTGCGATGATGCAGGGAAATTTCACAAACTCCAACTACAGGAAGAACAACTAGGACTCATGGAACTGGGAAGTTATCAGGTAGCTTGTTTCTCCTCTCTTTGTTTCTTTGCCTGACTGCCTGTCTCTCTTCAGCCTCCTGCTTCTCTCTGCAAATCAGCTTTCTCTGCTAACTTATTATCAGCACTTGGTTGCTTGATCAGGGTTACTTCCAGAATGGCAGTCTTATCCTTAGAGTCTCTATCAGTGATAGCCTGTACTGGAAAGAAAGTTTGTAAAACATATATTACTGAGACCCATTCAACAGGCTCTGATTCAGTAGCCAGGGGAAGAGGTATGAGATTTTACATTTCTATCAAGTTCTCAAATGATTCCGATAATCTGGGGATGCAATTTGAGAATGATGGATCTATCTGACCTTTAAGTTCAGTTCCCCATGAAACAAAGTCATGGGGCCCCAGTGCCTGATTCTCATGAGAGATCGTTTCAATAGTGGGTCAAATGTTTATCCCTAAAACATTCAGCTGTGGACAAAGTTTGAAGTCACATGGTATATAGAAAAGGTTGCCTTTTTTGAGGCTGTGGACCGGGAAGCTTTTCAACACAGGTGGATCTCTGGTAGAGTCATTCCCATAAGAATTTCCACACTGAACTGGATTCTTGGTCTATGCAGTTCATTTCTCCATAGCCAATAGAGCCAGTAAGAACATAGTGACCATCTATTGGGCATATCCAGCCCATCAAGGTAAATAAAATCTTTATATCCAGCCCTAAATCATAATCTTCCATCTTAAATATGCTGCTTCTCCATCCAGTGGTCCAAGCAGGAAACCTGGGAATCACTTTTGACTCCTCCTCCCCATCCTCTATCTTTTTTTTTTTTAATTAAATTTATTTATTTTAATTAGAGGCTAATTACTTTACAATATTGTATTGGTTTTGCCATACATCAATATGAATCCACCATGGGTGTATACATGTTCCTAATCCTGATCCCCCCTCCCACCTCCCTCCCCATACCATCCCTCTGGGTCATCCCAGTGTACCAGCCCCAAGCTTCCTGTATCCTGCATTGAACCTGGACTGGCAATTCATTTCTTATATGATATTATACATGTTTCAATGCCATTCTCCCAAATCATCCCCCCCCCAACAGAGTCCAAAAGACTGTTCTATACATCTGCGTCTCTTTTGCTGTCTCCCACATCACTCATTATCAGAGAAATGCAAATCAAAACCACAATGAGGTACCATTTCACACCAGTCAGAATGGCTGTGATCCAAAAGTTTACAAGCAATAAATGCTGGAGAGGATGTGGAGAAAAGGGAACCCTCTTACACTGTTGGTGGGAATGCAAACTAGTACAGCCACTATGGAGAACAGTGTGGAGATTCCTTAAAAAACTGGAAATAGAACTGCCATACGACCCAGCAATCCCACTGCTGGGCATACACACTGAGGAAAGCAGAATTGAAAGAGACACGTGTACCCCAATGTTCATCACAGCACTGTTTATAATAGCCAGGACATGGAAGCAACCTAGATGTCCATCAGCAGACGAATGGATAAGAAAGCTGTGGTACATATACACAATGGAGTATTACTCAGCCATTAAAAAGAATACATTTGAATCAGTTCTAATGAGGTGGATGAAACTGGAGCCGATTATACAGAGTGAAGTAAGCTAGAAAGACAAACACCAATACAGTATACTAGTGCATATATATGGAATTTAGAAAGATGGTAACGATAACCCATCCTCTATCTTTAATCTATCAAGTCCCATCAGTTCTATCTCCTAGTTATATTCTCTATCCCTGCTATACCTGGTTGACACTTTGCCTCTGGTGCTGTTTTCCTCCAACCTGTTCTTCACATGACTGTCACCATGATCTATCTAAAACACTTTCCCAGCAGTCTCTCAGCTCTCGAGACAGCTGTGTTGGACCTGGGGAAGCTAAAGCCTGGGCTTGTCATCTCCAGCAACATGCAGCTGCAAGTATACCTACCTCAGAATGCCATACAAAACTCATCATGCTATGTATACCATGATATAATATGAGAAAAGATTGGGAAGATTTGATCTAACACACAAGTTTCACTATGTAACTCCTCTGCTCAAAATTCTTGAATGACTCCCCAGAGCTCTCAGGATAAATCATAAATATACCTTATAACAGCTTATAACATCTGGCATGATCCAATCCCTGTCTAGCTCTCCAGCCTCATCTCTTGTCCCTGCCTTCAGTGGACTTCCCATTCCATCAGCAGGGAAATGCTTGGAGTTTCCAACACATGCCCTGCTGTTCCATGTCTGCAAACCATTGCTCACCATTTCCTTTCTGCCTGGAATATGAACCCCTTTCCCTTTTTTGTCTAGCTAGCATCCTTTGAGATTCTAAGTGCCATAGCACTCAGGAAAACTTCCATGTCTGTGTCCCACCTCCACTAGTGTACCCCTCTTTGAAACTCTAATAATATCTTGAGCATATAATTATCACTGGGTTCACCACACTGCATTAGAATATTGTCTGCTTCTCCCACTAATTTGTGAGTTTCTTGAGGACAGGGTCTGTGTCCTACTCATTACTCTATTTCCAGCATTTAACATAGTGATTTAAAAAGTAGAATCATACAGCTCAACAACAAAAAAACAAATAATTCAAAAATGGACAAAGGAAGGACTTGAACAGGTATTTCTCCAAAGAAGGTAAAGAAATGGCCAATAAACACATGAATAGATGCTCAAAATCATCTTAGTTCAGCTCAGTCATGTCTAACTCTTTGCAACCCCATGAAGCGCAGCATGCCAGGCCTCCCTGTCCATCACCAGCTCCTGGAGTCCACCCAAACTCATGTCCATTGAGTCGGTGATGCCATCTAACCATCTCATCCTCTGTCGTCCCCTTTTCCTCCTGCCCTCAATCTTTCCCAACATCAGGGTCTTTTCAAATGAGTCAGCTCTTCGCATCAGGTGGCCAAAATATTGGAGTTTCAGCTTCAACATTAGTCCTTCCAATGAACACCCAGGGCTGATCTCCTTCAGAATGGACTGGTTGGATCTCCTTGCCAGTCCAAGGGACTCTCAAAAGTCTTCTCCAACACCACAGTTCAAAAGCATCAATTCTTCCCACTCAGCTTTCTTTATAGTCCAACTCTCACATCCATACATGACTATTGGAAAAACCATAGCTTTGACTAGACGGACCTTTGTTGACAAAGTAATGCCTCTGCTTTTTAATATGCTATCTAGGTTGGTCATAACTTTCCTTCCAAGGAGTAAGTGTCTTTTAATTTCATGGCTTCAGTCACAATCTGCAGTGATTTTGGAGCCCCAAAAAATAAAGTCAGCCACTGTTTCCACTGTTTCCCCATCTATTTCCCATGAAGTGATGGGACCAGATGCCATGATCTTAGGGAAATGCAAATCAAAACTACAATGAGATGCCACTTCACATTCACTAAGATGGCTATAATTTTAAAAATGGAAAATAACTAGTGTTGTTAAGGATGTAGAGAAATTGGAACCCTTCTGCATTGCTGGTAGCCATGTAAAATGGTATAGCCTTTTTGGAAAACAGTTTGGCAGTTTCTCAAAAATTTAAACATAGAATTACCATATGAATCAGCAATTCCACACCTGGTATATATCCCAAAGAATTTAAAACATGGATTCAGATACTTGCACACCAGTGTTCCTAGCAGCATTATTCACAATAGCTATAAGGTAAAAACAATCCAATTATTCATCAACAAATGAATGGATAAATAAGATGTGATTCACATGTGCAATGGAATACACCCCACCATTAAAAGGAACAAAATTCTGACACATGCTACAACATGGATGAACCTTGAGGACATTATGCTAAGTGAAATAAGCCAGACACAAAAGGCAAATATTGGATGATCCCTCTTGTATCAGGTCTTCAGTTCAGTTCATTTGCTCAGTTGTGTCTGACTCTTTGCGACCCCATGGACTGTAGCCCACCAAGTTTCTCCATCCATAGAATTTTCCAGGCATGAGTACTGGAGTGGGTTGCCATTGTAAAATAAGGCAGTCACAAAAGGACAAAGACTGATTCTACTTATATGAGGTACCTAGATTAGGCAATCATAAAAATAGAAAGTAGAATCTGTGTGTGTGTGTGTGTGTATATATATATGCACTTCCCTGGTGGCTTAGACGGTAAAGAATCTGCCTGCAATGCAGGAGACCTGGGTTCAATCCCTGGGTTTGGAAGTTCCCCTGGAGAAGGAAATGGCTACCCACTCCAATATATATATATATATATATATATATATATATATATATATATATAGTGATATACATATACGTACATATATATGTATATCATCATGTGTGTATGTATGTGTGTCTGTAAGTATGTATGTATATATGGCTTCCCAGGTGGCTCAGTGGTAAAGAATCTGCCTGCCAATGCAGGAGACATGTCTTACCCATTACTATATCTCCTTCATTGTACCACCCAGTCCTTTCCTTCTGGGGTTCTGCCATATTCCCTGGAGGGTGGGCAACAAAATAGAAATTGCTTTCTAATTGAATGCCCTTCCTTCTATTTAGTGTTTTAGGTCTCCCACGGAGTTTTCCAGACTTCTCTCCCATTTAGCCTTCTCCTGTGTTTTCCAACTCCAAGCCTTCACCTTTATTCCTTCTCCCTTTAGGACTATCCAGAATAGTTCTTTGCACAAGGCAATGCTTTAAAACAAGCTGCATCAACAAACAGGGTGGGAATTGGCTTCTCACATGTAGCTTAAAAGTGGATCAGATAAGGAGGAATAAATGTAGAAGGGAAAAATATCAATAGATTTGAGAAAAAACGAAAGCTACTATCAGTAAACTATTCTTAGCATAAGTATAATGTGGGCAGTGAGGGGCATTATGGGATGTGGGTATCTATTTGCCAGAATTCTTCTGGTTATAAGTGACAGAATTAAAAATAAACTGGTTTAAGGAAGAAGGGCATGTATTAGGTCAAACTGTTGAAAGGTCTATGCATGGTTTCATTTCAGGCACAGCTGTTTGCTGGCACTCAAGCACTGTGTTTATCACTGGAAGGTCCACATTTGCACCTCACTAGATTATCAATCCAGAAGAAGAGAGTACATTGTTTCCAATAGTTCCACTGTAATTCCAAGGGCTGGTTCACTGCCCTAATTCACCTCCTCTTTGAACCAGGGAATGGGACATCTCTGCACAAACCTATGGACTGAGAGAGAGAGAGCTGGTTCCTCAAAGGAAAACCAGAATAATTGGGAATATATATTGAACAGACAAAAATAACATATGAACTTCATAGCCCACATCATTCACAAAACATTTTCAACTAATATAATGCCACTATTCCACATACAAATGAAAATGTACTCATGGCTTCTATACAGAGAGTCAATCCAAATTCATGTATCCCAATGATCAGTGCACCCAGGTCCAAGATCTTTGAACTCCCAACTTAATAATATTTTCTGGTAGTGAACAAGTTCCTCCTTGCCACACTTCTTCCATCAAGTGATGACTATGGCCTCATATAAGAGTTCTTGATAACTAATCAATAATGAAAATACTAAGTGAAGTGAAAGTCGCTCAGTTGTGTCCAACTCTTTGCAAACCCATGGACTATACAGTCCATGGAATTCTCCAGGCTAGAATACTGGAGTGGGTAGCCTTTCCCTTCTCCAGGATATCTTCCAACCCAGGGATCGAACCCAGATCTCCCACATTGCAGGCAGATTCTTTACCAGCTGAGCCACAAAGGAAGCCCAAGAATACTGGAGTGGGTAGCCTATCCCTTCTCCAGGGGATTTTCCCAACCCAGGAATTGAACCTGGGTCTCCTGCATTGCAGGCAGATTCTTTACCAACTGAGCTATCAGGGAAGCCCCCAAAATACTAAAGATGAATATAAAAGATGTCTCTGAATACATCCTGGTACCAGCCAGAAGAATTCTTGATTAGGAGGCCAGAGCTTTTGCCTGAAGATATGAAGATAGGACAAGATATGGTCAACACATTTCATAGCTTTTCTGGGGCATGAGT
Source organism: Bubalus bubalis (assembly GCF_019923935.1). Taxonomy (NCBI): domain Eukaryota; kingdom Metazoa; phylum Chordata; class Mammalia; order Artiodactyla; family Bovidae; genus Bubalus; species Bubalus bubalis. The sequence goes on along the minus strand of NC_059181.1, from coordinate 139,531,419 downwards.
ATGATCTACCCAAATGCGCTCCTCAGAGCTATTATATGCAGGACTTGAGTAACTAAGCAAAAAAAAGAAGCTGTGGTCATATTATATACATATTTTAATATATTACATTTATATTCTTAATATTTCTATCATCAACAGTGGATAAGATGGTTGGATGGCATCACTGACTCAATGGACATAAGTTTGAGTAAGCTCCGGGAGTTGGTGATGGACAGGGAAGCCTGGCGTGCTGCAGTCCATGGGGTCACAGAGTCGACATGACTGAGCGACTGAACTGAACTGAATATTATTAATATATTATATGATATATATATTATATTATATATATAACTATATATACTATATTTTAGTATTCTTTCTTACCATTTCCCAATGATAACAATAACGTTAGATCTAGAATCAGAGATAGGACAAGATCAGAGAAGCCAGATATAGTGGATGTTAACCTCATAAAACTGAGCCTAAGGAAAAAAACATGCTATGTTTATTAGACAAAGAATCCAGGCAAAAAAAGTAATCACAAGTGGTTAACCCATGATTCTATCCCTTTGTGTTCTTTAAGATAGGAATTATAGAGATTTAAAAGTATATGTAGACAAAAAACAACTTCTGAATGCTGGCAGAGGTCATCAGACACCCAGAAAAGCAGCCCATTGTCTTCGAAAGGAGGTAGGAAAAAATATAAAAGATAAAAACAGGGACAAAAGAGGTAGGGACGGAGATCCATCCTGGGAAGGGAGTCTTAAAAAAGAGAGAAGTTTCCAAACACCAGGAAACACTCTCACTGGTGAGTCTGTGGCAAGCCTTGGAACCTCAGAGGGCAACATAACTGGGAGAAAAAATAAATAAATAATTAAACCCCACAGATTATGTGTCCAACGGTAACTCCGAGTGGAGAAGCAGCACAAATGCCCTCATCCGCCACTAGCAAGTGGGGGCTGGGCAGGGAGGCCTGAATGCCCCGAGGCCGAGCTGAGGGAACTAACTTGAGATAGCAAACCAGACTGTGGGACAGCTATCCCATAAAAAGCCCTAACCTAAGACACCACCAGGCCCGCTCACAGAACAAAGCACTGAGCAGAGCTAGCCAGCTGCGGACCGGCCCATCCCCCACCGGAGACAGGCTGGCGAGGGCAGCCAGAGCCGGAAGGGCGCAATCATGGCCACAGAGAGGCATCCTCTACCAAACTGCAAATAGGCTTCATTGCTAAACAAGACTTCTTGGGATTCTGGATGGTCGACATCCGCCGGGAGGATCGCAGCCAGTGATCAGCTCCCCAGAAGAGACACATGGCACACATGAGAAGGCACACCCATTGTACATCCAGAAAACCGAGCAGCAGGGACGGGGGAGGTGATAAGTCGCAGAGACTGCTCTCGCCAAGCACCTGGTCACTTGAGCTGCTCAGACCTGGGAAGGGCACAAAATGCAGGCCCAACCGAGTCTGCGCCTTTGTGGAGTACCCAAGTACCTGAACCTGAGTGGCTTAAACCTGGGAAGTGCATAAAACCCAGGGCCACCTCAGACAGTTCCCAGCAGAGCAACCTAGAGCCTGAGCACTGTAGACAGGGAAAGCACACACACCGTGAATGGGGGCACACACACCGTGAATGGGGGCAAACCCAATGTGGCCGAGACACTGCGAGCACACGCCAGGGTTATTTGTTTGCAGCGTCCCTCCCTCCCCACAGCACCACTGAACAAGTGAGCCTAAAAAAGTGTCCACCACCGCCCCCTTGTGTCAGGGCGGAAATTAGACACTGAAGAGACCAGCAAACAGAAGAAGCTAAAACAAACAGGGAACTGCCTTGGAAATGACAGATGCAATAGATTAAAACTCTGTAGTTAGCACTGACTACCTAGGAAGGGGCCTACAGATCTTGAGAAGTATAAGCTGGATCAAGGAACTATCTGAAAATGAACTGACTCCATACTGTCCACAACAACACCAGAGAAAGTCCTAGATATATTTTTACTATTATCATTTTTTAAATTTAAAAAATAATTTTTTTATTTTTAAGTCCTCTCAGTTCAGTTCAGTTGCTCAGTAGTGTCCGACTCTTTGTGACCCCATGAATTGCAGCACACCAGGCCTCCCTGTCCATCACCAACTCCCAGAGTTCACTCAAACTCATGTCCATCCAGCCATCTCATCCTCTGTCATCCCCTTCTCCTCCTGCCCCCAATCCCTCCCAGCTTCAGAGTCTTTTCCCATGAGTCAACTCTTCACATGAGGTGGCCAAAGTATTGGAGTTTCAGCTTTAGCATCAGTCCTTCCAAAGAACACCCAGCACTGATCTCCTTTAGAATGGACTGGTTGGATCTCCTTGCAGTCCAAGGGACTCTCAAGAGTCTTCTCCAACACCACAGTTCAAAAGCATCAATTCTTTGGCACTCAGCTTTCTTCACAGTCCAACTCTCACATCCATACATGACCACTGGAAAAACCATAGCCTTGACTAGACAGATCTTTGCTTGCAAAGTAATGTCTCTGCTTTTGAATATGCTATCTAGGTTGGTCATAACTTTCCTTCCAAGGAGTAAGTGTCTTTTAATTTCATGGCTGCAATCACCATCTGCAGTGATTTTGGAGCCCCCAAAAATAAAGTCTGACACTGTTTCCACTGTTTCCCCATCTATTTGCCATGAAGTGATGAGACAAGATGCCATAATCTTTGTTTTCTGAATGTTGAGCTGTAAGCCAACTTTTTCACTCTCCTCTTTCACTTTCATCAAGAGGCTCTTTAGTTCCTCTTCACTTTCTGCCATAAGAGTGGTGTCATCTGCATATTTGAGGTTATTGATATTTCTCCCTATTACTCCTTTAATTTTCATTTTTATAACCTACTATTACTTTGCAAAAAAAAGGCCCTATTTTTTAAAGCAAACTTCATATATATATATTTTATAATTTTTGTGACTTTGTTTTTTTCTTTAATATTATAGTTTTGAGAACCCAACCTCTATTCTAGATTTTTAATCTTTGCTTTTTGGTATTTGTTATCAATTTTGTATCTTTAAGAACCCAATCTTCAGTACCCATTTTTACTTGGGAGAGAGATTACTGGCTTGACTGCTCTCTCCCCCTTTGGACTCTCCTGTTTCCCCACCAGGTCGCCTCTATCTCCTCCCTCCTTCTCTTCTCTACCCAACTCTATGAATCTCTTTGTGTGTTCCAGACTGTGGAGAACACTTAGGGAACTGATTACTGGCTGGATCTGTCTCTCTCCTTTTGATTCCCCCCCTTTATCCTCCTGGCCAACTCTGTCTCCTTCCTCCCTCTTCTCTTCTCTGTATAACTCTGTGAACATCTCTGAGCGGTCCAGACTGGACAGCACATAAGGAAGTGATTACTGGATAGCTTGCTCTCGCCTCTTTTGATTCCCCCTCTTCTCCTCCTGGTCACCTCTATCTCCCTCCTCCCTCTTCTCTTCTCCATGTAACTCTGTGAACCTCTCTGGGTGTCCCTCACTGTGGAGAAACTTTTCATCTTTAACCTACATGTTTTATCATTGGTGCTGTATAGATGGAGAAATCTTGAGGCTACTGTAAGAATAAGACTGAAAACCAGAAGCAGGAGGCTTAAGTCCAAATCCTGAGAACACCAGAGAACTCCTGATCCCAGGGAACATTAATCGATAGGAGCTCATCAAACGCCTCCATACCTACACTGAAACCAAGCACCACCCAAGGGCCAACAAGTACCAGAGCAAGACATGCCATGCAAATTCTCCAGCAACACAGGAACATAGCCCTGAGCTTCAATATACAGACTGCCCAAAGTCACACCAAACCCACTGACGTCTCATAACTCATTACTGGACACTTCATTGCACTCCAGAGACAAGAAATCCAGCTCCACCCACCAGAACACCGACACAAGCTTCCCTAACCAGGAAATCTTGACAAGCCACCCGTCCAACCCCACCCACAGCGAGGAAACTCCACAATAAAGAGAACTCCACAAACTGCCAGAATACGGAAAGGCCACCCCAAACACAGCAATATAAACAAGATGAAAAGGCAGAGAAATACTTAGCAGGTAAAGGAACAGGATAAATGCCCACCAAACCAAACAAAACAGGAAGAGATAGGGAATCTGCCTGATAAAGAATTCCAGTAACGATAGTGAAAATGATCCAAAATCTTGAAAATAAAATGGAGTTACAGATAAATAGTCTGGAGACAAGGATTGAAAAGATGCAAGAAAGGTTTAACAAGGAGCTAGAAGAAATAAAAAAGAGTCAATATATAATGAATAATGCAATAAATGAGATCAAAAACACTCTGGAGGGAACCAACAGTAGAATAATGGAGGCAGAAGATAGGATAAGTGAGGTAGAAGATAGAATGGTAGAAATAAATGAAACAGAGAGGGAAAAAGAAAAACGAATTAAAAGAAATAAGGACAATCTCAGAGACCTCTGGGACAGTGTTAAACACCCCAACATTCGAATCATAGGAGTCCCAGAAGAAGACAGAAAGACCATGAGTAAATACTTGAGGAGATAATAGTTGAAAACTTCCCTAAAATGGGGAAGGAAATAACCACCCAAGTCCAAGAAACCCAGAGAGTCCCAAACAGGATAAACCCAAGGTGAAACACCCCAAGACACATTTTAATCAAATTAACAAAGATCAAACACAAAGAACAAATATTAAAAGCAGCAAGGGAAAAACAACAAATAACACACAAGGGGATTCCCATAAGGATAACAGCTGATCTTTCAATAGAAACTCTTCAGGCAGGGAGGGAATGGCAGGACATACTTAAAGTGATGAAAGAAAATAACCTACAGCCCAGATTACTGTACCCAGCAAGGATCTCATTCAAATATGAAGGAGAAATCAAAAGCTTTACAGACAAGCAAAAGCTGAGAGAATTCAGAACCACCAAACCAGCTCTCCAACAAATGCTAAAGGATCTTCTCAGGACAAGAAACACAGAAAGGGTATATAAACTCAAACCCAAAACAATAAGTAAATGGCAATGGGATCATACTTATTAATAATTACCTTAAATGTAAATGGGTTGAATGCCCCAACCAAAAGACAAAGACTGGCTGAATGGATACAAAAACAACACCCTTATATATGTTGTCTACAAGAGACCCACCTCGAAAAAATGGACACATACAGACTGAAAATGAAGGGCTGGAAAAAGATATTCTGTGCAAATAGAGACCAAAAGAAAGCAGGAGTAGCAATACTCATATCAGATAAAATAGACTTTAAAACAAAGGCTGTGAAAAGAGACAAAGAAGGACACTACATAATGATCAAAGGATCAATCCAAGAAGAAGATATAACAATTATAAATATATATGCACCCAACATAGAAGCACCGCAATATGTAAGACAAATGCTAACAAGGATGAAAGGGGAAATTAACAATAACACAGTAATAGTGGGAGACTGTAATACCCCACTCACACCTATGGATAGATCAACTAAACAGAAAATTAACAAGGAAACGCAAACTTTAAATGATACAATAGACCAGTTAGATCTAATTGATATCTATAGGACATTTCACCCCAAAACAATGAATTTCACCTTTTTCTCAAGCACACATGGAACCTTCTCCAGGATAGATCACATCCTGGGCCATAAATCTAGCCTTGGTAAATTCAAAAAAAATGAAATCATTCCAAGCATCTTTTCTGACCACAAGGCAGTAAGATTAGATGTCAATTACAGGAGAAAAACTGTTAAAAATCCCAACATATGGAGGCTGAACAACACGCTGCTGAATAACAAACAAATCACAGAAGAAATCAAAATATGCATAGAAATGAATGAAAATGAAAACACAACAACCCAAAACCTGTGGAACACTGTAAAAGCAGTGCTAAGGGGAAGGTTCATAGCAATACAGGCATACCTCAAGAACAAGAAAAAAGTCAAATAGATAACCTAACTCTACACCTAAAGCAACTAGAAAAGGAAGAACTGAAGAACCCCAGGGTTAGTAGAAGGAAAGAAATCTTAAAAATTAGGGCAGAAATAAATGTAAAAGAAACAAAAGAGACCATAGCAAAAATCAACAAAGCCAAAAGCTGGTTCTTTGAGAAGATAAATAAAATTGACAAACCATTAGCCAGACTCATCAAGAAATAAAGGGAGCAAAATCAAATCAACAAAATTAGAAATGAAAATGGAGAGATCACAACAGACAACACAGAAATACAAAGGATCATAAGAGACTACTATCAGCAACTATATGCCAATAAAATGGACAACTTGGAAGAAATGGACAAACTCTTAGAAAAATACAGCTTTCTAAAACTGAACCAGGAAGAAATAGAAAATCTTAACAGACCCATTATGAGCACAGAGATTGAAACTGTAATCAGAAATCTTCAGCAAACAAAAGCCCAGGACCAGACAGCTTCACAGCTGAATTCTACCAAAAATTTAGAGAAGAGCTAACACCTATCCTACTCAAACTCTTCCAGAAAATTGCAGAGGAAGGCAAACTTCCAAACTCATTCTATGAGGCCACCATCACCCTAATACCAAAACCTGACAAAGATGCCACAAAAAAAGAAAACTACAGGCCAATATCACTGATGAACATAGATGCAAAAATCCTTAACAAAATTCTAGCAAACAGAATCCAACAACATATTAAAAAGATCATACATCATGACCAAGTGGGCTTGATCCCAGGGATGCAAGGATTCTTCAATATCCACAAATCAATGTAATACACCACATTAACAAATTGAAAAATAAAAACCATATGATTATCTCAATAGATGCAGAGAAAATCTTTAACAAAATTCAAAATCCATTTATGATAAAAACCCTCCAGAAAGCAGGAATAGAAGGAACATACCTCAACATAATAAAAGCTATATATGACAAACCCACAGCAAACATTATCCTCAATGGTGAAAAATTGAAAGCATTTCCCCTAAAGTCAGGAACAAGACAAGGGTGCCCACTTTCACCATTACTATTCAACATAGTTTTGGAAGTTTTGGCCACAGCAATCAGAAAACAAAAAGAAATAAAATAATCCAGATTGGAAAAGAAGAAGTAAAACTCTCACTGTTTGCAGATGATATGATCCTCTACATAGAAAACCCTAAAGACTCCACCAGAAAATTACTAGAGCTAATCAATGAATACAGTAAAGTTGCAGGATATAAAATCAACACACAGAAATCCCTTGCATTCCTATACACTAATAATGAGAAAATAGAAAGAGAAATTAAGGAAATAAACCCATTCACCATTGTAACGAAAAGAATAAGATACTTAGGAATATATCTACCTAAAGAAACAAAAGACCTATATATAGAAAACTAAAAAACACTGGTGAAAGAAATCAAAGAGGACACTAATAGATGGACAAATATACCATGTTCATGGATCGGAAGAATCAATATAGTGAAAATGAATATACTACCCAAAGCAATCTATAGATTCAATGCAATCCCTATCAAGCTACCAACAGTATTTTTCACAGAGCTAGAACAAATAATTTCACAATTTGTATGGAAACACAAAAAACCTCGAATAGCCAAAGCAATCTTGAGAAAGAAGAATGGAACTGGAGGAATCAACCTGCCTGACTTTATGCTTTACTACAAAGCCACAGTCATCAACACAATATGGTACTGGCACAAAGACAGAAATATAGATCAATGGAACAAAATAGAAAGCCCAGAGATAAAGCCACTCACCTATAGACACCTTATCTTTGCCAAAGGAGGCAAGAACATACAATGGAGAAAAGATAATCTCTTTAACAAGTGGTGCTGGGAAAAATGGTCAACCACATGTAAAAGAATGAAACTAGAACACTTTCTAACACCATACACAAAAATAAACTCAAAATGGATTAAAAATCTAAATGTAAGACCAGAAACTACAAAACTCCTAGAGGAGAACATAGGCAAAACATTCTCTGACATAAATCACAGCAGGATCCTCTATGACCCACCTCCCAAAATATTGGAAATAAAAGCAAAAATAAACAAATGGGACCTAATTAAAATTAAAAGCTTCTGCACAACAAAGGAAACTATAAGCAATGTGAAAAGACAGCCTTCATAATGGGAGAAAATAATAGCAAACAAAGCAACTGACAAATAATCTCAAAAATATACAAGAAACTCCTGAAGCTCGATTCCAGAAAAATAAATGACCCAATCAAAAAATGGGCCAAAGAACTAAATAGACATTTCTCCAAAGAAGACATACAGATGGCTAACAAACACATGAAAAGATGCTCAACATCACTCCTTATCAGAGAAATGCAAATCAAAACCACAGTGAGGTACCATTTCACACCAGTCAGAATGGCTGCTATCCAAAAGTCTACAAGCAATAAATGCTGGAGAGGGTGTGGAGAAAAGGGAACCCTCTTACACTGTTGGTGGGAATGCAAACTAGTACAGCCACTATAGAGAACAGTGTGGAGATTCTTTAAAAAACTGGAAATAGAACTGTCATATGACCCAGCAATCCCACTGCTGAGCATACACACTGAGGAAACCAGAATTGAAAGAGACATGTGTACCCCAATGTTCATCACCACACTGTTTATAATAGCCAGGACATGGAAGCAACCTAGATGTCCATCAGCAGACGAATGGATAAAAAGGCTGTGATACATATACACAATGGAATATTACTCAGCCATTAAAAAGAATACATTTGAATCAGTTCTAATGAGGTGGATGAAACTGGAGCCCATTATACAGAGTGAAGTAAGCCAGAAATAAAAATACCAATACAGTATAATAACGCACATATATGGAATTTAGAAAGATGGTAATGATAACCCTGTATGTGAGACAGCAAAAGAGACACAGATGTATAGAACAGTCTTTTGGACTCTGGGAGAGGGTGAGGGTGGGATGATTTGGGAGAATGGCATTGAAACATGTATATTATCATACGTGAAATGAATTGCCAGTCCAGGTTTGATGCATGATACAGGATGCTCGGGGCTGGTGTACTAGGATGACCCAGAGGGATGGGATGGGGAGGGAGGTGGGAGGGGGGTTCAGGATGGGGAACACATGTACACCTGTGGCGGATTCATGTCAATGTATGGTAAAAACAATACAATATTGTAAAGTAATTAGCCTCCAATTAAAATAAATAAATTTATATTTTTTAAAAAAGTATATGTAGTGATTTTTTTCAACTTCCTGCTTAGCATCTTTATTAAGATCAGATCATAAAGCTCATCAGATGAGTAGAAGATTTTTCAAGACATGCATCAGTGAAACTCCTCTTACATGTGATTATATCTAAATCATCTATATCCTTTTATGTGTATAAACTTTAATGGCTGTCAAGGTGAATCAGTTTGCAAACATCTGGGCTGGATAATTAGCCCTGCCTCTTTCTATTCTTCATATTTACCACACTAACTCTTCTTTTGATGCTTTCATCCCTGTTAGATTCTCCCCAACTCTTCACCTCCTTCTCTTTAAAAATGTGAATCATATATTCCCTTCAGGACTCATTTTATAGCCTGATGATAGCCATGGCATGATAGATTTGGAGCTTAGAGCTCTCCAAAGCTCCCTTACTTGTTTCATAAACGAGAAAGCTAAATCCTAGAGAAGAGATGTGATCTACCTGCTGGTTTGGAGACCTAGGTCACCTAATCTCCAACTTGGTATACTTCCTATCACTGCACACCAATTCAAGTGGTCATATCCCTTTGACCATGTACATTTAGAAACATTTCAAAAATAGATATGGAGTCAGAGACCAAAATATCAGCTTTCCTACTGCTAAGGTTTGATTGGAAAATGTGGCCTGGATCTGTGGCCACAAATGGGATCCTAATACCTGTTGCTTTGCCCCTCCCCAAGTCAAACTGGACTGACTAGCTACCGAGACAAAGCAGCCTAGACTCAGTGCATTTACCACATGGCCACATAGTGGGGGAAGGCAGGTCTGAGCTACACATAATCTCTTTTCCCAGTTTCACCAAACACATAACTCATTCCTCTTGGACAGAAACAGTGAGTGAGAGGTAGGAAAAGAGAGCATAATCTCTAATATTTATGAAGGGGTCAGAATTCCTCTTCGATAGACCAGGGTGGGAAGGAAGACATGAAGAAGAAAATTGCTCCACAAATCTTCTATTCCCAAAGAGTTTGTTACTCAAATCTAGGACTGTGCTTTGCCAAGATACTATAAATAAACAACTGCTATTTATAACTGCCCAACATCTTATTTTGCTTCTTTAAGTAACAAAATCCTGATTTTCCTTTGGGAAATCTCAACTCCTATTAACTCAATCAGTAGAGTTGTAGCAGAGCTCACACCCCTTTTCTGCCCCCACATAACAAAAATAAAATTTACCATTTTAACCACTGTTAAGTGTACAACTCAGTAGTCTTAATTATATTCACACTGTTGTGCAAATAATGTCTAGAACTTTTTCATCTTACAAAACTGAAACTCTATACTCATTAAAAAGCAGTTCTCTAGTTAGGGAGCTTGGGATTGACATGGACATACTACTATCTTTAAAGTGGATAACCAACAAGGACCTACAGTATAACACAGGGAAAGGAACTCTGCTGAATACTATGGAACAATCTAAATGGGAAAAGAATTTGAAAAAGAATGGAAGCATGCATGTATATATATAACTGAATCACTTTGCTGTATATCTGAAAGTATTACAACATTGTTAACCAACTATATTCCAATACAATATAAAAAGTTTAAAAAAATAAATAAAACAATTTGCTTTAAAAAACAATTCTCTCCCAGTATAAGTTATTAGATGATATTGCTTATACTTCCCTGTGCTATGTAGTAAATCTTTGTTGTCTATTTTATATATGGTAGTGTGTATCTGTTTATCTCAAATTCCAAATTCATTCCTCCCCACTTTCCCCACTGGTACAACTGAAACTAACGCAATATTGTAAATTAATTACACTTCAATTAATAAAACAATTCATCAAAACTACAATGAGGTACCACCTCACCCTGGTTAGAATGACCATCATTAAAAACTCTACAAATAGCAAATGATGGAAAGGATGTGGAGAAAAGGGAACCCTCCTACACTGTTGGTGGGAATGTATAGTTACTATGGAAAACAGTATGAAGGTTCCTCAGAAATCTAAAAATAGAATTACCATATGATCCAGCAACCCCACTCCTGGGTATATATTCAGACAACACTCCAATTCAAAAAGATACATGCACTCCTATGTCCACAGCACTACTATTCACAATAGCCAAGACATGGAAACAACCTAAATGTCCATCAACAGATGAATGGAAAAAGAAGTGGTACATATCTACAATGGAATACTACTCAGCCATAAAAAGAATAAAATAATGCCATTTGCAGCATCATGGATGAACCTAAAGATTATCATACTAAGTACAGTAATTCAGAAAAAGAAATAAAAATACCATATGATATCACTTACATGTGGAATCTATAATATGACACAAACGAACTTATCTATGAAACAGAAACAGACTCACAGACAGAAAATAGACTTGTAGTTGCTGAGAGGGAGAGGGTTGGGGGAGTGATGGAATGGAAAGTGAAGGTTAACAGATATGTTATTATATATAGCATAGACAAACAACAAGGTCCTACTGTATAGCACAGAGAACTATAATATATTCAGTATTCTAAGATAAACCATACTGAAAAAGAATATTTTAAAATAATATATATATAACTAAATCACTTTGCTGTACAGCAGAAATTAACACAACATTGTAAATCAACCATATTTCAATACAAAAATTGAAAAAGAATATTTTAAAATAATATATATATATAACTAAATCACTTTGCTGTGCAGCAGAAATTAACACAACATTGTAAATCAACCATATTTCAATACAAAAATTTAAAAATTCTCCACTTGGACCTCCCTTCAGCCCCTGACAACCACCATGCAAATTTCTCTATGACTTTGACTACTCTTTATACTTTATATGAGTCAAATCATAAAATATTTGTCTTATTGTGACTGGCTCATTTCACTTAGCATAGTGTCCTCAAGGTTCATCTTGTTGTAGCATTTGTCAGGGAAAAAACCTCCACACTTATGTATATTATAGTCAAGCTGCTCAAACCAAAGTTCAAGTGAAAATCTTTGAAGTGCCTAGAGGGAAAAGAAACACGTTTCCCTAGGAGAACAATACAAGGAAATAGTTGCCTTATCAACAGCAACTATGGAAAGCAGAGGACAATGAAACAACGTCTTTAAACTGCCAGAAAGAATAAAGGAAAGACAAAAATATGACCAACTTAGAATTCTATACCTAATAAAAATATATTTCAAAGGTCATTGAAAAAGAGACATTCTCAGACCAAGAAAGGCTGAAAGATTTTTTAACAGCCACCTTAAAGTAGAAAAAATACTAAAGGAAGTTCTTGTAAACTGAAAGGAAATTTTTCCAGATACAAGCATGGAAGTCTAAGAAAGAATGAACAGGAATGGAAAGTATAAATATTTTGGCAATTATAAAAGACTATTTAAAACAACAATGATAATGTTTTGTAGGGTTAAACGCAAAATAAACTATGTTAATTTAAAAGATTGGAGGGGTAGATAGAGCCAAACTGCTATAAGGTTCTTGTATTGTTCTGAATGTGGTAGAAATACTAATTTAAGACAGATTGTAACAAGTTACAGATGGATTTTTAAAACTTTTTAGGGTGACTTCTAAAAGAATGATACAGAAAGGCATAAGAAAAAGGCTAATAAAGGAGATAAAATATAGAATAATAAAAAAACACTTCTTTACAATAAAGAAGGTAGAAAAAGGAAGAATAAAGAAATTAAAATAGATGAGACATAAAGAAAGCAAATAGCAAGGTGGTAGACTTAAGATCAACTGAATCTACCTGCCAGTACAGGAGACATAAGAGATGCAGATTCAATCCCTGGATCAGGAAGCTTCCCAGAAGGAAGGCATGGTAACCCACTCTAGCATTCTTGCCTGGAGAATTCCATGGACAGAGGAGCCTTGCAGGCTACAGTCATATGGTTGCGAAGAGTCAGACATGACTGAAGCAAATTAGCATGCATGCACGCTTATCAGGAATTACACTAAATTTGGACAAAACACTCCAATGCAAATAACTAAATTATCAGACTTGGATTTTAGAAAATAGAGCCCTCAACTATATCTATTTACAAAAAGTACTTTTTTCTTTTAGGCCACACCATGCGGTACGTGGGATCTTACTTCCCCAATCAGGGATCAAACTTATGCCCCCTGCAGTGGAAGCACAGAGTCTTGGACCACCAGGGAAGTCCCAAGAAACACACTTTAAATGTAAAGATAGAAATAGACTGAAAGTAAAATTAAGGAAAAAGATGCACTATGCAAACACTAATCAAAGAAGTGTGACTATATTAGCATCAGGCCAACTATAGTTTAAGGAGTGAAGTATTATGCAAGATAAGAAAATTTTATAATTATAAAACCTCAACTCAAGAGTGCATATATGTATAAGTAAATATGAATATACCTAATAATATAGTACATATGTATTTAGACAGCTGCTGGAGAATGTACAGTTTGAATCAACTGGCTAGTAACCAAAGCAAGAGATAGTACTAAATCATGGTCCTTAAATCCAGACCAACTCCCACTTGAGGATTTCTTTGAAACAGTCTCCATCTCTGATAAATGAGCTGGAGTAGAGACAGGGATAATTTATTCCTTGTTCCTAGGCTGTATTCCAAAGGATGATAATTACTAACTTGTTTCAGGAAGGGAATGTATGTAAGTATTTTGGGGATAGAGCTAATGAATCAAGTGACCCTCAATTTTAAGGCTCACCTGGTCCCAGTCTGATTTACCAATATTTCCAGACTTCCTACTTTTTTCTTTCTCTAACATGGGAAATACTTAAACATATACAATGACTCTCAGCCATCTAACATTTTTGGCAGTAGGAAGATATGGCCTCATTAAAGAAAATTTTGTGCTCTTTCCTTTCCACTTACATATGGGCCAGCATGGACTAAAACTTATATCTATGCAGACACTTAAAAAAGCTACAAAAAGTAGCAACCACCTCAGCAACTTCATCTTTTCCAAACTTCAGACAAATAGGTACATGAACTTATCTACAAGAATCAATAAAACCAGTTTAACCTAATGGCGTGCAAATTCATATTAAAGATTATCATCTTTCCAGTCAGCAATGTAGGGATCTGTTGTCCAACTTTCCATGTCAATGCAGCAAATTTTGTATTATAGGTCCATCACTTTCTAGATATTGGTTTTGTTTCCAATATTGCTTTAGTCAGGAATCTTTCAGATACAGGCAACAGAAACCAACGTTAAAACAGCTTAAGCAACAAAAAGGTGTATGGGCTCACATGTCCAAGCGGAGATCTGGCAGAGCTAGATCTAGTTGCTCAACAATGAAGTCTGGGATCCCTTTCATTTCCTAGCTCTGTGCCTCTCTACATGTTGATTATTTCTTTGCTGGGCTCTCTCCACTTGGCATGAAAGATGTTTTGTGGCAGTTATTTTTATAACTCAAAATTTAAAAGGTAGAGAAAGTTTTTCTCCCCCAAAATACTCATAGAAAATCTCAAGTCAGGCTCCACTTGGCTCATGAGCTGTTCTCTGTACAAATTGATATGTCTATGGGAATTCAGTGTGAAGATCGGCCTACTCTGAGTACCGTACCCATCTCTGTGTCCATGAGAGAAATGTATCATTTGTGAAAACAACTTACATAAGGTAATTAGGGAGGGACAGTTCCTAAAACAAAGTACTGTTGGGCTGAATCTAAGAGGTATTATGTTCACTGTAGACCTTGACCCTTACATGTGTTATTTTTCTACTTACAAAAATAATAACTGTTCATTGTTTTAAAGATACAAATATATAGAAATTCAGTGTATCATTTTGGTGCAAAACATGTCTCTGAAATCAGATAGATCTCGGCTTTCAATATTACTCAAACACATTTTAATTTTGTGATTCTGTATAAGATACTGATCTTTTCCGAATTTCAGTGTCCTCCCCTGCAAAGTAGGGAACATGATAATACTGACTTCATGGGTTATTTATGAAAATTAAATGTGGTAATGTACAAAAGTGCTAAGAACATTGCCTCTGTTCTTATGATGAAGTGAAATGAAGTGAAAGTCACTCAGTCATGTCCGACTCTTTGTGACCCCATGGACTATACAGTTCATGGAATTCTCCAGGCCAGAATACTGGAGTGGGTACCCTTTCCCTTCTCCAGGGGATCTTCCTAACCTAGGGATCAAACCCAAGTCTCCCACATTGCAGGTGGATTCTTTACCAGTTGAGCCACAAGGGAAGCCCAAGAATACTGGAGTGGGTAGCCTATCCCTTCTCCAGCGGATCTTCCCAGCCCAGGAATTGAACTGGGGTCTCCTGCATTGCAGGGGGATTCTTTACCAACTGAGCTATGAGTGAAGGCATATAGTAAATATGGGGTTTTCTAGGTGGTGTTAGTGGTAAAGAACCCACCTGCCAATGCAGGACACATAAGAGATGGGGGTTCAATCCCTGGATCAGGAATATCTCTTAGAGAGGAGAACGGCAATCTACTCAAGTACTCTTGCTTGGAGAGTCCCATGGACAGAGGAGCCTGGTGGGCCACAGCTCATAGGGTCACAAAGAGTTGGACACGACTGAAGTGACTGAGCACAACACACCACAGCATGGTAAATATGGGCCTACAATAAGCCCTTAATCAATATTAGTTAAAATCATTCATAATATAGAGTATTCAAGTCATCACTATTCCCATCTTTTGATTCCAACTTCAGCCCACTAAACTGTTTCTCCACATTTTATCCTATATTTAAATTGACACATGTCTTTTGTTCATGGAGTAATCATAGGATAATATCATATAAGCTATGATTTTTTTTTTAAATTAGCAACTCTACCCTCCTTTAATATAACAAAGAAAATGTCCCTGTTCCTATATGAGGCAATCCCTATTTCTTTTTTCTTTAAATTGGAGGTTAGTTGCTTTTACAATGTTGTGTTGGTTTCTGCTGTACAACAAAATGAATCAGTCATAACTATATATATATTCCCACCCTCTTGATCTATTTCTGTCCTTAAATTCTCCCCTTTCCTGCTTTCTAGAGAAACCTACACTATCAGCAATCATCAAATCCTATCTCTTGTAAAGTCAACTTCCTTCTTTCACTATGACCTTCCTCATTAATAGTTATGACTCGTAAAGTCCATTCCTAATTTAAAAATCCTGCCCTAGATCATACAGCCCTTTCCCGATGCCTCCTTATCTCTCTCTTCCCATTCACAAATACAATTCTCTAACATTTTTTCTATATTTATTAATTTCCTCATTCATCAACCCACTCTGATTTGTTCTCTACCAGTCCAACAAAGCAGCCCTTAGGAAAATGTGTCCATTTGAGTTGGTGGCGTGAAGGTCACTGATGACTTCCATAAGGGCTGTTTTGTCTTTATATGAATTTAAATTTTTTCTATTTTTCCTGAGTTAAAAAAAATATTTATATTTATTCATTTATTTGGCTGCACCAGGTCTTAGTCACGCCATGTGGGATCTAGTTTCCTGACCAGGAAACGAACCCAGGCCCCCTGCTTTGGGAAGGCAGAGTCTTAACCACTAGACCACCAGGGAAGCCCCTATTTTTCCTAAGTTGAGTCAACTTTTATTTCATATCTTACTGGTTTTTTTTGTGTGTGTGTGTCTATCTATGTTCTTTTTTTTATAGCTGATTCAAGGTATTTAAAATATATATCTAAAAGCTTTTGGGGGGGTATATAAAATTCAGAATGGAATACTGTTTTCAATTTTACTTAACTACATGGCTTTTTTTTTTTTTTTTTTTTTTTGGAGATAACTTTCACCACCCAAAATTCTTTGATTCGTATGTTCTGATTATTTTTACAGTAGCTTTGTATGAATATGATCTACTTTTTTCTATTATTTTCATGGACAGAATTCTTAGAGAATGCTGTTGTCCATTCTGCCCTCTTCCTTGAGGTTTCTTTTATGGACAGTGCTGTTGGTGCAAGGGAGAGAGAGAGGGGTTGATCTGTCTTATTTTCCTTTCTTTTTGGCAACATCTTTAATTTTACCCTGATCTCCCCTCTCTCCTTACACAGCCTCATTTTTCTAGTTTACTGACACCCCTCTGTGACTTCCTTGGTGGCTCAGATGGTAAAGCGTCTGCCTACAATGTGGGAGACCCAGGTTCGATCCCTGGGTTGGGAAGATCCCTTGGAGAAGGAAATAGCAACCCACTCCAGTACTCTTGCCTGGAAAATCCCATGGGCGGAGGAGCCTGGTAGTTTACAGTCCATGGGGTCACAAAGAGTCGGACACGACTCTATGTATCTGATTTTCCCACACAAGCATATGAGGCAGCCTTGCTGGTCTCACACTCTTGCAAGCCCCTGCTTGCAATCAGCACTGTGAAATGCCAAGTCCCAACCTGTGTTCAATATTGTCTCAATGTTTTGTTCAATACATGTTTATATATATGCTAAAATATATGATGTGGGTATATTTTACATAATATGTAAAAACACTGATTCATATCTGTTATATCTAAACATTTTTTGTCACTTAATGTTAAATGCTCACATTTTGGGTTAATTTTATCACTGCTTCATCTAAGTCCTCTGGTTACATCAACTGTTTTTCACGAAGCTTCTTAAACCATCCCTCTCCCATTTTCTGCATGCACAAGCTTCCAGCAAGAAGTAGACAGCAAGAACTCTGCCCATTTGATTATTTTATCATATTATTATTTTCTCTTTTTAGGGGTAGTTTTAAGGTTGCCATGTTCTTGATTTTCCAGAAATGCTGAAGGTATGGGTAATGTATGCTTTAATAGGTCCTCCTTGTTGATTTTATGGGCTTTTAAGAGAAATGTATGGAGGAAATTTAGAATCAGGCAGCCATCACTGTTCTCTAAATCCGCTTCTCTGGCTTTTAACAAATAGTTTGATCATACAATGTATGTTTCCCTAAATTTACTTGGCTTAGTTTTGCTTATGTTGAGCTTTATAAAAATGCAGTCATACTATATATATTCTTCATGGAATTGCATTTTTCACTCATCATTCTAATACTCAACCATGTTGTTATATAGCTATAGTTGTCTCATCTTTACTGCTGTAAAAATGCATTTCATTATATGACTGCTTATTATTGATACTACTGACACCTCTCTGATGACACCTCTCTACGGATGGGCATACAGATTATTTTTTATCTTTGCTACTACGATCAATGCTACTATAAACCTAAACAGTACATATCTCTTGTTGCTCATGTACAAGATTTTCTCTAGGGCTGCACTGTCCAATGTGGTATGCACCAGTTTACATTTCACTACTGAGCATTTAAAATGGTCAAGTAAGAACTGAAATATGCCAACAGTATAAAATATACACTGAATTTCAAAGACTTAGTGTGAAAAAGAGGGATATAAAATATTTCACTTATAGTTTTATATTGGTTACATATTGAATTTGTGATATATTGGATATATTTCTTAAATTAAATATATTATTAAATTAATCACCTGTTTCTCTTCATTTTTTTGTTTAGCTCCAAGAATATTAAAAGTGACATATTTGGCCTTCATTTGTGGTTCATACTAGATTTCTGTTAGAATGTGCTGCTAGGGTAAGGAATTCCCAGGTGGCACACTGGTAAAGAATCCACCTGCCAAAGCAGGAGACGCACGTTTGATCCCTGGGTCGGGAAGATCCCCTGGAATAGGAAATGGCAACCTGCTCCAGTATTCTTGCCTGGAAAATTCCACGGACAGAGGAGCCTGGTGGGCTACAGTCCATGGGGTTGCAAAGAATCAGACACGATGGAGCAACTGAGCATGCGGGCCCACTATAGGGTAAAGACTTAGGAACAGAATTTCTGGGAATAAGGTTATGTGACTCTTCATCATTAATGATAGTCAAATTATTTTTCAATACTTTATTAATAATTTTAAATATTATTTTCAATGAGATTGTACAAATGTATACCAACAGCAGTACTGTATAAGAATTCCCATTGATCTACATTCTAATACTTGGGATTGTCAGATAATTTAATCACTGTCAATCACTTGTAAAATAGTACCTTACTGAGGTCTTCATTTTCACTTTTCAGATTATTCATTTCCTATTTTTATACTGTCATTCATGTTTCTGCTAATGTGAAATGCCTATTTTTTCTCTTCACTCCCTCCCTGCTTTTATCCACTGAATTTTTTGTTTTTCTTTACTGATTTGTAAGAAATGGTTTCTGTATTTAAGACACCAAAATTTTGTCTATTATATATGTTGCAAGTATGCTTTCCCAACCTAGAGTTTATCTTTTGGCTTTCTTTATGATACATTTTCATAAACATATATTTTAATTTTAATGTAATCAAATTTATCAAACTTTGTTTTTTTAAATAGAGTTTTTTTTTTTTTGGTCTTCAATGTAACCTAGCCTGCGGTCATAAGGTGGCGCTAGTGGTAAAGAACCTGCCTGCCAGTGCAGGAGATGTAAGAGACTGAGGTTCGATCCCTGGGTTGGGAAGATCCCCTGGAGAAGGAAATTGCAACCCACTCCAGTATTCCTGCCTGGAGAATCCCATGGACAGAGAAGCCTGGCGAGCTGCAGTCCACAGGGTTGCAGAGTTGGACATGACTGAAGCAATTTACCACCACCACGAGGTCATAAAGATATTCTTCCATAGTTTCTTCTAGAAGTGTTAGAACATGAACATGAATTTCATAGACATGCAATATATCTCCATTTACTTAGGTCTTTTGTAATGTGATTAAATGTAGGTTCAGATACTTCTTCATAGATATCTTGTTCATCTTTTATTATATTTATCCCTAAGTACCTTAGTAGTTTCCTAGCTCCCATAAATGATAGCTTTTTAAAGAAATTATGTTTTTCTATTTGTTGCTATAATATATAAATGCAATTAAATTTATATATTGATCATACTGTAAGCCATGTAAGAAACTCTATTATTTGTAAAAATTTGCACATAGATTCTTTTTGGTTTTCTATGTAAATAACTGGAGAAGGCAGTGGCACCCCACTCCAGTACTCTTGCCTGGAAAATGAATTATACATAAAAAATAGTTTTGTTTCATCCTTTTCACTCTGAGTTGCTTCACATTTCAGTCCTTAATTCATATGGAACTTATTTAGCTGTAGGGTGTGAAGTGGTAGTTTTATTTCATTTTCCATGTGGATAACCAACTGTACTAGTTCCACTTATTGAACAACTAAATCTTTCTTACCCAGTGAGTTTAATGCCTTTGTCATATGGTGCTCAGTCATTCAGTCGTGTCCGACTCTTCGTGACCCCATGGACTGTAGCCTGCCAGGCTCCTCTGTCCATGGGATTATCCCGACAAAGAATACTGGAATGGGTTGCCATTTCCTC
Organism: Bubalus bubalis; assembly: GCF_019923935.1. Classification (NCBI taxonomy): domain Eukaryota; kingdom Metazoa; phylum Chordata; class Mammalia; order Artiodactyla; family Bovidae; genus Bubalus; species Bubalus bubalis. The sequence continues at coordinate 139,510,983 of NC_059181.1, read as the reverse complement.
CTCCAGGGGGTCATATATCAACATCTTATATGTACATGTTTCTGTTTCTGGGTTTTTTATTATTTTACATTGATTATATTATTCTCCTTCTTTAAAGAACTTTAAAAATTTCTTGCAAAGCAGGTCTACTGGTAACACATTCCCTCAATTTTTGTCTGAGGAGGTATTTATTTATCCTTACTTTTGAAGTATAATTTCACAGGGTGCAGAAGTATAGATTGATGGGGTTTTTCTTGTCATCACTTTAAATATTTCTCATCACTCTCTTCTTACATGTTTTCTGAAGAGAAATCAGATATAATTCTTATCTTTGCTCTTTTATAAGGTGTTCCTCCTCTCGGCTTCTTTCACAATTTTTTGTTTGTGTTTTATTTTCTGTAGTTTTAAATGATTTGTGTAGGTGTCTTTCAAGGGCATTCATCCTGCTTAGTGTTCTCCAAGCTTCCTGGATATGAAGCTTGGTATCTGATATTAATTTGGAGAAGTTTTTGTTATTCTTTCAAATATTTCTTCTATCCTTTTTTCTCTTTCTCCTCCCTCTGGAGAGGGTATGCCCATTACATGTATGTTACAGCTTTTGTAGTTGCCCCGCAGTCCTTGGATAGTCTCTTCTTTTTTCAGTCTTTGTTCTCTTAGATTTGCATTTTGGAAGTTTCTTCTGAAGAGATACCCTCAAGCTCAGAGACTCCTTCCTCAGGAATGTCGTCTACTAATAAGCCCATCAAAACCATTTTTTATTTCATTTTTTAAAGATCTCTAGTATTTATTTTTGGTTGTTTCTTAGGAGTTCCATCTCTTTGTTTATATTACCCAGTTGTTTTTGCATGCTGCCTACTTTGTTAGACTCCTTAGCATATTGTTTATTGTTGTTTAAATTCCTCATCTGATAATTTCAGCACCTTGCCATGTCTGGTTCTTATGCTTGCTCTGTCTCCTCAAATCACATATTTTTATTTTTAGTAGGCTTTGTAATTTTATTTATATTCAGACATGATGTACCAGGTAAGAGGAACTATGGTAAATAGGCCTTTAGTAATATTGTGGTGAGATGTGAGGGGAAGGGAAGCATTCTATAATCTTATGATTAATTCTCATTATTTAAGAGAACCTGTACCTCAAGACTGTGAACTTCACAAGTGCTTCTCCATACCTCCCTATTCCCACTAAGGTGGGACAGGTTGGCTAGAGGGGGCTGTAGCTGAGTATGTCCCTTCTCTCAGGTCAGTTAGGCTCTGATAACATTCCAGCAGGTTAAGCTCTTGTTCACTAATTTCCACTGTCTGGCATATTGCAAAATGGTTTCTTCTCCTCCCCCCTTGCCAGAAGAACAAGGGAATCAGACACAAATAGACTGCCAGATATTTGTCCAGTAAATATGGGTTTATTGGCGATCAGCATAAAATTGCAATTCAGAAGTCTTCAATCATGGCAAACCAAGTCCTGCCAAGCAGGGGAAGGAGAACTCTTTTACAGAGAGGAGTAGGAACTTGGGACAGTGATAATAAACAAAGAGTCTATGGCTTTTCATTGGCTGAGTCTTCAGGAAAGAAGAGAAATCTTTCTTCCTGTTGAGCTCTGCTATCTTCGCAGGGCACGAGAGCTCCCCCTTCTGGTTTCCCAACTCTATTTAACTGAGGTTTTTGTTTCTTATTTATTTATTTATTTTACAGAAATTTTCTCCAACATTTACTGTCAGAACCTGGTTGAGTTCCTGGATGTAAAACTCACAAAAGCATAGGGTCCCCTCTATGACTGGACCCCCATGGAGTTTTTAATTCTCAGTCTTGTCTACACTGAATCTCCAGCAATTTGTCAGTTACAGTTTGGGTTTTCCTACCTTGGCACCAGTTGCTGCGGCAGTTTGCACTTTTGAGTCAGCTCTAGTAAGCCATGACTCCCTGTATTTGCCTGTCTGCCTCTCTAATCTTGCGGGCAGTGGTTTGTCCTGTGTCCTCGGCTCTCTATTATGTGTCCAAGAAGAGTTGTTGATTTTTCAGTCTGTTCAGCTTTTTACTTGTTATTAGGATATGATGGTGACTTTTAAGTTCCTTACATGGGAAACCAGAAAACAAAAGTTTAGCTCTTATTTATTTGCTTTTAATGTTGATTTGTAAGAATTGTTAATGTAATCTGGATATGTCTTATCAAATATATACTTTGCAAATATTTTCTTATTGTGTGAGTTAACTTTCACTTCATTGATAGTATCTTTTGAAGCAGAAATGGTTTTAATTTGATTAATCCCAATTTCACTATTTCTTTCTTTTGTCATTGTACATTTGGTGTTATCTCCAAGAATCTATTGCCTAACTCATGATCACAAAGATTTATTCCTATGTTTTCATTGAAGAGTTTTACAATTTTAGATCTTACATTTAGATCATTGATCTTTCCTTTTACTCTTTGTGCCCTTGAATTCAATCCATGTGTTTTGTTGAGAGCATATAATTGGATCATCTTCTAAAAATCCATTCTTCTAATTTCTACCTTTTCTTTGAAGTGCTTAAGCTATTTACATTAATATAATCACTGATAAGGTCGGACTTTGTGTAAGCTATTTGTTTCTATATGTTTTTTTTTTTTTTGCTTGTTTCTCTCTTTCTACATTGCTGAATTTTCAAAACTATACACATGTGCTGTATTTAGAATTACTATATATTTCTGGTGAATTCAGCCTTTGTTCTGTGGTGACCATCTCTAGCCTTAATAATGCTTTTTGTCTTAGTCTTTTTTTTTTTTTTAAACTTTACATAATTGTATTAGTTTTGCCAAATATCAAAATGAATCCGCCACAGGTATACATGTGTTCCCCATCCTGAACCCTCCTCCCTCCTCCCTCCCCACACCATCCCTCTGGGTCGTCCCAGTGCACCAGCCCCAAGCATCCAGTATCGTGCATTGAACCTGGACTGGCAACTCGTTTCATACATGATATTTTACATGTTTCAATGCCATTCTCCCAAATCTTCCCACCCTCTCCCTCTCTCTCAGAGTCCATACCAGTCAGAATGGCTGCGATCCAAAAGTCTACAAGCAATAAATGCTGGAGAGGGTGTGGAGAAAAGGGAACCCTCTTACACTGTTGGTGGGAATGCAAACTAGTACAGCCACTATGGAGAACAGTGTGGAGATTCCTCTTTTTTTATATTTAGTAATAGTGCTATCATAGCTTTCTTTATTGTTTTGCCTGGTACATATTTTTTCTGCCCTTGGTATATGTTTTGATAATCTACTATTTCAACCCTTCCTAGAAATATTTTCTTATTGAGATTATATATATTTGTTAGCCATTCAGTCACAGTTTATCACAGTGGAAAATTCTGAAAGAGATGGGAATACCAGACCACCTGACCTGTCTCTTGAAAAACCTGTATGCAGGTCAGGAAGCAACAGTTAGAATTGGATATGGAACAACAGTCTGGTTGCAAATAGGAAAAGGAGTACGTCAAGGCTGTATATTGTCACCATACTTAACTTATATGCAGAGTACATCATGAGAAACGCTGGGCTGGAAGAAACACAAGCTGGAATCAAGATTGCTGCAAGAAATATCAATAATCTCAGATATGCAGATGACACCACCCTTATGGCAGAAAGTAAAGAAGAACTAAAGAGCCTCTTGATGAAAGTGAAAGAGGAGAGTGCAAAAGTTGGCTTAAAGCTCAACATTCAGAAAACTAAGATCATGGCATCCGGTCCCATCACTTCATGGGAAATAGATGAGGAAACAGTGGAAACAGTGTCAGACTTTATTTTTCTGGGCTCCAAAATCACTGCAGATGGTGACTGCAGCCATGAAATTAAAAGACGCTTACTACTTGGGAGAAAGTTATAACCAATCTATACAGCATATTAGAAAGCAGAGACATTACTTTGCCGACAAATGCCCATCTAATCAAGGCTATGGTTTTTCCAGTAGTCATGCATGGATGTGAGAGTTGGACTATAAAGAAAGCTGAGCACCAAAGAATTGATGCTTTTGAACTGTGGTGTTGGAGAAGACTCTTTAGAGTCCCTTGGACTGCAAGGAGATCCAACCAGTCCATCCTAAAGGAAATCAGTCCTGAATATTCATTGGAAGGACTGATGCTGAAGCTGAAACTCCAATACTTTGGCCACCTGGTGTGAAGAACAAACTCATTTGAAAAGGCCCTGATGCTGGGGAGGATTGAAGGCGGGAGGAAAAGGGGACAAGAGAGGATGAGATGGTTGGATGGCATCACTGACTCAATGGACAGTTTGAGTAAACTCCGGGAATTGGTGATAGACAGGGAGGCATGGCGTGCTGCAGTCCTTGGGGTCGCAAAGAGTCAGACACGACTAAGCGACTGAACTGACTGACTGACAGTCATGTCTGACTCTTTGAGACCCCATGGACTGTAGCCTACAAATCTCCTCTGTCCGTGGAATTCTCCAGGCAAGAATATTGGAGTGGGTAGCCATTCCCTTCTCCAGGGGATCTTCCCAACCCAGGGATCAAACCTGGGTCTCCTGCATTGCAGGCAGACTAGTTTACCATCTGGGCCACCATATTACTGCTTCATTTCTATTCAAACTTCTTTTTCCATTTTTCTAATTCTTTCTCTCTCATGAGATAAAAATCTCATGATTTTTATGGCAAAATTATTGTATTTTATTCTTTTTCATATTCCACTCTTTTTGTAACAGTTTGGAATTTATGCATCAAGTAATATATATATTTTTGGCCACACTACATGATATATGGGATCTTAGCTCATTGACCAGGGATCAAACCCATGCCCCCTGCAGTAGAACCATGGCGTCTTAACCACTGGAACACTAGGGAAGTCCCTCAAGTAATATTCTTCAGGTAGTTATTAGTACATTTTCTTTCATAACACAGCCTAAAATTACAAAGAACACCTTACTCTTCCTCCCCAAAAAACCATGCATGATAGTACCTTTTAACTCTAAGCAACCCTCCCCCCCATTCCTGCCTACAGCAGGCTGTTTGGTCCAATATTTTATTTTTGTCCTCTTTTTAGGCCAATAAGTTAAACATGATTAATATTTTATACATAAAATGTTTACTTAGATTGACATACATGCTTACCACGTAATCTGTGCAACATTCCTTCCTTTTCCAAAAAGAACTTTAAAAAAGTAGAATGCATACAGTTCAAGTATATAGTTCAATGAGTTTTGACAAATATGTACACTCACTGGATATGTGGTCATGCTGCACATCCCCCATCCAACCTCCTGCCACTAGCTGTCCGGAGTGCAGTCAGCAGAGAGGGAGCCATGTGGAAGAGGGCTAGGAACTATGGTAGTCTGGAAAGTGCCTACTCTCTTCTAAATCGAGAAGGTGCTACTTTACTCGATTGTTGCCATGAGGGCCCAGTCTTGTCACTTCTTTGGATTTTTCATGAGATGCAGGAAATCCAGAAATTATGAAAAATCCTCTGACTTGTAATTCTTGGCAATGGATTCGAATGCCTGAAAACACTGAGCAGGCCAACACAAAATATTTCTACAGGCATAATATTCCCGTTCAATCACTACTTTTCTACTTTTGCCATAGATAATGGTAGTCTGTGTATTAGGCTGAGGTTGGGTTCCCTCAATTTCAGTGGAAGCTGCTCCCCCTGTGGAAGAAGAATGTGTGCCTCTCAATCTCTTTCCATGGAAAACAAAACTACCCATGGTAGAAGAGGGGTGAAAAGAGGGACACCCAAAGTAACTGAGACAGTCACAGAAACTCTCAACAGGGCCTCTCTTGGTGGTGAGTGAAGATGAGAACTTTGCAGGGTAGAGATATGCCCTGAGAAAGAGCCCACTGGCTCTCAGAGTTGGAGAGAGATATCACTTAGGAGTGTTTGGCTGCAAATAAGGGGTTTCCCCTTCTCCTTTTACAGTGGGTTTGGTGGTTGGCATTCCAGGATTGGTTTAATTACTCAAGAGCAGTCCTGATCCAATCTTCCTTTTCTGCTTTCTTACTATTTGTCTTTTTTCCCTGTGCATTTAAGATAGCTATTGTAGCTCCAAGGACTGCATCCATACTCCAAGGATGATAGCTGAATCTCTATCTTCTTAGAAGGAAAACAGCTTTCCTGGTAGCCTTCCTTATCTATTAGACTTCTGTTTACGTTTAACTGGCTGAACTCTGAAATATGGCTATTCCTAAGATGCAGGGCAAGCTCCTTTGAATAGAGTTCTGTTTTTTGTTTTAAGGAGCAAACAGATATTGAAAAAGCATTACCCAAATATACAGCGCAAGTAATTCTGAGGACAATGTGCTGCTATGTTGTTATTATGATAATACTTGTTACCTATTGGCTGGATGCATCATCATCAGTCAAAATGTATGTAATGTTTGGGAGAAGTCAAAATAGAAAAGAGTGAAGTCCACATCTCCCTGGCCCTCAGGAAAGTAGGTTGAGACCATTAATATCTCTTTGTTTCTCTTCAGTCTGAGCTCAATAGCTTTGATGAAGAGATAGTAAGAGAACCAGGGTATGGGATCAGCACAGAGAGTGAAGTTGACTTTGCCATAACTGTCTTTTGCCATATTTTTAATGTAAGATTTTGGCCCCTTAGGCTCAGCACTGTAAGCCAGGGGTGGAGCATGTGAGTCTCAATCTGTGGATATCTTGAAATTAGGGCTTGGTGATTATGGGGCCAAATTCAAGACTGATGGAGTGGCTAATGATTTGACTCAGAAAGACGTTTTAATTTGTTAAAAAAAACCTGTCAAGTTGGAAACAGCTACTGCTACCTTGGCAAGGTGCAGAATACCTCTAAACTAGGAATCTTTTAGGGCCCCCTCTACCATGGTTTTCGGAGAAGGCAATGGCACCCCACTCCGGTACTCATGCCTGGAAAATCCCATGGATGGAGGAGCCTGGAAGGCTGCAGTCCATGGGGTCGCTGAGGGTCAGACACGACTGAGCAACTTCACTTTCACTTTTCACTTTCATGCATTGGAGAAGGAAATGGCAACCCACTCCAGTGTTCTTGCCAGGAGAATCCCAGGGACGGGGGAGCCTTGTGAGCTGCCGTCTATGGGGTCTCGCAGAGTTGGACACAACTGATGCGACTTAGCAGCAGCAGCAGCAGCAGCTACCATGGTTTTAAAAAACAAAACCACAAAGATAGGGAAAGATGAACCGCAAAGTGAACGTTTGTTTTGGTTCACTGCTAGTGCCTATTCGATATTGTTTGGGATTTGGAAATCTGTTTCAATCATTCTTTCCTTCCATCATTTCATCACTGATTTCATTCGGCAAGTATCGGAGTACCTAATCAATGCCAAGGTGCTGCGTTCAGAGTGGATACTAAAGTGAAGTTAAAGAAACATTTCCAAAGGCATCATTTAAAAGGGGAGTTATTGGCTGAATGTGAAAGCTTCACCGAGACTGTAAAAGTGTCATGGGTTGGGTGGAAGAGACTGCTGCAAGATCCTTGCGTGTGGACCTAATTTGAAATATATATTAGAAACTTGAGGATATTAGGAAACAACTAAATGGACTCCAGTTTACAAGGGGGTCCCCTGGCAGAGATAGGGAAGGGGATTTAAGCACTGAAGAACAACAACCAAAAAGACTTTTCAATAAAACCTCTGGAAGGGGGATGGAATGGTAACTGTAGAAGTCAGATCACTCACCATGGAGTCAGAAAGTCAAAACATCCTCTTTGTAGTTCCAAGTCAGGAAGGGTAACAGGAATATTCCCAGGGCAACATGACGAGGTGTCACTAAAATGTTCCCACAAATAGTTCAAAGTGAACTTGTCTGATGTTCCTCAAAGAAGATGATAAATTTGAAAGGTACTCTTGGGGGTTGGGGGGTAGATAGTAGAAGCTTAAAAGTTGTAGTCTCATGAATGCTAGACAATTTATATTTGACCAAGAAATCTGAAATCAATGAAGGGTAACAATTGACTTCCAATTTTGAAAGTGGTGAAGTAGAACCTTGAAAGTGGAACCTCAGAGGTGTGGACCTATAGAGCAAAGCACAGCTACAGAGTGCCAGTTCATGCCAAGAAAGAGCTCCTTGGGTTATAAGGGGAAATGAGAGGCATAAGATAAAGGAGAAGGTTGTAGTTTATTAACCAAAAGTTGTGGGGCTCAGAGGCAAATATCACTGAGCTTGTCTTAAAGCCTTTGACTATTCCTGAGTCTAGATTGCCATGGAGAAGCATATCTTACTTATACTAATTAACTTTACATGAGCCTGTATTTGTAGATTATATGTTCACCTCTACTACATAAAGTCACATCATTCACACATCTATGCATTATTTTTCTGGCATACAACATTTGAAAATTTTTAACACTATTTTCTGCTTTGGGTTTCAGTATTTGTCAGTCTGATTTAATGAAAACTTTATCTAGAATCAACTCTATGGAAGTTCTGTGGCAAGACTTCTAAAATTCATGTTTTAGGGGCCTCCAACAGCACAGAAGGGAAATGGAGTTTTCATTTTTTCTGCTTAGCACCTTTTGATTCACTTTTGCTCTGAGAAGAATATTTAGTAGGAAAAAAATATTTTAAGAGTTTAAATGTAATAGAGGCTTCTGAAATAAGGGACTATTTCATTAAAAAGTTATTGTTTTAGGATACTGAAACTGAAACAAGTTTGAGGGGTGGGGGGCAGGAACTGGGAAGTTGAGAACCAAGGTACTGAGTCATGGGTTTTATTCTTGAAAGAAAACAATAGAAAGGACTCCATTAAAATGAGCCTCTCATTTGCCTTCCTGCAAGAGTCCTAGTGTTGAGTCTGGTGAGTGGATATTTGCTAGGCAATAGATATACTTTCCCTGGTTCAATTCCTGGGTCAAGAAGATCCCCTGGAGAAGGGATAGGCTACCCACTCCAGTATTCTTGGGCTTCCCTGGTGGTTCAGACAGTGAAGAATCCACCTGCAATGCAGGAGACCTGGGTTCAATCCCTGGGTTTGGAAGATCCCCTGGAGGAGGGCATGGCAACCCACTCCAGCATTCTGGCCTAGAGAATCCCCATGGACAGAGGAGCCTGGCGGGCTACAGTCCATGGAGTCATAAAGAGTCAGACATGACTGAGTGAGTAAGCACAGCACAGATACACAGAATTGAAGTAGTAAGACTTTAGATGCACAGGTGCTGTAAGCCAAGTCAACACAATCAACCCACACACCATGTATCCAGGTACCTGCAAGGTTATGAGCAAACACCCAACAGGACCCACTGGCTGGCTGTCACTCTCAGCCTTCAGGTCACCACTGGCCTTCTGGACTTTTTTATTAGTGTTTGCCTTGTCTAATGCTCCCTGTGTTGCTTCAGATGGATTATCACAATTTTAGCATGCATTACCCGAAACCAGTCTCTAAACTAGCCATCTCCCTACAGATAATCCCTACTCTTCTGCAGGTGTATAGAAACTTGCAGAAGAAGTTCCTGTATAGGAACCAGAAGAGGTCCAGATGTGCAGCTTCTCAGTAGTCATAGGAACTGAGACTCACAAGTATAAAAACTGTTGGCCCAATCTACCATTCCCTTAAACTTCCAGCCCAGAGGATCATTTTGTAAAATGAAAGATTAATTAAGAGTGGACAAGATTCCATCATCCACTTGCTCCTGCCAGAGCCCAGGGCTGCTCCATTAATCAATAGCTAATTGTAGTCCAGGTCACTTGATCTCAGGAAGCTAAGAGGGGTCAGGCCACTGTTCATGCTCATGTGTCTACAGGGTGCTGGTGTGGAGTGCACAGAGGTAGGTCTTCTCACCCTTCCCTGTCTTCTTTGTCATCAATCATCATATCAAAGGAGCTGGGTTTCACTATGATGGAAACCAAAAGCTTACTTTTTCCGAGAAGGGCTTTTATGTGTTTACAGGCAGTCTGTTATTATATGTATCATTGGTGGTGACTTTTAAGGATAGAAAAGCTTGCAGTAGTGTTGATGGCAATCATTTAATTTACTTCGTTCCCTCCTTGGCTTTAAAACATGAACCAAATATAGCTTCTAAGTAAGGGAAAATTGTAATAATGCTGTTGAGTATAGATTTTACTGCTATAGTAACTGTAAAATGACACTGATAATACGTTAAAAAATAATTGTATGTTGGGATTGAATTTTAGTGCTATGACTAAAACCCAGGAAAGCAAATTTAATAAAAATGTAGTTGTCAGGAGTTTTATATGTCATGATATAGGATCTAGTGAACAGGACAGATCAAAGGTTTCTGACTGTAACTGATGGTGGAGCACAAGGATTAAGCAGTCATCCTTCCAGATGTCTGGGGGCTTGGGGAAGGAGCAGAGACACAGTGGATAATTTCTTACCTGTACAGCTGGAAGGTGCACATCAAAGAAATGACATCATGGTAAGCAAGGGGGACAAGATCAGGAAGAGAGAAACGGAGTCTCTGAGGTTACTCCTTTAGTACTGAAACGTCACATCACAGAATGACAACCCTCTGTCAATACAACAGGTGCAGGTGGGAATTAAAGGAAGAATTTCTAATGTAATAGGTGGAAGAATAGCACTTGAGCTCTGTGCTTAATTGCTAAGTCGTCTCTGACTCTTTACGACCCCATGGAATGCAGCCCTCCAGGCTCCTCTGCCCACGGGACCTTCCAGGCAAGAATACTGGAATGGGTTGCCATGCCCTTCTCCAGGGGATCGTCTCAACCCAGGGACTGAACCCACATCTCTTGTGTCACTTACATTGGCAGGCAGGTTCTTTACCCCTTGAGCCATCTGGGGGCTACAAAGAGGAAAAAGGGACAAAATAGTGTTTCTGATTAAATCTTCACCAACTAAATTTCACTTATATTTCACTTAATAATAGTTACTGCTTATAAAATGCAGCATGTATGCCAGGCCTGGTTTCAGGTGCTGTTTATTTACATTATCTCTCATTCTCATACAATCTTGTGAGGCTGTAAGATTCAAACTGCAAAATCCACTACCATTGGAAGGCAAGACTTCAGCTCATATTTCTTGTGACTCCTGTAGCTTCCTCTGTCTCCTACTTCCTCTCACATGGGCTCTGTCCTCATAGCTGCAACCCTCATGTGAAATTCAGTTTGTGCTCAGTTCATACACATGCACGCACACACGCATGCACATTCACCACCAGGGCTCTTCACAAAATCTTTGTGAATAGTATATTTGGTAATCATGGGGATGGAGCTACACTGTGAACTATAATAAACTCCCTTTTCCCCCTGTCCTTTTCAGTTTCTTCTTCCCTCTCCTGCAGAGACCCCTTCAGTTCAGTTCAGTTCAGTCGCTCAGTCGTGTCCGATTCTTTGTGACCCCACACGCCAGGCCTCCCTGTCCATCACCAACTCCCGGAGTTCGCTCAGACTCACGTCCATCGAGTTGGTGACACCATCCAGCCATCTCATCCTCTGTTGTCCCCTTCTCCTCCTGCCCCCAATCCCTCCCAGCATCAGAGTCTTTTCCAATGAGTCAACCCTTCGCATGAGGTGGCCAAAGTACTGGAGTTTCAGCTTTAGCATCATTCCTTCCAAAGAAATCCCAGGGCTGATCTCCTTTAGAATGGACTGGTTGGATCTCCTTGCAGTCCAAGGGACTCTCAAGAGTCTTCTCCAACACCACAGTTCAAAAGCATCAATTCTTCAGCGCTCAGCTATCTTCACAGTCCAACTCTCACATCCGTATGTGAACACTGGAAAATCCATAGCCTTGGGACCTCAAATTCCTATCATTTTATTTTAACTGACACTGGCTCCACCCCTCTCACACTTTCTTAGTCAATTCCTTTGAGGTACTCAGCAGATAAAAGAACCTTCCATTTTAAAAGATATGCTCCCTTCATATATCTGGGCAAAACTGTAATTCAAATACACTCATACACCCCAATGTTCATAGAAGCACTATTCACAATAGCCAATACATGGAAACAACCTCAATGTTCACTGACAGATGAACAGATAAAAAAGATGTAGTGTATATATATATATATATACACAACAGAATATTACTTAACCATAAAAAAGAACAAAATAATGCCATTTGCAGTAACATGGATGCAACTAGAGATTATTATACTAAGTGAAATAAGTCAGAAAGGAAAGATGAATAGCATACAATATCACTTTTATGCAGAAACTAAAATATGGCACAAATGAAACTATCTACAAAACAGAAACAGACTCATAGACATAGAGAGAAGACTTGTGGTTGCCAAGGGGGAGTAGGGGAGGGAGAGGGGTGGACTAGGAGTTTGGTAGGTGTTGGTAGGTGCAAATTATCATATTCAGAATGAATAAACAACAAAGTCTTACTGTATAGCCCAGGGATCTATATCCAATCTCCTGGGATAAACCATAATGGAAAAGAATATAAAAAAGAATGTGTGTGTGTGTGTATATATAAGCATAACTGAAAAACTTTGCTGTATAGCATTAATTAACACATTATAAATCAACTATACTTGACAATAAAAATAATATATAATATAATAATAGAATATATGTCTTCTTCAGTAGGAAGTTGTGATTATAAATATTAAAAAGAGGGGGGTTCAGGATGGGGAACATGTGTACACCCATGGCGGATGCATGTAGATGTATGGCAAAACCAATACAATATTGTAAAGTAAAAAATAATAATAATAATAATATAAAAAAATAAAAATAAAATACTATTTATAATAAAAAAATCCAATTTAGGTAGGTACAGATGAGGAAGCTGAGACTCAGAGAGGTAATGTCACTTGGCTAGGACTAACCAACTAGAAAGTTATGATTATGAACAGGTCTGTCTGAATCTAAAGCCCATATCCTGTCTGTGCTGTGTTGTGCTTAGTCACTCAGTCATGTCGACTCTTTGCAACCCCATGGACTGTAGCCCTCCAGGTTCCTCTGTCCATGGGGATTCTCCAGGCAAGAAAATTGAAGTGAGTTGCCATGCACTCCTCCAGGGGATCTTCCTAACCTAGGGATCGAATGCAGGCCTCCCACATTGCAGGCAGATTCTTTACCATCTGAGCTACAAAGGAACATCAAGAATGCTGGAGTGGGTAGCCTAACCCTTCTCCAGGGAATCTTCCCAACCCAGGAGTCAAACCAGGGTCTCCTGCACTGCAGGCAGATTCGTTACCAGCTGAGCTACCAGGGAAGCCCATTCTCTCTACTATACAATAGAAATCTCTCCACCTGGCTTGCAGGGAGGAGAGAATCCTAGAATACCTTACTCACTTCTTTGGTCTCCATATCACACCTGGCTATTGATTTTTAATTTATTCATTGGTTTTCTCAACTGCTCCTAAGACATCTGGGTGAAGGTGCAAAAGCCTTATGAAGCCACTGCAAAAATCTGTAGTAGCCAAGTGGGGATATGATTTCTTAGCCATATACAGGAGATGCTTCTTTCTATAAAGCTCAAAAATGGGATGCCCCTGCGTCCCAGGGATCAGTGAGTCTCAGCAGAGGAACTATTCTTTCTCTAGACCTTAGTGGTGTACCCCATGTGAGATAATTTGGCATTTCCAAGTCATTTTCTGACCATAGCTCCATCATAGAAAAAAAAATAAGCTATTCCAATTTTATACTTGAAATATTCACTAAATATTTCTGCACACTGTGCTTTGAATTGTGTGCATATTGGGGATAGGAGGGCTTCCCTGGTGGCTCAGATGGTAAAGAATCTGCCTGCAATGTAGGAGACCTGCATTCGATCCCTGGGTCAGGAAGATCTCCTGGAGAAGGGAATAGTTACCCACTCCAGTATTATTGCCTGGAGAATTCCAAGGACAGAGGAGCCTGGCAGGCTACAGTCCATGGGGTCACAATGAGTTGGACATGACTGAGTGACTAATACTTGCACTTTGGGGATAGGAAGGTGATAAATAGAAAACAATCCCTGGACTCCAAAACCTTAAAGGCACTGGGAGCTGAAAAGTAATAGTGTGGGTCAGACTTGCACAGACATTAAGAATACAAAGCAGAAAGTACTAAGAGCATATGCTATGCCTTCTATCTGGAATATTCTTTGCTCCCAGATCTTTCAGCTCTCATCCAGTCTTCTGAGGAAATTGTATCTTGATTCCCCCTGTGGACTCAGTGTCCCTCCACTAGGCTCACACGGTCCAGTTAGCATCCTTTTGCCATATTATTTCCACAACACGGTCTTCCACTTTCAATAAAATGTGAGTTTTTAAAGAACATGGACTTTGTATTTCTATATCCTCGAGTTTATCAAAAGTGAATGATCATAAGATGAGCCAGGAATAAATAAAGTGGTCACTTTATGATTGTTTATTTTTTCCCCAAGTAAATGAAGGAATGTATAGATGTTCTTTGGTGAATAAAGCAAAGAGAAATTGCTTCTGACTGAGAGGTAACTGAAAGGCTGCATCAAGGAAATAGCACACATCAAGTCTTGAAGAATGGTTATGATTTGGACATAAGCAAAGGCACAGAGACCAGAAAGAACCTGGTCAGAAATGTGCTCTAATACCCTGAAAAATAAGAATACTTCGAGAGGACTTTTGCTTCTGCAGTGGTGAAGTAACTGGTATCAAATCAATTACCCCACCATAAACATCTAAAAAACAAAAGAGAAATCAAACTGAGCCCTACTTTCTCGTCAATAGTATAAAGAGAGGGAATTGAAGCAGAATACAGGAGACACACTGAGTTCAAGGAGACAGGGATTATAGTTATGGAAAGAGGAAGTGAGTGTAATTTGTTGGACAAGGTACAGGAGAGGAAGGAGACATGAAGGAAAAGACATTCAGAAATCTGTACAGCAGTACCCCAGAGTCTATGGTTGAACGCTAAGCCACACACACACATATGGTAAAATTACACAGACCAAAGGGAAACTAACAGAGTGTATAAGCCGAAAAATTCACAGAGTTCAGATAGGGATAGAAGACATTTGAATTCCAAACAGGTAGAGACAACTTGTTGAACACCCAGGGAATTCAGTAGAGGCCCAAGAAGGGGAATATTTTGTATTAGGGCTAAATAAGCCTTGAGGAAAGTCTACAATAGATGTGCTATAACAAAGTGTGAAAACAAGACTTAAAAGTACGGCAATAAACTGCCAGTTACATACCTGCCTCCCAGACAATGCCCAAAATTCTTTGAAAAAAGACAAGTCCAGACACTCAACAACATACTATTCTCAACTCAAAAATTATTACACTTACAAAGAGATACGAAAATATAACCAATAACTAGGAGAAAAGTCAGTCAATGGAAATAAAGCCCAAAATGACAGAGCTGGTGGAATTAGTAAACAATAACTTTGAAAATAGCTACTTTAAACATGATCAAGAAAACAAAGGAAAACATATGAAAATCATGAGAGCAGAAATGGAAGATATTTTAAAAGAAATATAACTCTAAATCTAAAAAATACAACAAAAAGAATATATACATATATATGTGTGTGTGTATATATATATATGTGTATGTATGTATGTGTGTGTGTTTATATATATATATATATATATATATGTATGTATGTATGTATATATAACCGAATCACTTTGCTGTATACCTGAAACTAATACAACATTGTAAATCAACTATATTTCCATTAAAAAAAGAAAAACAAAGAAGACAAAAAAGTTCAGGAGTATCAATAGGAAGGTGATACTATATGTCCTTTATATGAAGAAAACTTTTTTTATTTTTATTGTTCAGTTGCTAAGTCATGTCTGACTCTTTGTGATCCCATGGACTGCAGCACCCCAGGCTCCCCTGTCCCTCACTATCTCCCAGAGTTGGCTCAAACTCATGTTCATTGAGTCAGTGATGCCGTCCAACCATCTCATCCTCTGTCGTTTCCTTCCCCTCAAGCCCTCAATCTTTCCCAGCATCAGGGTCTTTTCCAATGAGTTGGCTCTTCGCATCAGGTGGTCCAAGTATTGGAGCTTCAGGTTCAGCATTAGTCCTTCCAATGAATATTCAGGGTTGATTTCCTTTAGGATTGACTGGTTTGATCTCCTTGCAGGCCAAGGGACCCTAAAGAGTCTTCTCCAACACCACAGTTCAAAAGCATCAATTTTTCAGCACTCAGCCTTCTTTCTGGTCCAACTCTCACAACCATACATGACTACTGGAAAAACCATAGCTTTGACTATACAGACCTTTGTTGGCAGTCCTTTTTCTTTTTAGTATTTCTGAAATAATCATGAATCTTACAGTGAAGTTTTGTAAAGCTATTACTGAGTCAATGTCTTACAATTCATGACATCTTAAAATTATGGAAATATAGTATCTGAAGTACAAAGAGTGCTAAGAAAATGTGGCTGGAGGTGGAGCCCTGGAGAACACATATTCAGGGATTCAGTGAAAGGTTACCTGGGTAGTTTAGCTATGTACTGTAAGACTCCAAACTTTTCTTTTTAATTGAAACCAGCTTAATTATAATTTATTCAATGAATTATGCAATTATCTTCTTCCTTTAAACATCATTGAATTTTTTTCTGGTAAGCAAAGGGAACTAGAGATGGAAATTTGGCAAGAGAGCAGCAGGGCTAGAAGGTAGAGGTGGGTACCAAACCCTGGGGACAGACATTTTTAGATTTCCAGGTGTTTCTATAGCCCTGCTCTATTGGGGAACAGCATTGCTTTCTTCAGCCTTATCCATGGAAAAGATGAGAAAATGCCAGTGAAATAGGTGGGCAGGGGCTGCCCTGATGGTCCTGGAGGTTGAGTTTCTGATGCTGAGAGGATTTTGTTTTGCTGTCAGAATGTTTCCTCCATTAGCAACTTCCCTACAACTAGCCCCAGTCTCACTTTCCAGTGCCTGCTCCCATGGACCTTCCTCTCTAGAGTGGGACGTGAGCTACAGGTTTATTTAGGAAGCAATTCAAGCCTAAATAACATACTGTTTATCTCTTGTCAAGTCTCTCCAGGATGACTTGGAGGGAACTCAGAGGCCCAGAGCTGGAAAAACAAGTTTGACAGTTAAGTGATTGGTAAACTGAAAGGAAACTTTTCGCACATGACCTGAAAGAGTTCTCCTCACTCCAAGGAAAATCTGACCTTTATGTCCAAAAGCCATTTCCAAAGGCTTCTTTCCAAGTTCTGAGAAGTTAAATAAATGTTTAAATGCTACAAAATATGGAATGTTTCTTCAGTGTTTTTTATCATCTTCCTCTCTCTCCAGTCAAAGGCCAGCCCTGGGACGTGCTCCTGCGGCTGGGAGCCATTTTGCCTGCTGCTCCCCTTCCAGTCAGGACTGGGCTGGGCCAAGCCGCTTGAGTCTTGGTGTAGGAGCTAGCAGTCTCCCAGGCCAGGGAGCTCCACATCTAGGCTCTGAGAGGTACAGGGCCTGTGAAAACCCTCTGGAAGGGCTTAGGCAAGGTAAGCAGGTTATTCCAGGACATCAAATCCTCCTTGGAATCCAGGAAGGCATTGGAACCTATCAGATCTCTGTAATACCAAAAGGAATGGTGAAGCAAGGTCCTACTGTATAGCACAGGGAACTCTGCTCAACGTTATATGGCAGCCTGGGTGGAAGAGGGGGTTTGCGGGAGAATGGATACATGTGTGTGTGTATGGCTGAGTCCCTCCTCTGTGTACCTAAAACCATCACAACATTGTTAATTGGCTTTACTCCAATATAAAATAAAAAGTAAAAAAAAAAAAAAAAAGGAATGGTGAAGATATGGCCCATGGGTGAACCATTTCTCTGCCTAAAAGTATTTAAATTCAAATCTTCCTTAAATTTGTGTTGGCCAAGTAAGCTCTGTTGGCCAGTCTAGTTAGCCTCCAGGACACCAGTATGCAACCTCCAGCTGAAATCTGCAAATAATGAAGTGGATGGATTTTACCTGGGAGCCTTGGAGGCATGATGACAAGCACCTAAGGAGATGGTATTATGCAGTGGAAACCCTGCACCCCCATCCTCACTCCTCACAATGAGGTAGTGAGGCGACCATGTAGATGGTCACCTCCCCACAAGGCTGAGTCTCATGCCTGGCAGACACTAGCTCCTGGGAGGCACCCCTTGGGACCCAGCTCTCAATGCAAAAGTATTTCCTTCTTCAGGGAGAACCAGAATCTCTAGAATCTCCAGCTGCTTGTTTAATTACATTCCCAAAATGGATTGCCCACTTGTCCTGACAAGAAATCAAACCAGCAAAAAGGGAACTGTTGTAAAACTGGACCCACCTAGTGAGTTATGCCAGACACGTGAGCATATATGCTGGGACGCAGCACAATTTTTTCCTCCCAAAATGCCTAATGAGGACTTCCCTGTCATAGATAGTCAGCACTGGCTCTTCCTTCAGGAAATGTTGCATAGAATATCAGGATTGGCAGGGCTTTAAGTGACAAAGTCCAGCCTTTCACATTCTTGATGGAGAAAGGAGGTACAAAGAGGGTAAATGATTTGCCCAAGATCAGATACACAGGGTAGAGCGAAGGTGTTTATGCTTTATTTTGATTCTTTGGAATGTCAGAGATTTCAAGGTCCTTTGCAATGTAGACTACACTTCTCATTTTACAGGAGAAACTGAGGCTGAGGAATTGAAAGGTATTCGTTCAAGGCCACAGAACTAAATAATGGCTCACCTAGGTATTAGAACTCAGTCTTCTGAACTGCAGACAAATACTCTTTTCTCTTTATGATGCTACTTCTTGGGTTCTATTTGGGAATAAAGAGGAACTGCATAAAGGAAGGAAATGAAGTCATTGGGATCATAGACGTCCAATCTCGTCAACTGTTCTCAAGACTCCTCGAGTCTCTAACCCCAAAGAAAGCTCTGAGTCAGAGGAGTTGGGGTCAGTAGGGCTGAAACAATGGGTTTCTGAATGTACTTTTTGTACCTTTAATTTGCCTCTGTGGTTCCACTGCTCTGCTGTTGGCTGTCTTCTGCTGGTTACTAAGGGATAGTGCCAACTTTGACCAATGGCAGGCTGTTCTAATCATGTAACTCAGGCCTGATTCCCTTCTATTGGGATTGATGTGACTGAGAGTGGAAAGGGGAAGAAGCCTGGGGGGGTGGCGGTACCTGAGGGTCACTTGCTAGTCTCTTGTGAGCTGCTTCCTACACTCCCTGCTTTGCTGCTTCTGCCCAAGAATAGTGCAGAGGGGCATTTAGGCATAGACCCCACCAGAGAAGCCACCCAAGATATGCACCTCAAGAGAAGGAGGGAAAGAGAAATTTGCAAGTGGGACTTGATGAGCATTAACATGACAGGGGAATCTGAAGGGAAAATCTGAATAAAGTTCAGTCTCAGTTTAGTCGCTCAATCATGTCCGACTCGGCGACCCCATGAATCGCAGCATGCCAGGCCTCCCTATCCAACACCAACTCCCGGAGTTCACTCAGACTCAGGTCCATCGAGTCAGTGATGCCATCCAGCCATCTCATCCTCTGTCGTCCCCTTCTCCTCCTGCCCCCAATCCGTCCCAGCATCAGAGTCTTTTCCAATGAGTCAACTCTTCACATGAGGTGGCCAAAATACTGGAGTTTCAGCTTTAGCATCATTCCTTCCAAAGAAATCCCAGGGCTGATCTCCTTCAGAATGGACTGCTTGGATCTCCTTGCAGTCCAAGGGACTCGCAAGAACATCCATACATGACCATAGGAAAAACCATAGCCTTGACTAGACGGACCTTTGTTGGCAAAGTAATGTCTCTGCTTTTGAATATGCTATCTAGGTTGGTCATAACTTTCCTTCCAAGGAGTAAGCGTCTTTTAATTTCATGGCTTCAGTCACCATCTGCAGTGATTTTGGAGCCTAAAAAAATGAAGTTCAGTTAGAAGCATCAAAAGCAGCCCCCGACTGCCAGCATCTAGACCACTATTTCTGGTAGAAAATGAAAGTTGCTCTGGTAATGTAACCATTGTGTGTATGTCATGGCTACAGTTTTTCTGAGTAGCTGACTTTATTCAGTGACCTGTTTTCTAAGCACATAAAATGAAAATCTTGTAGTGTTTAAAAAAGTAGGGTCTAAAAAATTAAAATTTTTAAAAAAGAAACCATCTAAAACTGGATTGTGATGATGACTTCAGAGCTGAACCTTAAAAGTGGTGAATTTTATGGTATGTAAATTATACCTCGATAAAACTATGTTTTAAAGATTAAGCACCCCTCCCCCACACACACAGAATGAGGAATAAGCGTATTGACTATTTGATAAAAAATAGTAGGGTCTGTCACCCAAGGTATAAGATTTACTTTCAGAGGAACCAAAACCTGAGCAGCAATCTCTCCCTTGACCAGAATCTACCACAGAGCAATTCAGTTGCATTCCATTTTAATGTGCGTTTTACTTCATATTCAGGGAATTTTAAAGGGCAAAGACCACATCAGCAGCAGGAAACGGTGAGCTAGCTACACATGATGAAAAGCAGAGCCTTTTCAAATGAGAACAAAGAGGCGCATCTTCCCTCTTACTACCAGCTTCATCTGTAATTCCACCAACTCTTTAAGACTGAGGGGACTTGCTCTTTCCAATAGATAATGTGGGAAGAAAGCAATGTTCAATACAGATGTGTTAGGGATCAGTGGCAGAACTTCAGGTTCTGAGCTCTTAGTGGAGAGAGATTTGGTGGGATGCAAATCATGGTTGAAACTTCTTTGATTACATCAATGTGGAATCCCCATGTCACTCTGTCTCTCTGATAGCACTTGGCACATTTTGCTTAATGTATTAATAACACCTTGGAATGATTTGCAAGGAGAGCCCGTTTCCAAATAGTATCCCATCATAAACACACTCTGATTCTAGAGGATGATATCCATGAGCTTTCCTTTCAGTCCAATCAAAGCCCGTTTGTGATGAGAGCCCCAGTCTCCCTCTTTTCCCCTCAACTATTCCCAGATGCATACTGCAGGTTTTTCATACTGTCTGAAGCTTCTGGTGTAGTTGAGGCTGGACTTTCTAAATTGAGGAGGTGGCATGATAGTGGATCCTCCCATCCAATGGCTCCTTACAGTCTCTTTAGGGGGCAGGCTTTGGTCTTTTAAAGACTTTAGCATATGACAGCCATAAGATCTTTCTTCTTGCAGTGCTGAACTATCTTTAATGGAAAGACTTTGATGCAGCATTATAAATTATAACTAAAAGCACTTTCTCCACTAGAACAGAGGAGCAGAAATGAGAAAAGAATCCTTTCTCACTGTACTTATGTTAAACTTATCTATCTTTTCCTCTACACATGGTTTCCTAAAGGGCAGGGACCATGTCTCCAAAGTGAAAACATTTAGTGGCTCATCAATATTTGGGCAGAAAATGAACAAGTACATGTATGAATATTCCATCGGCACACTTCTTTGAGAAGACTGGTTGCAAGGAAATCCATCTTTGTAAACGGATTCAGAAAACTCCCCCCAAAGAGAGAGTGAAGTAAAATAGTTATTACTGCCGTCTGTGAAATCTCTGCATGTGGATGGAAATGCCTGACTTCTGCATGACTTTTGGAGAGTAGTTCTAGCTATGTTTTCATTTCCAGTTGTCCAGAAGCCTTCCGTTTGAGTTGCTAACCTCTGCTCTGATAATCTCATGGATCTTCATCAAATGTCTCCAATTCTTGCATCAGCCCAGATTCCTTTGTAGGCCCAAATAAATTCATTCCAACTCTCTATGTCTAATTTTATTAGTTTCCTATTGCTTCTCTAACAAATTACCACTTGGTGGCTTCTATAAGACAGATTTATTATCTTACAGCTCTGGAGGTCAGAAGTACCAAATGGGTCGCACTGAGCAAAAATCAAGGTGCTGGCAGGACTGTTCCTTTTGGAGGCTCTAGGGAGAAAGTCTTGCTTTTTTTAGCTTCCAGAGGCTTCCCTTCTGAAATTCCTCGACTAGTGGCTCTATTCCTCTTTCTTCCACACCAGCAGTGGCAGATCCAGTCTTCTCTTATACTGCATGACTCTGTTGTTTTTTTCTTTCCTCTTCACATCTCCTTCTGTGACTCTTCAGAACTCTTAGAATTGCACTGGACCTACTTCAGTCATCCAGGATCATCTCACTGTGTCAAGGTCCTTAACTTAATCATATCCATAGAGTCCTTTTTGCCCTGATTATGAGGATTAGGTCATAGACCTCTTTGGGAGAGACCACTATTCTGCCAACCACACCAACTCAAGATCATTTTATTTCCATTTATTTCCTGATTTTCCTAATGCCCTACAGTCTCTTTTTGTTCAATTTTTATTGCCTAAGAGTAAGTACCACTTTGTTTAGCATCTGATTATGCACTAGAATATGATTAGATTAATTAAATTAGCAGTAGAATATTATATTATCATTAATTAATTAGATCACATCCAAATATTCACTCACTAATTCCTATGTTTAACTAGTATCTATTGCCTTGCATATCTATTCCAGGCTTCCCTGGTACCTCAGGTGGTAAAGAATCTGCCTGCAATGCAGGAGACCCCGGCTTGATTCCTGGGTCGGGAAGATCCACTTGAGAAGGGATAGGCTACCCACTCCAGTATTCTTGAGCTTCCCTGGTGGCTCAGCTAGTAAAGAATCCGCCCGCAGTGCGGGAGACCTGGGTTTGATCCCTGGGTTGGGAAGATCCCTTGGAGAAGGGAACAGCTGCCCACTCCAGTATTCTGGCCCAAAAAATTCCATGGACTACAGAGTCCATGGGGCTGCAAACAGTCAGACACTACTGAGCAACTTTCACTCTCACATGTCTATTCCATGATCCACCTCTTCTGGGTACTGGGGAAAATACTTGGCCTTTGTTTTAAAGGAGCTCACAGTTTAGTGAGAGAGACAAACATGTAAACAAAGAAATATAAGGAAGTTTTTAAAGAGCAAAGATACAATACCTGTAGGATAATGTTAGGTTCAAAGGAAAGCACTGTTATTTCTACCCAAGGAATGACCTCATTCAGGAAGCCGTCTTTGAGCTAGATGAGTAGATATTGGCCAGGCACAAAGGCAGACCGCAAAAGGGAACAGTGACTTCATACCTGTTTATCTTTTCCCTTTGGCTTATTTGTAAGCTCCTTGAAGTCAGGGATGCTGTTTTACTTCTCTTCTATATATAATTTGGGATTTACACAGAATGGGAATACAGAAGATGTTGAGTATAAATCTGTGGATCAATGAATTATGAAGGTGACAGAAATCCTTTTGGCCATGACAGAGTAAATGGCAGCAGATTTGACCATCTGCATAAATAACTGTAAAACTGGACAAAATATATAAACAGCTGTTGCCCAACACTGGGCAACAAAAAGTGCAGAACTATGATTCCTTAGATGTGAGAAATAAATAAGGCAGGCCCTGTGATCGTCTCAGCGTTCTGACTGGATGTACTTTCCAGACGATTAGCTCAGGGAGGGGAACCTCAAAGCAGAACACAGCAGTCTTGTTTGCTAAGTTAAGAAGACAAAGATTAGAGTTCACTGAAGATGAAATAGCTGGAATTTATGGGACAGAAAACCAGGGAAGAGGGAGCTGTGCAGAGAAAACACCCCAGAAAACTGCTTGGGATCCCCTTGAGTCTTTTTGTTGAATATGAAGCTGACATGCATATGGTAAAATTCCACAAGGCCAGGCAAGGAAAAACTACTGGGGATCTATAATCTGAATAATTCTCAAAACTAACACTGGCTAGGGGACATTTAAATTCTGACCAAAGTAGAGAAGCCATATTCAACACCCAGAGCAGAATGAAAGGGTCCCTCACACCACACACAAAAATAAACTCAAAATGGCTTAAAGCTTTAAATACAAGACGTGACACCATAAAACTCCTAGAAGAGAACATTGGCAAAACATCCTCTGACATAAATCATAGCAACGTTTTCTTAGGTCAGTCTCCCAAAGCAACATAAATAAAAGCACAAATAAACAAACAGGACTTAATTGAACTTAGAAGCTTTGGCACAGCAAAGGAAATCATCAGCAAAACAAAAACACAATCTATAGATTGGGAGAAAATATTTGCAAACAATGTGACCTACAAGAGCTTAATTTCCAAAACATACAAACACCTCATACAGCCTGGAGAAGGGCATGGCAACCCACTCCAGTACTCTTGCCTGGGAAATCCCATGGACAGAGGAACCAGGTGGGCTGCAGTCCATGGGGTCTCAAAGAATCAGACACGACTGAGGGACTGATTGATCATGCACATGCATACAGCATATATTTAAAAAAATCCAATCAAAAAATGGGCAGAAGACTTATATAGACAGTTTTCCAAAGAGGACATACAGATGGCCAATAAGCACATGAAAAGATGCTCAACACCACCAGTTATTAGAGAAACACAAGTCAAAACTACAGTGAGGTATCATGCCAGTCAGAATGGTCATCATCAAAAAATCTACAAACGATAAATGCTGGAGAGGGTGTAGAGAAAAGGGAACCCTCCTACACTGTTGGTGGGAATGTAAATTGGTATAGCCACTATGGAGAACTGTATGGAGTTTTCTTTAAAAATTAAAAATAGAGCTACCATAAGATCCAACAATCTCACTCCTGTGCATATATCTGGAGAAAACTCTAATTAAAAAAGATACATGCATCCCCAATGTTCACAGCAGCACTGTTTACAACAGCCAGAACGTAGAAACAACCCAAGTGCCCATCAACAGATGACTGGATAAAGAAGATGTGATATATAGAGACTATCACACTAAGTGAAGTAAGTCAGAGCAAGACAAATGTACGATATCACTTATATGTGGAACCTAAAATATTATACAAACGTACTTGTTTACAAAACAGAAACAGACTCATAGACATAGAAACCAAACTTACGGTTTCCAAAGGGGGAAGGAGGGATAAATTGGAGTTTGGGATTAACAGACACACACTACTACATATGCAATAAATAAATAACAAGGATTTACTGTATAACAACAGGGAACTATATTCAATATCTGGTAATAACCTATAACGGAAAAGGCTGTGAAAAAGCATATATAACTGAATTACTTTGCTGTATACCAGAAACTAACAAAAAATTGTAAATTAACTATCCTTCAAAAAAAAAAAAAAAAAAGAATGAAGGGCCATGCATTTGTAGTGGACTAAATTACTGCTAGTTTAGAGGTTATGCTAGACTCACCTGAACAAAACTTAAAAGAAATCCTTGAAAGGATCAAGATGATCCACAAGTAACTTGACTTCCTGCCAGGGTAAACTTCTACACTCTCCATGAGTGCAACAAAATCCAGACCCTCAACAATGTATTATTCACAATGTCTAGCAATCAATAAGAAATTACTAACATAAAAAATACAGAAAAATGTGACCCATATCCAGAAGAAAAATCAGTCCATATAAACAGATTCAGCACTTACGGGGATGATAGAATCAGCAGACAAGGGCTTTTTACAGGGTATTATAAATATAAATGTTATCATTATAAATGCATTTCGTTGTAAAAAATAAAAGGAAAACATGAACTCAAAGAGGAGAGAATTGGAAGATATTAAAAAAACAAAACTATTTCCATAATGAAAAAAAACACAATATCTGAAGTGAAAAGTTCACTGAATGGGCCTAATGGCTGACCATATGCTGCAAAAGAAAAGATTAATGAACTTGGAGGTGACAACAGCTAACTATAGGATAGGCTCTGCTCCCTTTAGGGCACATGAGCTATGGTGAGGAAGGTAAACCTGAAATTCTGGTTCAGCTTGTCCCATACTCCCTCCTATTATTTAAATCAATCCTACCTTCTCAGGGGATACAGGGGACATTTTTAGGTTAGTTTCTTGGAGGAGCATTAAACACTCCACCAGTTGTCCCCTTGATGTAATTCACAAAGCATTGCACTGCATTTTCAAGGTTTCCCATTCATCCAGAAATCATTTATCAAGAATGTACGAAATTCCAGGCATAGTGCTAGACATCAAGGGTAGAAAAATAAATAAGAATGGTCCCCATCTGTTGGGAGAGATAGGAATGTACCGATCAGTATAATACAGAGTAATAAATTTGCTTCAACATATAGTCACTAAACTTTTACTCTTTTGTGCTAGTCATTCCTAGTTGCTGATGAAATAAGAGTTCCTGTTTTTACTTTGCTTAAAGTTCATTCTACAGATGTGATTAAAATGTAGAGCCAAAGAGTAATAATGCTCACTTCTCATGGATAGGGGGAGATTTGGGATATGTAGGGTTTTGTTTATATGAATTGACTAGTTCTTGATATTAATGGACTGAATAACCTCAAGAGGCTACCACACAGCCATTGGCCCATAAAAATGAACTATGAACACTGACTGGTGTCCAAGAAAATGTGCTTGCTCCTGATATGCATCTACTGAGATCCAGTTTCTTCCTGATCCCTCAATCTGGACTCTGTCCTTCATTTATCACCCTTGTCATGCCATTCACATTGGTCTATTCTGTTCTTTAGTCTTGTATTCACTTCTAAGACATTTTGCTTGAATTTATCCTATCATCCTCTCAAGAGCCAAGTTCCATACTTGCCCACCATAACCACCATGAGGATGGGTAGGTAGAGACAAAAGTTTTCATAGACATGTATCACTGTCTCCTTGAAAATCTTAGGACATCTCATATTTGTACATATTATTTTTCAAAACTTAATCAAGAGCAGATGACCTTATTTGTATATTTTGGAAAGCAGGTAGTTGAGTGGCCAAAATAAATTACTAAGACAAAGGTCAAATGCAGAGATCAGTTGCTTGGCAAGAAGTCACTGGAGAGACAGAGATGGGCCCTAAAAGGAAGATTCCAGCATATGAATTAAGGCAGAATATCAAGCTGATGCATGCAGAGATGTATTTACCATGTAGTTAAGAAATCTTAAATCTTCAGGGCCCCTCATGTGCAGATTCCTTCCAAGACCCTGGGAATGGCCCTAGCACTGGTCATATTTCTGTAAGATTTGCAAAAGTAAAATAGTTTACATTGAGTCAGTTAAGACCAACTTCCCTTCCATCATCCTTCCCACCCAGGATTGGGTGGTGTTGGAGCAGAGTTTTAGGAGCCCTGACATGACTGCCAAAATCACTGCAGATGGTGACTGCAGCCATGAAATCAAAAGATGCTTACTCCTTGGAAGGAAAGTTATGACCAACCTAGATAGCATATTAAAAAGCAGAGACATTACTTTGCCAACAAAGGTTCGTCTAGTCAAGGCTATGGTTTTTCCAGTAGTCATGTATGGATGCGAGAGTTGGACTGTGAAGAAAGCTGAGCACCAAAGAATTGATGCTTTTGAACTGTGGTGTTGGAGAAGACTCTTGAGAGTCCCTTGGACTGCAAGGAGATCCAACCAGTCCATTCTAAAGGAGATCAGTCCTGGGTGTTCTTTGGAAGGAATGATGCTAAAGCTGAAACTCCAGTACTTTGGCCACCTCATGCGAAGAGTTGACTCATTGGAAAAGACTCTGATGCTGGGAGGGATTGGGGGCAGGAGGAGAAGGGGACAACAGAGGATGAGATGGCTGGATGGCATCACCGACTCGATGGACGTGAGTCTGGGTGAACTCCGGGAGTTGGTGATGGACAGGGAGGCCTGGCATGCTGCAATTCACAGGGTCGCAAAGAGTTGGACATGACTGAGTGACTGAACTGAACTGAACTGACATGACTGCATCTAATGGAATCCCCTGGCCTGACATCTAAAGGAAGAAAACTAGGACAATCAAGGGAATTGGTGGGGTGGGGGTTGGGGGGGGGCGGCATGAAGGCACCAATCTTCATTCTGAGAAAACTGTCAGAGTCTATAGCCAAGTGAGATGTGAGTTTACCAATCTGAAGAGACAAGGACAGTTTTCATCAGGGTGGAGATGAAGAGGCATGGTATATCCGTTTGTGAAGAGACATGGGGCCTCTATTCTGTGTGTGTCCTGAGTGTAGCCCATGGATACAGAGGGTTCTGCAACTAGATGAAATATCTGGGACAAGGTCAAGAGGAAGATCACTGGCAGCATGAATGAAGAAGCTGTGAGCTTGTTAAAAGAGTTTTCCTTGAAGATGGACTTCTGCTTCTGGTTATGATGAATAATAGGAACCCACTCACCTTAAATTACCAAAACAATTAGATTAAAATATATGAAATAACACTCTTCAATACACTGGACATCAGGAAATGAAGAGTAATTCCTGAGCTATTGGAAATAAATGAAGTGAACCCTATGGTTGCCCCATTTTACTAGAGAGAGCTTCCAGGCCATGGCACAGGAAGGGGTGACAGACTCCCTAGTTAAGAAGATGGAGCTGATAATATGGGGACAGAAAGGAGGCTAGGGTTCTTAGAACAGAGGACCAGAGAAGAGAGGGTTGCACAGAGAGTGAATGATCAACATTTACAAAGGGTTCCTCAACAGTGTTCAGTGGAATACTGAACAGTGCATGTGAGACAACTAGCTGATGCTGGGGAAAGTGCCCCCAACAAGGATCAGGAGTAACAGTGCTGAGCAGTCCCACAGGGCCCACATAGTACCTGTTCCCAACCAGTCGGATTGGAAAACCTCCAAATTCTAGGGCACTGGGTAGAGCACTCAGGAAGGCCTTGCCTCAGTTGTGGGGAACAATTAGCCCTAAGATTACACAGTTTTAGACTTTCCTAACAAGTCGGAGAAGGCAATGGCAACCCACTCTAGTACTCTTGCTTGGAAACTCCCATGGACAGAGGAACCTGGTAGGCTGCAGTCCATGGGGTCGCGAAGAGTTGGACGTGACTGAGCAACTTCACTTTCACTTTTCACTTTCATACATTGGAGAAGGAAATGGCAACCCACTCCAGTATTCTTGCCTGGAGAATCCCAGGGACGGGGGAGCCTGGTGGGCTGCAGTCTATGGGGTCGTGAAGAGTCGGACACGACTGAGCGACTTCCCTTTCACTTTTCACTTTCATGCGTTGGAGAAGGAAATGGCAACCCACTCCAGTGTTCTTGCCTGGAGAATCCCAGGGACGGAGGAACCTGGTGGGCTGCCGTCTATGGGGTCGCACAGAGTCGGACACGACTGAAGCGACTTAGCAGCAGCAGCAGCAACAAATCGTAAAGGCTAGCCCATGAAAGGAGCAACTTGTTTCCAAGTAACTTAACTGCATCCCACAACAGAAGTCCATACTATAAGAATACAAAATTTCCTTGCATGCAATGAAGTAGAAATCATAATGTCTGGCACCCAAGCAAAGATTACCAGACATGCAAAGAGGCAGGAAAACATGACCCATGGTGAGGAGAATAACTATGTTAGAATTAGCAGGAAAGGACATTAAAATAGTTATCATAACTATGCTTCATAAGTAGAGACATGGAAGATATAAAAAGAGCCAAACTGCACTTTTAGAAATGGAAATGACAATGTCTAAGATGAAAAACACAGTGGTTTGGTATTAATGGCAAAGTACGCTAGTGGTAAAGAACCTGCCTACCAATGTAGGAGATGCGAGAAACACAGGTTCGATTCCCGGGTTGGGAAGATCCCTTGGAGGAGGAAATGGCAACCCACTCTAGTACTCTTGCCTGGGGAATCCTATGGACAGAGGAGCCTGGTGGGCTACAGCCCATAGGGTTGCAAAGAGTAGGACACAACTGAGTGACTGAGTACAAAGCACATACAATGCAGAAGAGATTAGTGAATATGAATACCTAACAGTAGAAACTGTTCAAAATGAAACACAGAGAGAGGGAAAAACTTTATTAACAGAGCATCAACCTTGAGGTTGCAGCAAGTGGCCTTAATACACAATGTAATCTCCCCTCCTTGGTGGGGAGATGGGGAGCAGAAATATATTTCAAAAACTAACAGTTGAAACATTTCTAAATTTGAAGACAATGGTAAACCCATAGGACCAAGAAGCTCAATGAACTCCAAGCACCTGAAGTATGAAGAAAACTAGAGTGAGGCACATCATAATATATTGCTCGAAACCAGTAATAAAGAGGAAATCTTAAAAGGAGCCAGAGAATAAAGGCATGTTATGTTGAAGAACAAAGATATAGATGGCAGCAGATTGGACACTATGTGAGTGGAAAGACCGTGGAGTGACATCTTGTTACAGAGTGGGGAAAAAAATCCAACAAAAATTCTGGGGTCTTCTATATCAGTGAAATATCTAGGGTTCCAGGGGTTTGGAGGGTGTCAAGATATCCCTTCTAAGGTGATGGCTAAGCTGTTGCATCTGGCCCCTCCCACAGCCAAAAAAGAGGCCCAACACGTGGTGGGCCTCTTGAGATTTTGGAAGCAACGTAATCCTCATTTGGATGTGTTACAGCAACTTGTTTACTGAGTGGCCTGAAAATTGGCTAGCTCTGAATGAAGTCCAGATCAAGAGAAGGCTCTGCACCAGGTCCAGGCTGCTGTGCAAGTTGCTCTGCCACGTGATCCAGAGGATCCAGCAGATGCAAAGGTGCTTGAAGCGTCAGTGCAGACAAGGATGATGTTTGGAGCCCTTGGCAAGCCACCATAGGTGAATGACAGCACAGACCCTTGGTATTCTGAAGCAAAGCCCTGCTATCTTCTGCCGATAACCACTCGCCTTCTGAGAAACAGCTCTTGGCACTATTGGGCCTTTGTAAAGACTGAATACTTGACTACGGCCACCAAGTTACCATGTGACCTGCGTTGCCCATCATGGACCAGGTGATCTGGCCCACCAAGCCATAAAGTTGGGCATGCACAGCAGCACTCTATCATCAAATGGAAGTGACATCTACATGACTGGGCCCATGCAGGCCCTGAAAGCACAAGGAAGTTACATAAAGAAGTGGCCCAAATGCCCAAAGTCCTCAAGCCGGCTTTCAATACCTTCCTTCTCACAGTCTATACCTATGGCCTCATTGGAGTTCCTTATCATCAGTTGACAAAGGGAATAAAAGGCTCTTCTGGGTTACAAATGGCTCTGCATGATCTACAACCACTATTCCCAAGCTGGACAGCTGTAGCACTATGGCCACTCTGGGGTCCTTGTGCCTCTGACTCCATAAGCAAAGAAAAGAGTTACTGAACTCATTGAGGTGACTGTTCCTGACTACCCAGGGGAAATTGGACTACTCTCCACAATGGAGGCAAGGAAGACTATGTCTGGAATATAAGAGATTCCTTAGAGTTTCTGGTTATATCACTGTGACCTGTGGTTAAAGTCACTGCAAAACTACAACATTCAATCCAGACAGGACTAACAATGGCCTAGACTCTTCAAGAATGAGGAATCTGGATCACCCCATCAAGTAAAGAATCATGACCAGCTGAAGAGCTTGCTGAAGGCAAAAATAATACAGAATGAATAGTAGAAGAAGGTTGCTATAAATACCAGCTACGACCATGTGACCGATTTATCCTATGGACAGAGCCTGCCAGGCTCCTCTGTTCACAGGATTTTCTAGGCAAGAATATTGGAGTGGTTGGCCATTTTCTTCTCCAAGGGATCTTCCCAACCCAGGGATCAAACCCGCATCTCTTGTGTCTCCTACATTATCAGGTAGTTCTTTACCACTGAGCCATCTGGGAAGCCCTTTGTCTTTCTTATTTTGTTATAAGTATTTGTGTGTATACACACACACACATACACACACGTATATATAAAACAAATATCTTTGTTTGACAACAGTGGTAATTCTGTCCCTGATGCCAGATCTTGAACATTCTCCAGAGAAAGTATCTCTCTAGGCAGCATCTCCTTCTCCCACTGGGGAGCCAGGCCCCCTCCCAGTACCCAGCTGTGTGCTAAGCTCATTCACAATATGGTGTTAACACCAGCTGATGAATGGCCTAATTAGGGACTTCAGACTGGGGGATATGATGGGTCTAGAGCAGGCAACGCTTCTCAGACATTCAAGTTACACCCATACATCAACTTTAAAACCAAGTGGAAAAAAGAAACAAACAATCCCCACCAGCACCCCCTCCAAAAAAACCAAGCTGAAGAACACTTGGACCATAATGAAAGTGAAAGTGAAAATCACTCAGTCATGTCCAACTCTGCGACCCCATAGACTATACAGTCCATGGAATTCTCCAGGCCAGAATACTAGGGTGGGTAGCCTTTCCCTTCTCTAGCGGATCTTCCCAACCTAGGGATCAAACCCAGATCTCCCACATTGCAGGCAGATTCTTTACCAACTGAGCTATAAGGGAAGCGATAATAGTAACTACCATTTGCAGAGCCTTCAAAAATATCCTTAGCTCTTTTATATCCAGTATACTATCTGAGCCTCCTTCAATCTCCTGAGGCAAACAGGGTAGAGAATTTTACTGACAAATGACAAGGAGGAAAGGTAAGATTGGAAAGGTTGAGTGCTAGCAAGTACATGGCAAAGCAGGAACATTAAGGGCGTCGTGAACTTGCTACCCATGACCTCGCCCATGACAGCCTCGGTTGGCTTATTTTCAGACATAGTTTATCCTAAGTTTCTCAGGCCCAAGAATGTCATTCTCGACTAGCTTAACATCACTGAACCCATTTCCCTTGCTTCCTCATTTAGATTTGTATCCTATTTGCCTCCCAGATAAAGCCATGGCACCAGTATAACTTCTTTATTTTTAGTTGCTTAACCTTTTTTCTGCCACCTATCTCAGATCTATTGGACTGGTAAATCAGTCTATGAAATCATCTCTAGGCTGGTCTCTTGAAGTCTGCTCCCTGATTTGGAAATGTACTTTTCATTTTGATGTTGAGATATTTCTCCCTTTGGTATTTAAGTCTAAGTTGATTTATGGGCAGGAGTAGTCAGGTTTCGGAGAAGGCAATGGCACCCCACTCCAGTACTCTTGCCTGGAAAATCCCATGGACGGAGGAGCCTGGTAGGCTGCAATCCATGGGGTCACTAAGAGTTGGACATGACTGAACGACTTCACTTTCACATGGGGTCACTAAGAGTTGCACATGACTGAACGACTTCACTTTCACTTTATACTCTGTTAAATGATCGCCACAACCAAACTAACATATACATGACCTCACATACTTACCATTTCCCCCCTTCCTTTTTATCTTGGTGAGAACACTTAAGATCTACCCTATTAATCCTGAAAGATGATGCTGTGAAAGTGCTGCACTCAATATGCCAGCAAATTTGGAAAACTCAGCAGTGGCCACAGGACTGGAAAAGGTCAGTTTTCATTCCAATCCCAAAGAAAGACAATGCCAAAGAATGCTCAAACTACCACACAATTGTATTCATCTCACACGCTAGTAAAGTACTGCTTAAAATTCTCTAAGGCAGGCTTCAATAGTACGTGAACCATGAACTTCCAGATGTTCAAGCTGGAATTAGAAAAGGCAGAGGAACCAGAAATCAACAACATCCGCTGGATCATTGAAAAAGCAAGAGAGTTCCAGAAAAACATCTACTTCTGCTTTATTGACTATACCAAAGCCTTTGTGTGGATCACAAAAAAACTCTGGAAAATTCTTAAAAAGATGGGAATACCAGACCACCTGACTTGCCTCTTGAGAAATCTGTATGCATGTCAGGAAGCAACAGTTAGAACTGGACATGGAAAAACAGACTGGTTCCAAATAGGAAAAGGAGTTCATCAAGGCTGTATATTGTCACCCTGCTTATTTAACTTATATGCAGAGTACATCATGAGAAATGCTGGGCTGGAAGAAACACAAGATGGAATCAAGATTGCCGGGAGAAATATCAATAACCTCAGATATGCAGATGACACCACCCTTATGGCAGAAAGTGAAGAGGAACTAAAAAGCTTCTTGATGAAAGTGAAAATGGAGAGTGAAAAAGTTGGCTTAAAGCTCAACATTCAGAAAATGAAGATCATGGCATCCGGTCCCACCACTTCATGGGAAATAGATGGGCAAACAGTGGAAACAGTGTCAGACTTTATTTTTCTGGGCTCCAAAATCACTGCAGATGGTGACTGCAGCCATGAAATTTAAAGACGCTTACTCCTTGGAAGGAAAGTTATGACCAACCTAGATAGCATACTAAAAAGCAGAGACATTACTTTGCCAACAAAGGTTTGTCTAGTCAAGGTTATGGTTTTTCCTGTGGTCATGTATGGATGTGAGAATTGGACTGCGAAGAAGGCTGAGCACCGAAGAACTGATGCTTTTAAACTGTGGTGTTGGAGAAGACTCTTGAGAGTCCCTTGGACTGCAAGGAGATCCAACCAGTCCATTCTGAAGGAGATCAGCCCTGGGATTTCTTTGGAAGGAATGATGCTAAAGCTGAAACTCCAGTACTTTGGCCACCTCATGCGAAGAGTTGACTCATTGGAAAAGACTCTGATGCTGGGAGGGATTGGGGGCAAGAGGAGAAGGGGATGACAGAGGATGAGATGGCTGGATGGCATCACTGACTCAATGGACGTGAGTCTCAGTGAACTCCGGGAGTTGGTGATGGACAGGGAGGCCTGGCGTGCTGCGATTCATGGGGTTGCAAAGAGTTGGACACGACTGAGCGACTGATCTGATCTGATCTGATTAGTATATTTCAAGTACACCATAGAGGATTATTAACTCTATTCACATTGCTGTACATTAGATCTCCAGAGCTAATCCATCTTGCCTGACTGAAACTGTACTCCTTGACCAACATCTTACCACTTCCATCTCCTCCTAGCCTCTGACAACTATCATTCTACTTGCTGCTTCTAAGAGTTTGGCTCTTTTAGATTCTGTATATAAATGAAATCATGCACTTTTGGGCTTTCTGTGTCTGGCTTACTTCACTTAGTGTTGTGCCTCTAGTTTTACCCACAAAGTCACAAATAGCAGAACCTTCCTTTATTTTTGTGGCTGAATAATTTTCCACTGTATAATTATATCAAATTTTCTTTATTCACTTATTGACAGATATTTAGCTTGTTCCCACATCTTGTGAAAAATGTTGCAATGAACATGAGGATGCAGGTATCTCTTTGAGATACAGATTTCATTTCTTTGCATGTATGAAAAGGCAAAAAGATAGGACACTGAAAGCTGAAGGCCCCAGGTAGATGCGGTAGATGCCCAATATGCTACTGGAGATCAGTGGAGAAATAACTCCAGAAAGAATGAAGAGACAGAACCAAAGCAAAAACAACACCCAGTTGTGGATATGAGTGGTGATGGAAGTAAAGACCGATGCTGTAAAGAGCAATATTGCATAGGAACCTGGAATGTTAGGTCCATGAATCAAGGCAAACTGGAAGTGGTCAAGCAGGAGATGGCAAGAGTGAACGTGGACATTTCAGGAATCAGTGAACTAAAACGGACTAGAATGGGTGAATTTAACTCAGATGACTATTATATCTACTACTGTGGGCAAGAATCCCTTAGAAGAAATGGAGTAGCCATCATGGTCAACAAGAGTCCAAAATGCAGTACTTGGGTGCAATTTCATAAATGACAGAATGATCTCTGTTCATTTCCAAGGCAAACCATTCAATATCACAGTAATCCAAGTCTATGCCCTGACCAGTAATGCTGAAGAAGCTGAAGCTGAATGGTTCTATGAAGACCTACCAAGACCTTCTAGAACTAATACCCAAAAAAGATGTCCTTTTCATTAGAGGGGACTGGAATGCAAAAGTAGGAAGTCAAGAAACATCTGGAGTAACAGGCAAATTTGGCCTTGGAATACAGAATGAAGCAGGGCAAAGGCTAATAGAGTTTTGCCAAGAGAATACACTGGTCATAACAAACACCCTCTTCCAACAACACAAGAGAAGACTCTACACATGGACATCACCAGATGGTCAACACCGAAATCAGATTGATTATATTCTTTGTAGCCAAAGATGGAGAAGTTCTATACAGTGAGCAAAAACAAGACTGGGAGATGAATGTAGTACAGACCATGAACTCCTTATTGCCAAATTCAGACTGAAATTGAAGAAAGTAGGGAAAACCACTAGACCATTCAGGTATGACCTAAATCAAATCCCTTATGATTATACAGTGGAAGTGACAAATAGATTCAAGGGATTAGATCTGATAGACAGAGTGCCTGAAAAACTATGGATGGAGGTTCATGACATTGGATAGGAGACAGGGATCAAGACCATCCCCAAGAAAAAGAAATGCAAAAAGGCAAAATGGTTGTCTGAGGAGGCCTTACAAATAGCTGTGAATAGAAGAGAAGTGAAAGGCAAAGGAAAAAAGGAAAGATATACCCATTTGAATGCAGAGTTCCAAAGAATAGCAAGGAGAGATAAGAAAGCCCTCAGCGATCAATGCAAATAGAGGAAAACAAAAGAATGGGAAAATCTAGAGATCTCCTCAAGAAAATTAAAGACACCAAGGGAACATTTCATGCAAAGATGGGCACAATAAAGCACAGAAATGGTAAGGACCTGACAGAAGCAGAATTTATTAAGAAGAGGTGGCAAGAATACACAGAAGGACTGTACAAAAAAGATCTTCATGACCAAGATAATCACGATGGTGTGATCACTCACCTAGAGCCAGACATCCTGGAATGTGAAGTCAAGTGGGCCTTAGGAAGCATCACTACGAACAAAGCTAGTGGAGGTGATGGAATTCCAATGGAGCTATTTCAAATCCTGAAAGATGATGCTGTGAAAGTGCTGCACTCAATATGCCAGCAAATTTGGAAAACTCAGCAGTGGCCACAGGACTGGAAAAGATCAATTTTCATTCCAATCCCAAAGGAAGACAATGCCAAAGAATGCTCAAACTACCACACAATTTTATTCATCTCACACGCTAGTAAAGTACTGCTTAAAATTCTCTAAGGCAGGCTTCAATAGTACGTGAACCATGAACTTCCAGATGTTCAAGCTGGAATTAGAAAAGGCAGAGGAACCAGAAATCAAATTGCCAACATCCGCTGGATCATTGAAAAAGCAAGAGAGTTCCAGAAAAACATCTACTTCTGCTTTATTGACTATACCAAAGCCTTTGTGTGGATCACAAAAAACTCTGGAAAATTCTTAAAAAGATGGGAATACCAGACCACCTGACTTGCCTCTTGAGAAATCTGTATGCATGTCAGGAAGCAACAGTTAGAACTGGACATGGAAAAACAGACTGGTTCCAAATAGGAAAAGGAGTACGTCAAGGCTGTATATTGCACCCTACTTATTTAACTTATATGCAGAGTACATCATGAGAAATGCTGGGCTGGATGAAGCACAAGCTGGAATCAAGATTGCTGGGAGAAATATCAATAACCTCAGATATGCAGATGACACCACCCTTATGGCCGAAAGTGAAGAAGAACTCAAGAGCCTCTTGATGAAACTGAAAAGGAGAGTGAAAATGTTGGCTTAAAACTCAACAATCCAAAAAATAAGATCATGGCATCTGATATCATGAGTTCATGGCAAATAGATGGGGAAACAGTGGAAATCGTGACAGAGTTTATTTTTTGGGGCTCCAAAATCACTGCAGATGGTGACTGCAGCCTTGAAATTAAAATATGCTTGCTCCTTGAAAGAAAAGCTACGACCAACCTAGACAGCATATTAAAAAGCAGAGACATTACTTTGCCAACAAAGGTCCGTCTAGTCAAGGCTATGGTTTTTCCAGTACTTATGTATGGATCTGAGAGTTGGACTATAAAGAAAGCTAAGTCCCGAAGAATTGATGCTTTTGAACTGTGGTGTTGGAGAAGACTCTTGAGAGTCCCTTGGACTGCAAGGAGATCCAACCAGTCCATCGTAAGGGAAATCAGTCCTGAATGTTCATTGGAAGGACTGATGCTCAAGCTGAAACTCATACTCTGGCCACCTGATGCAAAGAACTGACTCATTTGAAAGGCCCTGATGCTGGGAAAGATGGATGACAAGGGGAGAAGGGGACAAGGGAGGATGAGATGGTTGGATGGCATCACCGACTCAATGGACATGAGTTTGGGTAAACTCCAGGAGTTGGTGATGGACAGGGAGGCCTGGCATGCTGCAGTCCATGGGGTCACAAGGAGTCGGACACAACTGAGCAACTAAACTGAACTGAACTGAAACCCAGAATTGGGATTGCTGGGTCATAAGGTAGCTCTGGTTTTAGTTTTTTGAGTGATCCCCATGTTGTTTCCTGCATGGGTACACCAATTTACAGTCACACCAAAAGTGTACAAGGACTCTCTCTTCTTCATATGCTTGCTGACTCTTGCTATCCTCTGTCTTTTTGATAATACTCATTTTAACAGATGTGAGGTGATATTCCACTGTCATTGTGATTTGCATTTCTCTGATAATTAAGTAACGCTGCAAGTCTTTTCCCATGTCTGTTGGCCATTTGTATGTCTCCTTCACAGAACTGTCTATTCCTTCATCCATTTTTAAATTAGATTATTTATTTATGCTTTTGCTATTGAGGTGTAGTAGTTCCTTATATAGCTTATACATTAACTACTTATGAGATATATGGTTGGTGAATGCTGTCTCTCATTCTATAGGCTGCCTTTTCACTCTGTGGACTATCTCCTTTGCTGTGCAGAAGCTTTTAGGTTTGATGCAGTCCTACTTGTCTATTGTTGCTTTTGCTGCTTTTGCTTTTGGTGTCATATCTAAAAAAATCATTGCGAATATCAATGTCAAGAAGCATTTCCCCTGTGTTATTCTTTTGACAGTTTTACATTTTCAGGTCTTATGTTTAAATCTTTAATTCATTTTGATTTTTTATGTGCTTATCCAGTTTTCCCAAGACCATTTATTGGAAAGACCTTCCTTTCCTCATTGTATGTTCTTGTCACCCTTGTCAAACACCAGTTGACCATAAATGTGGGGATTTATTCCTGGGCTCTGTATTCTCTTCCCTTGATCCATATGTCTGTTTTTATGCCAGTACCATACTATTTTGATTACAGTACCATACTATTTTCTAATATATTTAGAAATCAAGAAATGTGGTATCCCTAGCTTTATTCTCCTTTTCCAAGACACTTCAACTGTTCAGAGTCTTCTCTGTTTCAATACAATTTTTTTTTTTACTTTCTCTGTTGTGTAAAAAAGGCAATTGGGATTTCAATAGGGATTGCATAGAATCTGTAGATAACTGAGGATTGTACAGATGTTTGAACAATATTAAGTCATCTTATCAATGAACATGGGATGTCTTTTCATTTTTCTCTGTCTTCTTTAATTTCCTTTCTTGGTGTCTTATAATTTATAGTGTACCAGTCTTTCACTTCCTTGGTTAAGTTTATTCCTAAATATTTTATTCTTTTTATTGCAATTATAAGTGGGATTGCTTTCCTGATTCTACTCAAAGTGTTTCTGAGCCTCACTGACCTCATTTAGAAACTGAAGAGATTAGATCAGTGAGAACATTCCCTTTCCTTCCAAAACAAAATCCCTATCCAGTGTCCAAACCATTACTTAACATATAAATATAGAGTTCCCTTTGTTGATTCAGCCATGGGGGCCTGCAGCCTGCCTGCTCTCCAGCGGCCTATTTTCCCAATGACCCCTGAAGTGACTCCATGGAGTCCAATGCCTAGATAATCTGTAAGACCTATCCAGAGAAAGAGAATGCTATTTATTGAGCACTTACTATGTTCCAGGCCCTGAACCAAGCACAAGCCAAGATGTAAGGCATAGCATTCTGGGGAGGGAGAAGGAGAGGCAGCAAATGGCAGGAGTATAGATGGAGGGTGCTGAGACAGGGATATCTACTGTACCTTGGTAGAAAAACAGACTTGGAACCATTTGAGGATATGAAAGGAGTGTTCAGAAGGGGAGAGAGCAAGCTTGTTTTGCTTTGAAACGTGGCTGGTCAGACTGCTTGGGTCCTAATGGACTCTTGACAATCTGAAAGGGCTCTTTGATTGCTCCTATGTTAAGATTGCTTTTAAAGAGCCTTTTTGTTTGGAGGCCTCTTTTGGAATTGATGTGAAACCATGCTCACCTCCTTTAGGTGTTGCTCAGCTATCAAGAGCTCTCCAACTCTTCTAGAAGGCCCCTGGTGACAAAGGGAGCTGTGGGGTACGGAGGCTTGTTGCTCAGGCTCCTATGAGTGGGTAGGGAATGGAAATGAAGTAAATAGGGTTTAGAGCCAGAGAATGTCCACATTACTCTTGGTTATGTCTCTAGGAAACAGGTATAGTGAAACAAACACCAGTAATTTTCAGCTCAACTTCATCTCTGAGGCACTGAGACTAATGCAGGAAAGTAGGACAAAGTGAAGAGGCTACTTCCGGGGATTCAAACTTAGGGGAAAGTTCCCACTGAAATTAGAAAATCTGAAGGTTCAAAGCCTTTCAAAGTTCCTGTTCAGTATTAGCAGGAAATTGTTGTTGTTTAGTTGCTAAGTCCTGTCCGAGTCTTCTGTGACCCCATAGACTGTAGCTCACCAGGCTCCTCTGCCCATGGGATTTCCTAGGCAAGAATATTGGAGTGGGTTGTCATTTCCTTCTCCAAGGAATCTTCCTAACCCATGGATCGAACCCACATCTCTTCCACTGGCAGGCGGATTCTTTACCACTGAGCCGCCAGGGAAGCCCAGTAGGAAATTAGCCTACTAATTTCCAATCAGACATTTGAAAGTCTGAACAGTATGATCCCAACCCACCACTCTAGCCTTATCTCACACTTCTCTTTGAGCATCATCTTCTGCTTATGTCAGTCTAGGGCTTGGCCTCTGAATAATTATAATTGTTGAATTTCTCATCTCCAAGCTTCACCTATTTCTCCACCCTTTCACCTCCCCCCATGGCTTTGTTTCCCCTTAGAGCTCTCTCTTCTCTGAATCCCTGAGCCAGTCACCCACATTAGCTATTTTCTTATACCACCTTATATCTCAAAAGCAATATCTTTTTATTGTATATCAGTGTGGCTTCCAGACTAGATTCTAAGTGCCTGGAGGACAGATGTCATGTCTTATATCTCTTGCCTCTGTCCTCTTTCCAGGCATCTAGCTGTGCTAGCACAATTTATGAATCAAAATGATTTTATGTTTGTTATACTGATTTTTTAAAAGTATGTCAAGAGACTCTGACCCATATGACTGCTTGAATTCTTTATATCACCTTGAACAAGTTTCTGCTCTTTATATGCCTCAGTTTCCCTGACTTCAAATGATGGGTTTAGACTCAATGAATTATAAGAGCCCTCAAGGCCATGCTCAAAGTGAGGAAAGGAGATCAACCTAATTTGATGATCAGGTTGGGTAGGGAAGGGGAAATAAGTGTGCCTACAAAACCGCCTGAGGTCAGGGGCGGCGGCTGAGAGGAGCAACCCCACATCCAAGGAGTGGTGGCTGCGCAGGCGCAGGAGGGCCGAGAGGAGCCACTCCACGTTCAAGGTCAGGAGGGGGAGCAATGAGGAGATACCCCTCGTCCAAGGTAAGGAGCAGCAGCTGTGCTTTGCTGGAGCAGCCATGAAGAGATACCCCATGTCCAAGGTAAGAGAAACCCAAGTAAGACGGTAGGTGTTGCCAGAGGGCATCAGAGGGCAGACACACTGAAACCATAATCACAGAAAACTAGTCAATCTAATCACAGGGACCACAGCCTTGTCTAACTCAATGAAACTAAGCCATGCCGTGTGGGGCCACCCAAGATGGGCAGGTCATGGTGGAGAGGTCTGACAGAATGTGGTCCACTAGAGAAGGGAATGGCAAACCACTTCAGCATTCTTGCCTTGAGAACCCCATGAACAGTATGAAAAGGCAAAATGATAGGATACTGAAAGAGGAACTCCCCAGGTCAGGAGGTGCCCAATAAGCTACTGGAGATCAGTGGAGAAATAACTCCAGAAAGAATGAAGGGATGGAGCCAAAGCAAAAAGAATACCCAGCTGTGGATGTGACTGGTGATAGAAGCAAGGTCTGATGCTGTAAAGAGCAATATTGCATAGGAACCTGGAATGTTAGGTCCATGAATCAAGGCAAATTGGAAGTGGTCAAACAGGAGATGGCAAGAGTGAACGTCAACATTTCAGGAATCAGAGAACTAAAATGGACTGGAATGGGTGAACTTAACTCAGATGACCATTATATATACTACTGTGGGCAGGAATCCCTTAGAAGAAACGGAGTAGCCATCATGGTCAACAAAAGAGTCCGAAATGCAGTACTTGGATGCAATCTCAAAAACGACAGAATGATCTCTGTTCTTTTCCAAGGCAAACCATTCAATATCACAGTAATCCAAGTCTATGCCCTGACCAGTAATGCTGAAGAAGCTGAAGTTGAACAGTTCTATGAAGACCTCCAAGACCTTTTAGAACTAACACCCAAAAAAGATGTCCTTTTCATTAGAGGGGACTGGAATG
This sequence comes from Bubalus bubalis, assembly GCF_019923935.1. Lineage (NCBI taxonomy): Eukaryota > Metazoa > Chordata > Mammalia > Artiodactyla > Bovidae > Bubalus > Bubalus bubalis. Next base: position 139,468,944 of record NC_059181.1, on the reverse strand, counting down.
CAAAAGTAGGAAGTCAAGAAACATCTGGAGTAACAGGCAAATTTGGCCTTGGAATACAGAATGAAGCAGGGCAAAGGCTAATAGAGTCTTGCCAAGAGAATGCACTGGTCATAGCAAACACCCTCTTCCAACAACACAAGAGAAGACTCTATACATGGACATCACCAGATGGTCAACACCGAAATCAGAATGATTATATTCTTTGCAGCCAAAGATGGAGAAGCTCTATAGAGTCAGCAAAAACAAGACCGGGAGCTGACTATGGCTCAGATCATGAACTCCTTATTGCCAAATTCAGACTGAAATTGAAGAAAGTAGGGAAAACCACTAGACCATTCAGGTATGACCTAAATCAAATCCCTTATGATTATACAGTGGAAGTGAGAAATAGATTCAAGGGACTAGATCTGATAGACAGAGTGCTTGATGAACTATGGACGGAGGTTTGTGACATTGTACAGGAGACAGGGATCAAGACCATCCCCATGGAAAAGAAATGCAAAAAAGCAAAATGGCTGTCTGGGGAGGCCTTACAAATAGCTGTGAAAAGAAGAGAAGTGAAAAGCAAAGGAGAAAAGGAAAGATATAAACATCTGAATGCAGAGTTCCAAAGAATAGCAAGGAGCGATAAGAAAGCCTTCCTCAGTGATCAATGCAAAGAAATAGAGGAAAAAAACAGAATGGGAAAGACTAGGGATCTCTTCAAGAAAATTAGAGATACCAAGGGAACATTTCATGCAAAGATGGGCTCGATAAAGGACAGAAATAGTATGGACCTAACAGAAGCAGAAGATATTAAGAAGAGGTGGCAAGAATACACAGAACTGTAGAAAAAAGATCTTCACGACCAAGATAATCATGATGGTGTGATCACTCACCTAGAGCCAGACATCCTGGAATGTGAAGTCAAGTGGGCCTTAGAAAGCATCACTATGAACAAAGCTAGTGGAGGTGATGGAATTCCAGTTGAGCTACTTCAAATCCTAAAAGATGATGCTGTGAAAGTGCTGCACTCAATATGCCAGCAAATTTGGAAAACTCAGCAGTGGCCACAGGACTGGAAAAGGTCAGTTTTCATTCCAATCCCAAAGGAAGGCAATGCCAACAAATGCTCAAACTACCACACAATTGCACTCATCTCACACGTTAGGAAAGTAATGCTCAAAATTCTCCAAGCCAGGCTTCAGCAATATGTGAACCGTGAACTTCCTGATGTTCAAGCTGGTTTTAGAAAAGGCAGGGGAACCAGAGATCAAATTGCCAACATCCTCTGGATCATGGAAAAAGCAAGAGAGTTCCAGAAAAACATCTGTTTCTGCTTTATTGACTATGCCAAAGCCTTTGACTGTGTGGATCACAATAAACTGTGGAAAATTCTTAAAGAGATGGGAATACCACACCACCTGACCAGTCTCTTGAGAAACCTATATGCAAGTCAGGAAGAACAGTTAGAACTGGACATAGAACAACAGACTGGTTCCAAATAGGGAAAGGAGTATGTCAAGGCTGTATATTGTCACCCTGTTTATTTAACTTATATGCAGAGTACATCTTGAGAAACGCTGGGCTGGAAGAAGCACAAGCTGGAATCAAGATTGCCAGGAGAAATATCAATAACCTCAGATATGCAGATGACACCACCCTTATGGCAGAAAGTGAAGAGGAACTAAAAAGCCTCTTGATGAAAGTGACAGAGGAGAGTGAAAAAGTTGGCTTACAGCTCAACATTCAGAAAACTAAGATCATGGCATCTGGTCCCATCACTTCATGGCAAATAGATGGGGAAACAGTGGAAACAGTGGCAGACTTAATTTTGGGGGCTCAAAAATCACTGCAGATGGTGATTGCAGCCATGAAATTAAAAGATGCTTACTCCTTGGAAAGAAAGTTATGACCAACCTAGATAGCATATTCAAAAGCAGAGACATTACTTTGCCAACAAGTTCCGTCTAGTCAAGGCTATGGTTTTTTCCATTAGTCATGTATGGATCTGAGAGTTGGGCTGTGTAGAAAGCTGAGCGCTGAAGAATTGATGCTTTTGAACTGTGGTGTTGGAGAAGACTCTTGAGAGTCCCTTGGACTGCAAGGAGATCCAACCAGTCCATCCTAAAGGAGATCAGTCCTGAATGTTCTTTGGAAGGAACGATGCTAAAGCTGAAACTCCAATACTTGGCCACCTCATGTGAAGAGTTGACTCACTGTAAAAGACTCTGATGCTGGGAGGGATTGGGGGCAGGAGGAGAAGGGGACGACAGAGGATGAGATGGCTGGATGGCATCACCGACTCGATGGACATGAGTTTGAGTGAACTCTGGGAGTTGGTGATGGACAGGGAGGCCTGGCGTGCTGTGATTCATGGGGTCGCAAAGAGTTGGACACGACTGAGCAACTGAACTGAACTGAAGAAAACCAAACCAAACAACAAACAACAGCTAAAGAGGTAATAAAAGGATATCTAGGTGTCCATATGTCTCCTCCCTCTTGAATCTCCCTCCCACCTCCCACCCATTCCAACCCCTCTAGGTTATTACAGAGCCCTATTTGAGTTCCCTGAGTCATAAAGCAAACTCCCATTGGCTCTTTATTTTACATATGGTAGTGTATGCTTCCATGCTATTTTCTCCATTCATCTCACCCTCTCCTTCCTCTCCTCCCCAACCCTTGTCCATAAGTCTGTTTTCTATGACTGCGTCTCCATCGCTGCTCTGCAAACAGATTGATCAGTACCATCCTTAGTTAATTCATATTGATGTATGACAAAAATGAAACAAATATTGTAAACCAATCATCAATCAATTAAAAATAAATAATTTGAAAAAAAAAGGATATCTAGAGAAGGTTTACAGGTAGGAACTGTGTGAGAATGGAGGTGGGGGAAAACACCAGCTTAAAGGACAGGATTTTCCAGCCTTGGGTGTCTTACAAACATGAATTTTCTTCTGTGTGGACAAAGGAATCCTACTAGGTATGGTGCCTTTTGTTAGCCACTGGTTGTAGGAGTGTAAAAGCAGAATAACCAAGTAAAACTCCCCACCACTCAGCAGTCAGGCACTTGTAAAGATCCAGGCCAGGTTAGCAAAGTTCCCAGATGCTGCCATCTAGTGGTAATTCAGAGGTGTTGTTAGGTCATTAAGACTTGGTGACCTCATGAACTGCAGAATGCCAGGCTTCCTTGTCCTTCACTATCTCCTAGAGTTTGCTCAAACTCAAGTCCATTGAGTCAGTGATGCTATCTAACCATCTCATCCTCTGCCACCTCCTTCTCCTTCTGCCCTCAATCCTTCCCAGAATTAGGGTCTTTTCTAGTGAATTGGCTCTTCGTATCAGGTGGCCAAAGTATCAGAGCTTAGAGGTATATGGGGGCAATTGGCCCTTGCATTCTCAGATGGAGCTTCCAGCCTTTCAGAGAAACATGGGCCAGCCCAAGGATGAAATATTGAGCTGATGAATAATGAAAAAGTCCTCTGAGGAAAAGCCTGACAAAGAAACTAAGAAAGACAAAAACCGAGAAAGACAAAGATGAGGCCAAAGCAAGTGAGACATAGACACAGATGTTCGTGAGACTAGGTGAACCTTTCATTGAAAATTGGGGAATGAGGGATGTGGAGAATGAACACAGTCACTCTCTGGCCTGGTTCTCACATCACAATCTTAGGACACTGATGACAGAAGAAGTTTTTAGTATGTCTTATGTCCTTCCTTTCTCATATGACCTCATTTTCTTCCCTCTCTCACTCTTTCACCTAATCTTTATATGTTCCTCCCCACTATGGCCCCGATCTAGCCAACTTCCTTAAACAAACAAACAAACAAAAGACAAAACAAAAAATACCAAACAACGGCAAAAACCCTTCTTGGGGTTGTAGGTAAGTATAAGAAATTATGGAGATTGTGGCTGTGAATGTGGCCACTCGGCTTCCCTTGCTCCTGCCCATTGCCAAAACCAGGCTCCCCAGACTTCCTGCTAAGTCTGGGAGCCACTCAATGCCCAGCCAACAAATTTCTTGTTGATTTACTTGGCCAGAGTCAGTTTGAATCCTTTGAAATTAAGAATCTTGACC